>NC_089503.1:390069853-390402425 GCF_036850995.1 Saccopteryx leptura
CGCAGAACACCTGAGATTTCTCTACCCCACAACCCACCTCACCCGACACCAGAGAGGACAGGGGAGCAGACACTGAGAGCAGTGACCTGTGAAGCTCCCCTCACACACATCCAGTGTCTGCTCCTCATTTACTCCAGGGTTGTGACCCAAGTCTCCTGCATGTTAACCCTTCTCTTCCTCTTCAGGCCATAATTCCTTATGTTTCAACCATAAGCACCATGAATTATTATTTCTGGAATTCCAGGAAATTTGAGATCGACCAGGAAAAGAAGGGCTTTATACAGGGTCAGATATACACAGAATTAATGAGCCAAGTCATTTCTTTCCCATAGAGTCTGTGGGGATCCTCAGCTGCCAGCAGGCACCTTACCTTTCTGACCCCTGAAGTAGACGCACAGCCCCGCCCCCAGGAAGAGCAGGCCCAGCACGAAGCCCCCGACTCCACTCAGCATCTTGCTCTGTGCAGACTCAGACTGTGCCCCTGAGAGAAGAAACAATTTGGTGATTTTAACCGAAATTCAGCATCTCTATATGAGACCCCGTGACTGAACTTTGAGAACGGGGGAGGAAGGCTCCCTAAAGGAACCAGAACTATTGGCCATTTCTGGAAAACAGACCTAAAACTCACACTGAGTAGATACACCGTTCAGGCACTGAACTCATTTAAACATCACAGCCCTGACATCAGGCCACTACTTCACGATCTGACGGATGTAGAGCCTGCGACTCAATGAGGTTGAGCCCTCGTCCAGGGGGACAGAGCTAATAGACACAGAGCAGGGACTGCTCCCCTCATGTCGGGAGGTCCCCACATTGTAGAGGATGCGCCTCTTCTCAGATCACAGTGGACAACTCAGAGCAGCAGTGTGGAAGGACCAACCCAGCCTGACACAGGGGACTGGTGTCCAGAGCCAGGGGGGCCTTGACCTGTGACATCGTGGGGAAGCTCAAAACAGGGACAGCCTCTCTTCTGCCTGCAGAGAACAACTGTCTCCTCAGAAAGTAGAGGTGTTTATAGAATTATCACAGAACTACCCCAGGACCTGTGCTGAAGGAGGGACATGAACCAATGAGAACACGGTGTGGGGAGGGAGAACCCCACCCTCAGGGAGAAGCAAGGTCCCCTGTGCTGGGAGAGACACGGGTGAGGTCAGAAAGCTTCTCACTCCATTCCACGGTGACAGGGCTCGTCAGGCTGGGGTGCTGCACTTGGCAGGTGTAGACCTCTCCTCTCTGGGGCACTGTTTCCAGCATCACCAGCATCTGGAAGGTCCAGTCTCCATTCTGGATCAGGCCTGTGGAGCTGACCCCAGCCTCCTCTTCCTGGCCATTGCGGAACCAGCGGACTTCAATGTGTCCTGGATAGAAGCCATGGACAGAGCAGACCAGGAGGTTGTGGTGCTGCAGGCGCTCGGTCTTTGCAGGATACACAGTCACTGTGGGCGCAGCTGGGAGAGAAAGGGGGGGAACGTGAGGAAGACAGAGGGAGGCTCCTTGGTTGGCTCCCTGTCGGCCTCCAGTCTCCAGTCCCAGGCTCTGTCCTTGGGCAGCTCCCTCAGAGCTGGCCTTGTGGCCCAGCGGGAGTTAGTGCTCTGAGGCTTGAATCTATCCCTACAGCATGGGCTCACTAGATTTGGGGGCCTTTTTTATATATTGGAACAGTTATTCACTGTTGACTTATTCACTTCCTGGACTCAAATCCCAGTTCTGCTCTTACTGGTTGCTCCTGGAAGAATGTTTACATTCCTCTGTGTCTCAGCTCTCTCACCTATAAAGGGGGTAATAATACTAACTTTCCTCTTAGGGATATGGGAGGATCAATGGGTCTAAATATGTAAAACAATGGCTGGAACTTAGCAGCAATATGTTATAGCTAGTTACTATTATCATTGTTCATTTGTAGAGAAAATATAACTCAAAGCAGTGTGGGTAAACTGAGAAGCAGTGTGGGAGAGATGGGGACACAGGGTGCGACATCCTGGGTCGTGACACCCACACTTGAGAACCCCACAGACATGGTCCCACCTGGGCAGCAGGAAAGACAGGTGGGTCCCTGACTCTGAGAGCTGAGCCCAGAAAGGCTGAGTCCTGAAGGAGAGGGGGAGGAGCCCGGGAGTCAGTCATTAGAGATACTGATAATCACTCTCAGTGGATCAATCAGTCCCCTTTTCAAAAGAAGTATATGTATTATTGCAATTGTAATCATTTGATAATTATCTGCCTTTTTAAGCTGACATCTGAGCTCAGAACAGGGTGTGGGGTTCATATATATGTGTTATTCCTGCCTGAGACCAGGCTCAATAGATACAATTTTAGAGGAAGTGGAGGAGAAATTGGGGGAAAACATGTTTACATTACCACAAAATAACAAGATTCATGGTAAATCCTTGCTGACATCTTTGTGATGAATTTCATTACATTAAAGGTGTGTAAAGTGTTAACATGGACAGTAATAAAGTAGAATCATAACACAAACCAGGAGCTGAAGAAAATGGTGAATTAAATATTCTCAATGTGAAAATATTCAGGCATCTTAGGAATCAAAGAAGCATAAATTAAAAATAAAAAAACCTTAATTTTCAACCAAGTATTTGGCAATATTGAAAAAAAATTTAACAAAACAAAATGTGAAGTAAAATGTCACAACTATAGGAAGACATGTAACTACTTAAATAGCACCAGCATTGTAGAAATATCAATAGTAATATGAGAGGGTTAAGTTACAATTATAATTTTAAAACCTTGTTCACAATCACTTCAACCAGGTAAAAATATATACACTGAGGTGGAAAAACAGTAAGTAACTGAGAGACCTGGAAGGAGCCTCAGAAAGAGCAGAGGCGCCGGGAGCCCCGCCCTCTCGTGGAGGACACACCGGTGCAGGAACACGTGACTGTCCCAGGTAAGGAGGGTTTGTCCGGTACAGAAGTGACTCTGCTCACACCCCCGTGTCACCTCCGTCACCTCTGCTCCCCGACCCTCCACCCCAGCCCGATAGCCCGGAAACGTCCCCTCTGCAGGACGGGGCCACACGCTGAACCGGTGTCTCGACAGCCACCCTCGCAGGGCCTCCCGGTCCCTTGTCCCCCCTCGGCCCTTCCCCCACCCCTCTTACACACACACACCGCCCCCCGCAGCGCTCACTTTGCCGATGCACCAGGAATAGCTCAGCTCCCTTGTAGTTGTGTCTGCAGAACGTGTCCACCGCGGCCCGCGTCTGCTCCAGGTACTCCTTCTGCCGGTTCCAGCTCTCGGCACTCGGCCGCCCCAGCTCGGTCACCGCGCGGTACTCCCCCACGTCGCTGTCGAAGCGCATGAACTCCTGCCCGCTGTAGATGTGTCTCTCCAGGTACCGCACCCGCTGTGTCCCGTTGTAGAAATGACACTCACACTTACCCTGCTCCAAGAAATGTGCTGTGGGGACAGGAACCATCAGGTCACACTGGTTAGAGACAGACGGCGACCCCGCCCAGTGCGGGGCGCTCAGGTCAGAGGGGACAGGAGGACCCGGGGACCCTGATTACCCGCACCCAGAGGTCCCCTCTCTTTTGGGTCCGGCGGGGGGCGGGCGGGCAGGGTTGACCAGTCTGGTCCTAAGTCACTGGTATCCACTCGGCTACGCTGTGGAGCGGCTGGACTCCCATTTCCTGAAGATTTGCTTCCTTTTCACCTCCTTCCAGAAGCATCCACCTCCCTCCTCTCACCCCCCTCTTCCCCTTTCCTTAAACACGTCCTCCTCCTCCTGTGAGCACGTGGTTGGTGGGACCTCCTGCCGCCCTGCTGCCCTGGGCGTCCACAGAAGGAGAACAGACTCCCCTCTGCCTGGAGCTTAAAGTCTAGTGACAGTGACTGTCGCAGCCCAGGGACACAGAGTTCATACAGGAGTGAGAGATGTCAGAGGAGAAGTGTGGAGTCCAGAACAGAGAGGAATAACGTGATCTAAGTTACATTCAGGGCCAAGAAGCCACCTCTGAGTGACACTGAAAAGGTGACAAGAAGGCTGAGTTGGTGTGAACTGGAAGGTGTGTGTGGGTGGGTGTTTGGGGAAAGAAAAGCACATTTCAGGTCAAGGTAACACCACCTGCAAAAGCCTGAGAGAACCATGAACGCCCTCCAGACAGGAGAGGGAACAGTGCTCTGAGGCACAGACAGTGACAGGGGAGGGGAGGGGACAGGACAGGTCAGGTGGAGCCCCTGCTGAAAGCCTGGGGGGGGGGGGTTAGGATGGGACCTTATTCTAATGTAACAGGAGACCATGGATGGGTTTTAGGGAGATTAAACCTCAATCCCAACAGGGCTGCATCTCCTTTCTGCATTTCCACATCCAGAAAGCTCAGAAAACCAGAGGACTAAGCCTGTGGTTAAAGTGAGATGAATAAATGGAAGCTTCTGGTGTCATCAATGTGGAGAGGAGAATTACTGCAGAGACTAGAGACACTTTACTGAAAAATAATTGGGACTTAAAAAGACAGGTTGTTGAAAACTTATAGAGATGTGATGAATGAGTAGTCGTGAAACTTGGAAAAACATTGCAAAAGGCAAAAAATAAAAATAAAGATTTTAATTTCAGTTGATTGGATTCCACAAGAAAGTGGTGAATTTGTACAACTGATTTTATTTCTCTTTTTGGTAATAAAGCAAGCAAAACTAAACCAGAAAGAACTGAATTGGAAGGTGAGTGTATGTACAAAGTGTGAGTCTAGAATTTTAGGAACAGCCGGTGAAAGCAGTGTTCTCAACCACAACACTACTGACATTTGAACTAGGTAACTCTTTGCGGTTGGGGGAGGTGGGCTGTTCTGTGCACAGAAGGCTGTACTCAGTATCACTGGTCTCTCTACCTAGGAGTTCACAATCCCAGGGTGACAACAAAAATGACTTCAGATATTGCCAGATGTTCCAGAGGTGGTGGCCCTCCCAGGGTGACCTCTACTAGTGTGAACATTCTGAAACAACGGTGGTGATAAAGCCACTATGAATGATGCATTAGCTCAGAATTACATACATAGTTCTACTGATAATGTACCTATTGAAAATATCGGTCCTATATGAAATTCGTATTTCCTAGGAATCTGGTCTGGGTGCAGACGTTTTCCAGTGAAATAAAGTTGTTAAGGACCAAGGTTGATCTGTTTCTTGGCCTTGCTGACCAATCACCAAGTCAGATAATTTATCCTTCACATCGTCTTCTCTCTTCCCTTCCCTGCCACTGGTCCCCTATTATCTACAGGAGGAAACTGCAGCACAGCCGTCTGATTCCTGTTCAGTGTCCCAACAAGCTCACTGTCTGACTGTGTCTCCCTCTGCCAGTAAGACCAGTCGGCATCAACATACCAGCCTCGGCCAGAGTGGGACTCTCATTTCTATAGTCAGGTCCCCTCAGAGGGGGAGAAACTAGGAAGATGAAATTCTCATGTGACAGTTCACCAAAATGAGCAGGTCCCCAGACTCTGAGTAGAGACATTCATATAGAAGTGATGGCAGAGACCAGGGGACTATGGTAAGACAAGGTCTATCTTATTGTTCACAAATTCTCTAGTAACTTCTTGACAAATGAGAAAATTGAAAAATGAAAATGTGTGAAGCTGCTGTAGCCTGCAGGGTTAGCACTGTCCGTCCTTGTTCACTGTCCAACTTAAGGTTTTCAAATACACTGAATAAAAATACAGGGTGTCCAACCCTGGCCAGTTGGCTCAGCAGTAGAGTGTCGACTTGGCGTGTGGAAGTCCCAGGTTCAATTCCCGGCCATGACACACAGGAGAAGCACCCATCTGCTTCTCCACCCTTCCCCCTCCTCTTTCTATCTCTCTCTTCCCCTCCTGCAGCCAAGACTCCATTGTAGCAAAGTTGGCCCAGGCGCTGAGGATGGCTCCATGGCCTCTGCCTCAGGCACTAGAATGGCTCTGGTTACAGTGGAGCAACGCCCCAGATGGGCAGAGCATCGCCCCCTGGGGGGCATGCCAGGTGGATACAAGTCTTCGCATTCGGTAATCTGTCTGACTGCTACCCTGCTTCTCACTATGGAAAAAAATAATACAGGGTGTCCAGTTAAAGTTGGATTTCAGTCAAATTATTGTTGTTTCTCTGAAATACAGATTTAGTCGGGCATCCTGTGGGGGTTTTTTTTGCAGCAGTAGCCACACCCTGACAAGATCTGACACAGAGGAGAGTAGCTAATACTTCTTGTGTTCTCCCTCATGTGCCCACTATATTCTGCACTAGTGTGAGCTCAAATGGAACTTTTCAAATTATAAATGCAAATGAATGTGAATTTCTTCTATATTGGAACTAGAAGCTCTTGCATCTCCCTGCCCCCAACCCTAAGACACACCGGCACATGTGAGCATCAGATACTCTACCCTTAATTAAGACACAACCTAGCCGCTGTCTCCAGTCCTAGAAGCTCAAGCTCTAGAGTTAGAAGGTCTACATTGTAACGAGCTCTTCCATTTTGGTCATTTTGTGACATCTTTGATTCTTTTTCTTTCTCTCTAAAATAGATTTAGTGATAGTAAGTTCCTCACAGGATACTGTTAAGGGTGAAATTAAAAAGTGATTCTTTGTAGTGCTGATTGTATAATAAGTACTCAATAAATACCAGGGCATTTTAATTATTATAACACCTATGAATGTAAGCTCACCAGATCTTTTTATTTTCATCTATCTAAAGCCAATAATATCTTCATCATCATTTGGTAATTTTCTTTAATTAATGTGATCAGTAAATATTATTTTGAACACAAGGACGGAAACATTAGTTTATGTATAATAACAGACTACACATGAACCTATGTGAAAAGATTATGCTGATGTAGAGAGGGACTTTCTAGATACTGAGATTTAGACCATAGCCTCTGGGTTCTACAACTAACTGTAACTCTAGGTAAGTTAAACATTTTAAATTAGATTCCATAGATTATTACATTTTTAATTGCTGCAATAAGATAGGAGAGTTCTGAGAACTGCACACTGAAATGTATAAGCCTAGTACATAGTAGTTGTACAGTGCTATAATTCTTCATTCATGCTGATGGAGACCAGAATTGTTTTGTATTGACCGTATCCTCATTACTTAGTGGGACGACTGGTCTGTCCTGGGTAACTAATAAATGCTGGCTGTATAATGAATGGTTCTCTGCATAACCTGTCACCTCTGCATTTAAGGTCACTCAGCGGTTCCTTACTGGTGACCGAGCCTCTCTGGTTCTCAAGTGCTTGCAGCTTCTTCTTGGGCTCGTTCATTCCGACACTTTAGGTCCAGCTGACCCCTGACCCAGAGCACAGTCTCTCCCTGAGGTCAGCTGCTCAGAAGAGTCCCTGAGATCCATCCCTCACGTCTCCAGCTCCTGTTCTCTCCTCAGATGGTCTTGTCTCATGCCCATCTTGTTCCTTACTCTCACTGCAAACATCACATCCACCAAACCCATTTTCTAGTGGTTCTCACCACACCAGGACAATCCCTCCTTCTGGAAAAATCTATCCCCTTCACATCCATGTGTCACATGCTCTTGGTTTTTCTCAACACCACCTTCTCAGTCCCCCTTTAATGACTCATTGGCCGACGGCCCCCCGAGTGTGACCCTTGCCATCTTATTATTTGCACACACTCTCTGTCCCTGTGCACCTCCTCCACTGTCCTGGAATTCCACTCAGTGCAAGTGTCAGTGCCACCAGCATGCACACCCCCAGCACTGGCTGCCCCTGAACTCCAGGCTCCTGTATTCAACTGACCTCTTGACAGCTCCACATAAACGTCACAGAATCATTTCAAATTGAAACAAAATGCTTACTCCTAACCACTCACTTCAAATAACTTTATTCCACAGTCTTCCCTATCACAGCACACAGCGCCACCATGTTCATTCAGATCACTGAAGACAAATCCTTAGGGATAAGCTTGATTTTTTCTGATGCCTCCCCAAATTAATTCATAGATACAAATGTATAGATACAAATAATAGATACAAATGTATCTCCCACATCCATTCACTCCCCCTTCCCCACTGTCTCCTCCAGCCTTCACTACATGAGCCCCAAGTGCACCTGCCCTGAGAACTCTTCTTGCTCCTAAATGGTCTCCCCGACTCCACCTGTGACCCCTGACATCCAGTCTCCACATGCTGGCTAGAATTATTATTAAATATAAAGAAAAATGAACTCTTCCTATAACCCTCCAGCAGTTCACATATCTCTTCAGATAATATTCAGATTTCTCACCCGGGCCGTCAGGGTCCAACATGCACCCTCTCCTGTCCTCTCCACCCTCTTCCTGTGTCAGGGTCACAGCCCAACGGGCTCGCTGGGCTTCAGCCATTCCTGCCTCCTCTCTGTCCCGTAAACATGCAAACACGTCCCCACACTGTGTCCTTTCCTGCTCCTCTCCCTGGAACACCTGTCCCTTGTTTCCTTCACAGGTGGGTTCTCTCATCACTCAGGTCTCAAATGTCTCTCAGTGTCCCTTCTCAGGGAGAGGTCCCCAACCACCCGAATGAAGTCAGGTGAATCTAGTTCTCTCTGCCCTATGACACTGGTATATTTTTTCTTTTAAGAGCAATTATTGTTCTCTGAATATTTTTCTTTTTTAAATGTTTATTGGGTTACTGTATTTCTCCACTTACATTAGCTAAGTTCCATGAGAAAAGGGAACTTTCTATCATGTTCAAATAAGATTCTCTGAGCTTGGAATAGAGCATAGTATAACACAGTCACTCAGATAAACAGCTCTGGTCTAAGTGAACACACCCAGGATTCTGGGACTTGATCACTGTGGGGATCCTGGAACAAGAAGGGGCTTAAGCTCCTAGACTCTTTGTTTGGATGACACATTATATTCCTCTGTTTCCTGTGAGAAAATCAGAGACACTTATTCCCTCTCCTCTTATTACTTGGAGGAAACATTCCCATTAATGCAAAGAGGGAAAGTATCACTTCATTGTATCCTGTCTACAATCTGGTCTAGTGCTGAGGCCTGGGGGAACTGTGGGATCCCAGGAATGGTGCTGACGCTGCTGAGGAGAGAATAGGGAGGAACCGGAAGTGGAGGTAATGAAACAGTTAATTCAGGGAATCAGGGGGCACAATGAATGGACCTGTGACATTTGGGGCCAAAATTACAGGAGTCTGGCGAGTTCCCTTGACTTTCAGCCTCATGGGATGTAAACAACCGTCACACTCTCTGGGTCCTGTTCACGGTTCATAGTTTGAACATATAAAATTGATAAGATTAGACTATTTTTCATTTTTTATTAATATTTTTTTCTTATTAAAACAGAATATCAGACAGTTTATCTCTTCTGGTTGAATCTCTACTTGTGGACTCAGGCCCGAGAAGGGTGATGTAGGAGAATCTGATAGCACAGAAAGATTTAAGATAGATTCACAGGGAACACAAACCTGGCCAGGTGTTCAGAGATACTTTGAGTTCTTTAAGGCATCAGAGACACTGACCCCATAGATGCTGCTTGTCTGTGGGGTCACTCTAAGTACTGAGAGTCTCTGCTTCAGCCCCGGGGACTTTCCACAGGAGGAATGGAGAGCACTGACCCCAGCGTCTGTCAGGGGACCTCCGTTACAGGTATGAGGCTTTATGGATACTGGGTTCAGGGGGGGGAGGAAGGGAGACAGTGGGGAGGCCCCTTGATACATCCTCATTTATTAGGGAGAGACACCACATCACAGATGTTGTCGAGACCATAACACAGGATTTTCTAATTCTTTTTGATTCCCTACAAAATTTTCAAAGAAACTTTCTCCTTTTATGGAATAACTCAATATTATAAAAGAATAGGGAATTATTTTGACATCATTATTTCTGAATCCCTTGACGACCTTGAGGGAATGGGACAGGAGGCTGGAGAAGTTTATTGGAGGAGAGCAGAGAGGAAACCCTCTCTACACAGGGAACCCCTGACACGGCTCTCGTAGGGCGAGCACCCAGGCTCCTTCTGCTGTGGAAAGAATCGGGATCCACAGGATGAAGACAGGGGGTCACTGAAGACAATGTCACAGATTTCTAAGGGACATGGCCTGGACACAGTGACAAAGCTCATCCCTTCCTTCTCTCACTCACAACAGCTCACCCCGAGGTGCACTTACGTGGTGTGTCCCTGGCCCCATCCAGGAGAGGGCTCAGTATCGTCACTGTCACCATCAGAGCTGCCACCCAGGAGCCTCCAGGGAACCACAGACGCGCCATGCTGGAACAGAGAGGACGGGTGCAGAGAGCAGGAGAGTTTTCCTCCGTGAAGATTATGACCCTTCCTCACCAAAATCCCAAATGATACCAACTAAGGAACTTGTTTCTTTGTTCTTTGATTGGGGGATGCCGGTGCTGAGAACCAATCAACGTCAGAGACAAACAGCATCATCAGTTGCTGGTTAGAGACTCGGTATGAAAGTCCTTTTCTGAAACTTAGAATTTCCTGCATGAAAAAGACTGTTTTGTTTCAGTGCTTTAAAGGTTGGATCCAGCTGCATCAGAAACATTTTATTGGGCCCCTGTTGTAAGCCAGTTCTGTGCTGGTCAGTGATGTGTGTCCAAGTTGGAGCCTCTTAGGAGTATCGAGTCCTGACACCTGCTGACAGAGCTGTTCTGACACATGTGTGTGTGAGTGTGTTTAGGAGTTGAAGGGACAGAGGGAAGAGGGTGGCCAGTTAGGGGACCTCAATAGTGTCCCTATGACACCATGACCTTGTGTGTGCATCTGGGGAATGACTTAAGCTCGTAGTTAACGTCGCTGTGATGGTTCAGGTGTCTCAGGACTGACAATGGCTGTGGTTCTGTGGACACTTCAAGGAGCAGCCTCCCTGGTAACTGATGTGGCAGACTGACAGCTATTGAGTGAAGTGGATAATCTGTACTTCTTTACAGGAAGTAATGTTTCTGCCTGAAGGAAACTGAAAATTGGTCAATAATTTAACCTGACTCAAACAAGCCAGATGGAAGAAAGAATCAGTGACCTCAAATAGGCAACTAGAGATGCTCCAGAGAGAAGAGGAGAGAGACTTGTGAATTTAAAGAACTGAGAGAGCTCTACAAGAATTGTCTGACTTCATCCTAAAGAGCAGTATAAGAATAATAGGCACATGAGAAGAGGAAAAGAGAGAGAAGCAAATGTAGAGCTGATTCAAACACATAATTGATAAGAATTTCCCAAACCTATGGAAAGAGTTTGAGCCTCGAATCCAAGAAGCAAACAGAACACCCAGCCACCTCAACCTAAAAAGACCTACTCCAAGGCATATCAGCATAAAATTGTAAAAAATCAATGACAAAGAAAGAATCTTCAAGGCAACTAGGAAAAGAACACAACATATAAAGGAAAGCACATTAGTTATCATCAGACTTCTCAGCAGAAACTCTATGAGCCAGAAGAGAGTGGACCCAAACATTCAAAGTACTGAAAGAGAGGAATTACCAGCCAAAAATACGATATCCATCAATGTTATGTTTTAAATATAAAGAAGAAATAAAAAGTTTTACAGACATACAGAAGCTGACAGAAGTTATCACCAGAAAACCCCCCACTGCAGGAAATACTCAAGCAGTTTATTCAACCAGATACAGAGAAAAAACCAATTCAAAATTACAAGAAAAGCTTCAACAAGGTCACAGTAGAAAACTAGGATAATATGTGACAACAATAACATAAAAGGGGAGAGGATAATTATCTGCAGTAGCAAAGGAGGATGGAGTGCAGAAGCACTCATATGACAAAGGACTCTTGTACTTATGAACATTTTTCTCTTAATAACTTAATGGTACCACCCAGGCCAACTTTGCTTCAATGGAGCCTTGGCTGCAGGAGGGGAAGAAAGAGACAGAGAGAAAGAAGAGGGGATTGGCCTGACCTGTGGTGGCGCAGTGGATAAAGCGTCAACCTGGAAATGCTGAGGTTGACGGTTCAAAACCCTGGGCTTGCCTGGTCAAGGCACATATGGGAGTTGATGCTTCCAGCTCCTCCCCCCTTCTCTCTCTCTGTTTCTCTCTCTCCCTCTCTCTCTCCTCTCTAAATAAATAAATAAATAAATAAATAAATAAATAAATAAATAAAAGAAGAGGGGGAAGGGTGGAGAAGCAGATGGGCGCTTCTCCTGTGTGCCCTGGCCGGGAATCAAACCCAGGATTTCCACACGCCAGGCCGACACTCTATGGCTGAGCCAACCAGCCATGGCCCAGCAGAAAAATATTTTAAAAATGGGATTCAAAGTTCACTAGTCATATGAAAAGGATTAACCAGTAATCACAAGTATAACATTTAAATAGCAACAGTGAGAGATTGTTGGGCATGACTACTGAGGGTCAGGATGTAGCAGGAAGTCTCCTGAGGACCTTCAAGGAGCCTATCACACAGGTGCCGGCAGCCTCCAGTGAGGCTGCGGTCGGGAAACAGAACTGAGAATGATGGAGGAGCACACCCTCAGACGCTCTGGAAAGCACTGAAGGGAAAAGGGCAGTTAAATCTGGGAAACAAGGGGACAGTGAAATGAGTGATGGAGGAGAGAGTGGCAGGCAGAGGTTACCTCCTCACTGATCCTTTCCAATGTCAGAAAAGGAGACTCTTCCTTAAGGACCATCTGAATTTCCTCATGATGAAGTGGCATCAATTAAACAGTAAAATTCACCTGATTGCCTACACATGTCAAGCATTATGTAAGTGCTCCGTGAACCACAGGCGCGTGGAATATTAACTGGTATAATTCAACGAGCAAACACCTGTTGAACACCTGGTATGTTCACAAGAGTGTGCTAGGGCTGGGAATACCACGAGGAAGATCTCAGGAGGGTCCATGTCTAGCAGGAAAGACAGTAACAGACAGAGAGTACTCCTCCGTGACTCAGAGACCTTGTGTCCTTTCTGTGCCAGCCTCTCTCCCTAGAGAAGCTCCTGGTTCAGAGGAGGTCATCACTAACAGTAGTTTAATGAACAAACAATATGCTAAGGGTAAACATAAGCATTATAAACTACAATGAAAATACCCCCAAAAAAAGTATAATTAAAAAGTAACAAGATTTTGGCCTGACCTGTGGTGGAGCAGTGGATAAAGCATCGACCTGGAAATGCTGAGGTCGCCGGTTCGAAACCCTGGGCTTGCCTGGTCAAGGCACATAATGGGAGTTGATGCTTCCAGCTCCTCCCCACCTTCTCTCTCTGTTTCTCTCTCCTCTCTCTCTCCCTCTCTGTCTCTCTCTCCCTCCCTTTCTCTCTCCTCTCTAAAATGAATAAATAAAATTTTTTTAAAAAGTAACGAGATTTTAAAATAGTAGAAATAGGACCTATTCATGTAGGTTGCAGAATTTATAGGAAACTTGAAAATGCAGTTCTTTTACAGAAGTGAGACTTGACTCGGGAGGATGATATGATTCCAGGCAGCACCAGGTGGGGGTGAACTAACGGAAGGGGCAGCTCTGACTGAGCGGGGGGGGAACGTTCACGCTGAAGAACAGGAAGGGATGAGAGGACAGAGAGGACCTGTCGTGTGGCAGGCGGTGCAGGCTGGCAGAGAGTGACTTCTTTCCGGAGGTGATGAACTGAAACGTACCAATGCAAAGCAGCAGAAATCAGCGGCTAGTCAGCCAGGCAGGAAGAGCTTCCAGACTAAGGGGGTGGCGGTGGGACCCGAGAGCTGCGTTCCTGAACAGCCTGTGTCTTCACAAACCTGAACTACTGGATGAGAAGGGGATTCAGCCTTCGGATCCCAGACTGTTTCCTCTCTTTTCCTTTTCCTTTTGGTGGGGTGAGGGTGCAGGTAAAGGGGGTTGGTTAATTTGCTGAACAGAGGCCCTTTATGAAAATGTTCATTACTTATTAATTGTCCTCCTATACAACCAATGGGTGAAGGAACGTCACGCGTCTCCCCCGCATAACCCCGCTGCGATATTCCACGTGAGGCTGCTTTCAAGATCCTACGAGAAAGTGATGTCAGAGCAGGTTGTGAGTGACGTGACCAGAGCAAGGTCTCATGTCCGGAGCTGTGCGACGAAATGGGATGCGGCTGTGGGGATTGCCAGGAACTCCCTTTTCCCTGCCACGCACGATTTAAGTGGGTGTAGAGTGCTGTAACCAGGATCCTCGTTCCTTCTCAGGCATCGCTGGAAAACCCCTGGCCAGGATGATGCGGAGAGGAAATGGGTGTGATGCTAGCAGCTCACTGCTGGTAGAAAATCTCTGAGGCTGGGAGAAGGTTGAGAAGACAGGTCTGGGGAGGGGGGGGGGAGAGGGAGAGAGGGAGAGAGTGGGAGAAAGAGATAAAGGGCCATCTCTCCACCTGCTGATTATCATGAGAAAGTGCAGGGGCAATGGGGGAAAATAAAATCAATTAACCTCACTTAATTTCTATAACAACTCTGAAAATAATATTTTATGCCATTTTTGGAAGTGATAGTGAGAGTAGGGGAATTATATCATGATTTCCAAAACATATTCTCTTTAGGGAATATAAATTTGGTAAAAATGTATTAATGCTATCATTGTGCAATGCATCCTGCAAGGTGCTGGCATTACAAGGATGAGTGGGGTCTGTGTATCCTGTTTCCTACGCGTTCAGCGCCCACACAATCCTGCTGTGGTGCGCTGTGACAATCACGTCATCAATTTGCTTACAACGTGCCATGAGAGCATAAATTGGTGGAGCCACTAGTTTTCCAATGTGGGCAAAACTGTTAAGGTGTTTTACAGATCTATAAGGACTTTAAAAATGAAAAGACTGCAGCGCTCCGGTTAGGTGAGATAATAAGACTCATGCAAAAAGAAACGGAGTATAATTCAGGTTGATTAAAGGAGAAGAAGGGGTAAAGAAAATATAATAAAATGATAAGTGGGGGGAACAAAGGATCCGGATGCAGGCAGGGAGAAAGATCCTGGCAGATAGTAGAAAAGTCTTCCGTGAGGAACGGGAACAGATACAGAGTGGAACCAGCCCAACAAAGCTAGAGAATTGCATAGCTGCAAACAGAAATGGATGATCCAATAAACCACGGTGGTAATTAGAAGGCTAGACATTAGAGGTGTCAGTTAGAATGAAGGGTTTGGATTCACTGAGCACGAATATTCCCGCAGCTCTGCTAGGAATCAGCGTCTGTTGAGGAGGAAACGAGGGGTCCTTTAGGAAGGAACGCACCCCCTGTCTTTACAGAGAGTGCTGACAGACTCAGCCCTCAAACCCGGAGTCTGCCTCGTCACTGGATTCCGGTTCTGCTTAATCCCCTTTTTGGGAAGCCGTTCCAGCTTTTTTTTTTTTTTTGCACTGAGGCATTTTAAGAACGGAAAGCGTTCTTGGAAATCCCCCTTCGCTCGCCGACCTTCCTCTTCGACCAATCGGAAGAGAGAGTGAAGCAGCATCACCTGTCTCCAGCAGATGTCTCTGCTAAGAAGGTCCGACCTGATTCCAGGTCTTGGGGAGAAGGTGGCAAGGGGCCAGGATGACCCGTCTGTGGTGAGTGGGACAGCTGACAGCCTGGTTTCATGGAAGGAAATAACACGCCGTGTGGAGAGCCAGAATACCACACTTCATGGTTGCGAAGCAGGGTGGGGAGTGAGCATCTGAGTACTCGGCGCTGGGTCGGGCGGCAGGTACCTGATCTTCTTCATGCATAGGTGGGAAGTCCCTGCTTAGTTAGAAAAAAAGAAGGAAATGGCTATGCTGCTGAATTTTCCCTGCGGGTGAAGCATGAGGACCTGCGGTGGAAGCGATGGAAATTGTGAAAAATTCCATCATCCCACGTGTTGGTTGTCACAGGACAATTGGAAGGAGCCACATGGTCACACCCTGATTATTTTGCTCTGGGGAAGCAGACTTCTAGGGTGTAATCTCTCAATTAATGGTCATGACAGGCTCGCATTCTTGTTAACTGCTGAATCCTCAGCACCTACAATAGTTCTTAGCATTCGGTGAACATCTGGTCCATTAACTAATAAATGAGTTTGAGAGATAAAGATTACAATTATTAGGATTCAAACTCAGTTTGATCTATGTCCAAAGTCTAGGAATTAATTGTATTTGTTTGACTGAGATCAGAGGAAGAGTATCTGAAATAAAAACTAACTGCAGCTTCATTTTATAAATTTCACACACCTCAACTTACTATTTTCTCTTCCAATTATAAATGACTCTGTAGCTTAGTTAGTGACTATGTATTGTGCGGTTGAAAAGCACTGTGTTCATTGTCATGAGATCAGAATTCCGGCACCCAGTCTATGTAGTTGGTCCAATGTTTTCCTCTTGAGTTTTTATTTCTTCATTAAAATAAGGGCTTGAATTACATAGTTTCCCATGCTAATATCTAACTGGTTTCTAGAAAATGATAAATATTAATGTTTTATTCCATTGTCATTGACTATTTCACTAACTGAAAATAATTACAAGAAGAAGAAATATGGCCTAATAATTGACTTCAACATAAAATAAAGATAGCCCTGGCAGGTTGGCTCCATGATAGAACAGTGGCCCTGGAGTGTGGAAGTCCTGGGTTCGATTCCCAGTCAGGGCACACAGGAGAAGTGGCCATCTGCTTCCCCACCCTTCCCACTCCTCCCTTCTCCTCCTGCAGCCATTGCTCAATTAAAGCAAGTTGACCCTGGATGCTGAGGATGGCTCCATGGCCTCTACCTCAGGTGCTAAGAAGAGCTTGGTTACTGAGCAATGGAGCAACACCCCAGTTGAGCAGAGCATCACCCACTACTGGGTTTTCTGGGTGGATCTTTGTTGGGGCACTTGCAGGAGTCTGTTTATGCCTCCCCTCCTCTCACTGAAAAAAAAGGAAAAAATAAAATAAAAAAATAAAAATAAAGAAGGGCTTCTTGTCAGTGTCCAAGTGTCAGAAAGGATTCCTACTCTTAAATTAAAAATTAGATATAGGACATATACTGCAAGAAAAAGATTGACAAGTCTACTGATGACGCCTCAGCAAGACTGAGAAAGACACAATAAACTATGAGAGAAAATCCAAGGGAGCTAAATGTGAGCATTTATGGCACCAGTCGTGTCCTATAAGTTCCTAATGACGTGTATCTATTGAATCAGCACTAGACAAGAGCGGTCACGGCAAGGACAGTGAGGCACGGTCTGTCCCTGGTAGACTCGCATCGCAAAGCGTAGTCCTTTTCTGGTACTCGAGTCCATCGCAGTACTAACCAACTTCACTCAAATTATCCGCCATCCATTTAGCAAATTCTATCACGCAAAGCAAATCAGAGCTGTATTTCAGATCTACCACTGGGCGGGGCGGAGGCAGAGGCGGGCCCTGGCTCATTCAGCTCAGGCTCTGAGGGGTTCGCTGTTCCAGAGAACACACTTGTGTCCTTGCTGATGGCCTCGCACAAGCACAGGGCTTGAGGAGTGGCCTCCACGGAGGTTCTTTCACTTCCCCCAGACCCATAACTGACAGCACGTTTCCAACCTCTGTTCCATGGGAGCCAGGCGGACCTGCCCCTGGTTGATGCAGTCCTCACCATGTAAGCCCAGTGCCTTTCAATTACAGGGTCCTCGGTTTACGACAGTCTCGACATATGCTGTTTCCAGTGTATGATGCTCACTCCTATAAAAACTTTTAAAAATTGAGATGAGATTGCTTCGGCTGACGCCATTAGTGTCACACTTACCAGTGTGGGCAAACTAGTTTGGTTGCGTGCAGCAGAATATTAAGGTGAATAACTTTTTTGCAATGAAAAGGAGGACAAAAATAAATTGAAGGAAACAATATCGTAAATAAAAGAAACATTTTATTCATTGCAACAATAATACACTATAATATGATAAATGCATAATAAAAACATATGTAATATCTTATATTGTCATTATGCTTACATGTCTATTATTAATTTTTAATAATAATTGTAAGAAAAAAGTACTCATTTAGATACAAATACATCACATCCCACACAATGGACCGACTCTGCGTTGATCGAATACGGACATTTACAGATTAGTCTTCCAACATCAAAAAGGAGGACACTTTTTGAGGAAGGATGAAACTTACAAAAGAAGGACTGTCCTCCCTATGTTCTAAAGTAACCAATCCACAATTCTGCGGGTTCTCGTAGAGACACCAAGCCCAGATGAGTTTTGAAGAATTTTATTAGAGGAGGAGATTTATTAAATATGCCAGCCGCATATGGCTGAAACAGGGCAACAGACCCAAATTGTATGCGAGCTCCAAAAACAGTTCAGGGGCTGCTTATATACCCTTGATCTCACACGGGTGAGGGAGAGCATGATATCATGGTCCAAACTGGCAACAATTGTTTAGGGGATACACAGAAACATTAAGAGTCTCAAGATAACACAATCAAAGATGTTTACAAATTTTTCAGGGTTCATCTTCCCTCACTAGCCTAGAGGTATTTTACCCTCAAAATTCCAGGAAGGGGGAAGAACTACAGTCAATGCAAGGTGGCATGTAAATTCTGTCTCCCATTGAAAGAGAAGTTTCCAGGTTAATCTTTATTTTAGATTTAAAACTGAATGACCCATTGTTCTTGCAAGCCAAAAACTTCTACATTCTTCTCCCTTCTCTCCCTAAAAGAGGGACCAGACAGGAAAGCCTGATAGGAAAGCCTGACCTTTCCTCCCAAATATCAATATCAATTTTCAGATTTTTGGTACCTTACATCACCTAAGGAAGGATGATTGGTCACCTTAAGAATACGCAGTAACACGGAGTGTGAGTGAGGGAGTTGGCGTCCCCCAGTACCCTTACCTACGCCATTTTGGACTGTTAAAAGCACAAGGGTGTGTTTTGACTTACACCAAAATTTGGGTTACATCACTGTTGTGGGAATGGAACTATGGCGTAACCCAAGGACCCCCTGTACTGAGACCAAGGCCCTTAATGTGTCTCGCTGGCCCATAGCTGGACACTATCCTCACTATTATATGAAACAATTTTAGATCCTCCTTACTACAATGGGTTTCCCAAATGCTTGTTTTCTTTGGGAGAAATTATTTTCTACAAATGAGTTACTAATTTTTGCAATGATTGTTCAACCATTGACCCAAGACTATATTGCCATTTAAAATTGACATTGAGAGAAACTAATCACATGCTTGATGCTTGTAGGAAGGAAGACACTATCTGGGCACGGGAAATGGTTACTAGACCCTGGTTGTACTTGAAGAGGAAGGATGATGACATAATCTTTGCATAAACCACCTTCACACAAAACCGTGATATATCATGAAATACTTCTCCTTCCAGCCAATAAGGCAGTGGAGGGCAGGCAGCGTCACTTGTCTCTGGCAGAGTGACCCACCAGGAAGGCATGCTTCATGCTGTGGTGGCGAGCAGGGCTGGAGGCAGAGAGATTCCTTTAACTTCTCAGCTCAGTGAAATTTGTGTATGGAGTGCCGTTAGAGATTCTGAAGTTGCCTGCCCACACCATCACCACTGTGTCCATTCTCTGCCTTTCCTCATCAACCCCAGTGTCCTCGGCCCTTGAAACCTCAGTGAAGATGGGGAACTGTGTGGGGTAATGGTCACAGAGTTCCCCATCTTCGCTGAGGTCTCAAGTCAACCTTTCAAACCTTTTATGTATCTTTAGTGATTTCTACTTCTGTTTTCCTGGAATCCAAGGTGCTCTTTATTGAACTGCTCACTTCATAGAACTGAAGTAACCATTACATCGTCTCTCACAGATAAAGAGAAAAGGAAAGACATGAACGTTCCCCAAATCTGATGAGCCTTAAATTCTGCCACCGTAAGCCCTGTGGTACTCAAGTGAGGAGGGATAGAAGAGCACTATTGGGGTTCACACTCCTTTCCCTGCTAAAGGGAACTTTCAGAAAAAATGCCCAGGCTGCAGTTAAAGTACAGCGACGTTGGCGTGGGAACCTCGGGGTTCTGTGCAAGCCTCACTCTGCAGCCCCGCCTCGCAGGGGCCTAAGCTCAGGAACATTGCTTTGGTTCATGATGAAGTCAGAGAGTTTTATTACCTTCAAAGTAGATGAACTTGTAGGATTCCTAAACAAGTCTCTCTGAACAAAGTCTCTGAGTCTTCAGCTAGATGTCTCTTTAATCACGCTTATAAAATATCCTGGCCCAGACCAGAAGTGTTCATCCTTGCACACACACATGCATGTGTGCATGGACCAAATGCTGTCAGGTATGAGAAACAAAGATGAGGAAGAGCTCTTTTTTATCCATAAAAGGAAAGCTTAGTAGTCTGCAAAAATGCAACTTTCCACCTCAAGGGTGTGCCCTTGAGAAACACTGCTGGGGGAAGTCAGTTGATGGAGGAGTGACTGGCTCTCTCGCAATAACAGGGGGTGTTCTGGGTAGAACACAGTTCTGTTCCTACAACAGTGATGTAACCCGAGTTTTGGTGTCAGTTAAAACATACCCTTGCCTAAGTCACTTACCTATTCTTACACAGTTGTAAAATCATAATCTAGAACATAAAAACATACGCTGTGTTCATGTGTATTCTTCCACCGAGCGAAACCAAACTAATTTTCCCATGTAGTCCATTAGTATGATGCTAACAACATAAGCTGAAACATTCATGACTCAATTCTTAAAGTTTTTACAGGAGTGAGCATCATAAACTCAAAACATCCTATGTCAAGACTGTCATAACCCGATGTTGGTCAAATAAGTTTGCAAATATGATGTATATGTTTGCTCGCTTATAGTTTGCATTGGCATTGGATGTGGGTAACAGGCTGTAAGCAGGCAGGGTCATTATAGCCTAATGTTGACTGTTGCATGATAAGGGGTGGTGCACTCTCATGAGGAATCCCATTATGCCTCAGATAAGTGACTTTGTATCAGAGACTTCCTTGTTTGTATATTGGATTAAAGGTTTTGATTTCTACACTATAAAATGGGGCAGAGGAGCCCATGCAGGAGGAGAGCAGAGAAATTCCACGTGGAGGAGAGGAGAAGCAGCCAAGATGGCAGAGTGCTGAAGGAGAAGCCAGTTTGCGCAGAGAGAAGGAGATGGGGAACAGAGGTGAATGAGGCTGGTGAGGTACAAACCTTTGATTCTAGGAAACTCAGATAAGTCAGTAGTTTTGGGAGCCCTGAATGGAAAGGGAAGTGTTTTCCCACTGTGTGTATTTCTTGCCTACCAGGTGCAAGCTAGGATTAAAGGTAATGGCCCACCAGTTTTTGCTTCTGTTGTTTCATTACCGTCTGTCTGAATCAAATGCGAACCTGCATGGGCCAGGTGGCTGTGATGGTGGCTGTGGCTACTGGCTTTATACCCGAGGACCCCCATACTTCCTTAGGAGGATTAAGTGGGTAGCCAGTGATCCACTCCTGTTCGAGGAAGTGTGTATCAATTTACCCCTGGGTCACAGGGCAACACATATGCCCTCTAGCACATCTGAGGGGAGATTGCCAGGGGTTGAATTCCAGCTCCACCTCTTCTGAATGGTGTAGCCTCAGGCAAGAATCCAACTTCTCCTTGCCACCATTTTCTAACTGGTGAAATGCTGAGGGGACTTAATAATAATATACCGACCTCAGGGTATCACTGTAAAGTCAGTTAATAGAGTGGAAACCTTTAGAAGGGTGTCTGGCAGTAGTAAGTTCTCAAGAAACTGTAGGCTCTATTATCATCATCTCTGATATCAGTTATCTTTATCACTGTGGCCACTGGGTAACCCAGCAATCTGTCTTCGTTTTCTCCCTCTTGGCTGATAGGGATCTAATGTATCTGGGGAGAAAGGCTCAAGTTCAAACACTGGAAGAAGTCTGGCTTTTGGTGCGAATGGGGGAGAAAGAAGGAATCTGAGGACAGCCATTGTTTGCTTTGGGCTCTGATGCTGCCCAATTCTTCTCCAGGGAACAACCAGCTCCCAGACATTTGGGGACATAGCTGGGTTTCTTCCTCTCCCACCCACTGGTTTTCTTCCCACCATTGACACATCCCAGAATGTGTCAGTTGACTCTGAAATCGCAAAAATCTGGTTCACACCTGTAGGTCAAACTCACACTTGATTTGGTGGTTTATTGGCAGTTTAGTAACCAGAGCCTAGGTCACAGCATGTCCTGAAACTCACTTGGGACTGAGTAAACATACAGAAATGAAGTATGCTTTGCCTTTCTAAAAGTGGAAACACTTTAAGATGTTATTTATTTATTTATTTATTTATTTATTTATTTATTTATTATTTTATTTAAGTGAGAGGAAGAAAGGCAGAGAGACAGGCTCCTGGATGTACCCCAACTGGGATGCAACCAGCAACCGCCATCTCGGGCCTATGCTCAAATCAACCTGGCCATCCACAGCACCCAGGCCAATACTCAAACCACCTGAGTCACTGGCTGTGAGAAGGGAAGAGAAGGAGAGAAGGGGGAGAGAGAGGGGAAAAGGAGCAGATGGTCGCTTCTCATGTGTGCCCGGACCAGGGATCAAACCCAGAACATTCATCCACTGGGTCAACGCTCTATCCACAGAGCCAACCGGCCAGTGCCAAGATCGTATTTCTAGTTCTGCAGAGCTGCGGGTGTGAGTCCATCCTTGGTTTAAGTCCCGACACATGACTGAGACCTAGACCACACGACGGTATTGTGTGTCTCCTCTCTGATTGTGAGCACTTCACGTCTCTGTGCGCATGGAGCGTTTGTCCACACAGAGAAGCGGAGCTCCCGTCCCTGTGCGCATGGAGCGTTTGTCCACACAGAGAAGCGGAGCTCCCGTCCCTGTGCGCATGGAGCGTTTGTCCACACAGAGAAGCGGAGCTCCCGGGAAGGCACAGCCGTGTTCTAACGTCTGCATTTCCTCACCCCGGTCCCCGCCTCCACCACCCAGTCTTCTCTAAGACAGCCAGGCTTTGGAGACAACAGCCTGTGCAGAACCCGGGCTGAAGTGAAACCAGAATAAGATACTGGATACCTTCCTCTTAGGCCAATTAAAACCGTATGGGAGACAGCATCATTTGTCTCTGGCAGACTAAGCCATGAGGGACTATACAAAAAACATATTTAGTTATAGGAAATGGAAAAAATATCTACTAATGAGGGCAAATGTATATATATACACATTTAACAAAGAATAAAGTGATCAGAAAAAGTATTAAAAACCTTTTTGAGACAAGAAAAGGGAATGAAAAGTGGGACAGAATACAATACTCCCAGAGAGCATTATAATGTATAGATTTGGTGCAGTTTCAATCAGTTCTAAAAATTGGTATTGTGTTTCCAAAAGCCAATATGAAAAGTAATTATATCTATAACACTGCCAGTGTATTGAGGAACTTTTGAAAATAATTAGCTTTCTTCTCCATGATATTGCAGCATTTTCAAACATTGTGCTTCTTTTTTGTATGATTTTTGTCCTTATATGGAGATGATGTATTTCATAATTGCTGATGACAATATTAATACTTATAGTTTAGGTGTGAAAAAGTAAATCCCAGAGACGGATACAGGACACCGGGTTGGAAAAACAGGCGCCTCTAGAGTCTCTTTGCAGCCCACTTTTTTCTGTTTGACACCCACCCCCCACCTCACGCCCACAAAGAGGCCGTAAGCTAAGTTAGAAGTTGCTGACAAAGAGCATTTGCAGAAGTTGTGTTTAAGTGGAACAGCAAGCTGGCATTGACCATGTTCTCTCCAGCCAATGAGGACGAGATGCAGGGCAGCATCACTTGTCTCCGGAAAACTAAGCCATCAAGAAAACCCACAGGAACACAGATAAAAGTGAAGTGGTTACCAGGGGGAGGAGATGGAAGAAAAGGGGTGGGGGGAAGGGAGTAAAAAAGACAAATATACGGTGACAGAAAATGATTTGACTTTGGGTGATGGGTATACATCTTAATCAGCAGTTCAAATGCTATAGAAACATTTATCTGAATGAAAACTATGTACCCTTATTGATCAATGACACACTGTTAAATTTAATTTTCTAAATAAAATTTTAAAAAATGGAAAGCCAACCAGAAAAGAGCTACCATGTATAAAAATGCCAACAAAACCATATATAAGAAACAAAGAACATGAGGAAAGTTCTACCAATAACAAAAGTTCATACTTTTGGTTTTTAATGGAACATGAAAATCTGAAGAAATATAAGTCAAATATCATTTGAAATTCTAAAATTAACAATGATGTGATTCTAAAAATCACTAGAAGTGATGAGTAGGCAAGACTAACAAAAAAACATTTTTCTCTTTTACTGAACTCACTACTTGGTTTAAATGATTCTTTACTCAACCGCACTTTTTCATTTTCAACTGTTTCTTTTTTTAAATGTGCAAACTATTTTCTGATGAGGACAATCATTTCTCAAATATCTCTGTAGTCTGGTAGGTTGGTATATTTCCAGGAGTCAGTAGCTGGAAAAGACACACAAGCACAGTTCATTCTCTGGCCCTACGCTACCCGCCAGTAAAAACAAAGGCAAGCAGGTTTCCGTGGTGTCTACATCATCATGGAAGTGACCGGACCCTGGAGTGACAAATGTCATGTTGGTTCTGGTTGTAAATTTACAACCCCTTGTCACCACACAGCCAGCCAGTGATGTCAGTTGTGCATGTGGAGGTATTTGAGAAATACAAGGCTGATTAAAAGCCTTCCTGGAAGTCTGTGATTGTCTCAGCACACTTGTAGTCTGGACATAGGACTCTGAAAACTACTCTCTCTTTATACCAAAGGCTCAGGCTGACGTCTGCAAAAGCTGGTCTCATCAGTCTCTCAAACACACCGCCATGGCTTTTTAAAGAACTATCCTCTTCCAGGTGTATGAAAAGTTGTCTGTCATCTGAAGGACCAAGAATCTCCGCTTTCACTTCCAACTCTGGACAGCTCTAAGGAAAACAGGGCTCATTATATTAATCTGTAAACATAAAAAATACTTCCAAATCTGTAAGAATTTTTATGCATTTATTTGAGCCAAACTGTCAACAGTTGCCAGGAAGCAAAGTCACAACAGATGGAGAAAATGATGCAGAAAATGGCAGTTTCACCACTTATTTTACGCATTAGAATCAAGAGGATGGGAGGTGATGCTTTCTGCTCCTCCTTCCCTTCTCTATCTCTGTGTGTGTGTCTCTCTCTCTGTCTCTTCTCTCTAAAATGAATAAATAAAATCTAAAAAAATAAATAAATAATTTTATAAAAGAATCAAAGGGGAAGGCATAAGGGAGTTACATAAAATTGGTGATTGATTAGGGCATTGAGAGAAAACAAAGTGGGAAAATCTCTGGGATTGGATAAAAAGTGAAAATGTACCATATTTCCCCATGAATGAGACACCCCCATGTATAAGACACACCTTAATTTTGGGACCTGAAATTTGAAAAAAAAAATGTTTTACATTAAGTTATTGAACTCCAGTTTTATTCATTATAAAATTCATACTGCTCCTCATCATTATCAAAACTGCCATCCATTAGCTTGTCCTCCTCTGTGTCTGATGATGAATCACTGTCTCCATCTACTGCTTCGTCCTCAGCTCCATCTATGGCATTTGAAATGCCACAACCACTGTGTAAGAAGCATCCAGTTTTTCGACCCAAAATTTTTCAAAAAATTCTGTGTCTTATACACGGGGAAATACGGTATATACTGAAACTTCTTTTACGTGTGGGAGCATAAGAGGAGTAAGTTAATTAACATGATAATAATAACAATGAAAGGGTTCGGTGATTCCTGCTTTGGTGGGATGCCTGTCCCCCCCCCCCTCCCGGGAGCAGAAAAGAGAAGGTTAGCCCTACATTTCAAAGGCATGTTATCAGGTACATTAGTGCAGATGCAAAAAGCGACAAGCTTCAGAGCAAGCCTTGACCTTTATTCAGATAGAGAATAACTCCCTAGGACATGACTACCCACCACAAACCGCTTTTAGTTGAAAAGTTTCAATTTCAGACCATCCTGTGTGCTGACTTTAGGTCCCTGAGTTTGTAAGGACACCAGGCAGGCTTTCCCTGAGCTTGTCAGATTCAGCATGAAAATCTGAAGACATATAAGATAAATCAAATATCATATGAAATTCTAAATGAACACATTGTATTAGTCCATGGTTTGAGGAGTAGGGGAACAAGCTTGCACATTAGAGAAGTAGTAATAGCAAGACCATCTTTTCAATGTGATGCAGGCAGTGAGGACGCAGGAAGACCAGAGAGCAGTGTTTCTCAGTGAGGACAACCTACCCCACCCTCACTGTTGGGCAGATAAAATGTATTATGCTCACTTTGTTAAAAATGGTGCTGCCCATGTGGAGGCCATCGCCCAGGTGATATCAATGGGTTGGGGGCGGGCTGTAGGCAGGCAGAATCCTTGTAGCCTTGGTTTTGAGATTAAGCCTGTCCCACCCTTTTTGGTGTGAGGTGGTACAATCCTATCATGCCTCAGAGAAGTGACTTTGTATTAGAGACTTCCCTACTATGTATATTGGATTAAGGGTTTGGATTTCTACACTATAAAATGGGGACGGTGCGGGAGCTTGCTCTCTTGGTTCCTGGGATGATTAGCATGAGAGAGCAGAGGGAACAGAGCAGAGAGCAGAAAGAGGCCATGTGGCCAGGAGAAGCAGCCAAGATGGCGGAGTGTTGAGTGAGAGGCCAGTTTCTGCAGTTTATGCAGGGAGAAGGAAGGAGATGGGGAACAGAGGTGAATAAGTCTAGTGAGCTAGAAACCTTTGATTCTAGGAAACTCGGATAAGTCAGTAGCTTTGTGAGCACTGAATGTGAGTGGGTTTTGGAGCCCAGTGTGTATTTTTTACTTGCCCGCCGGGTGCAAGCTAGAATTAAAGATGACAGCCCATCAGTTCTTGGCTCCGTTGTTTCTTTACCGACTGTCCGAATCCAATGCGAACCTGCATGAGCAAGGCGGCTGTGATGGTGGCCCTAGCCCTGGCCGTAGCTACTGGCTTTACACTCACCTTCAGAAAGCATTTAGACACATTTTTGGTGTTCTCTGGCTACTAGTAAATAGGGGCCAGGGATGTTGCTAAGCATCTTACAATGCACACGACAGCCTCTATAACAAATAATTATCCTGCCCAAATGTTAGTAGTGCCGGGGTTGAGAAACCCTCCTCCAGAGCCTTGTCACTCAAAGTGCAGTCTGCAGACTCTGGGAGCTTTTCAGAAATGCCCACCATCAGGTCCTATCTGAGACCTCCTGAATCGGAATGCACATTGCAACAACAACGCCCAGATGCTGTGGATGCAGAACACAGTTCTAAAACCCCTGCTTCACAACAGTGGTCTCAAACAGCTGCACACACGGGTCACCTCATGCCGGCCCTTCTTCTGAGCCAATTAAATAAGAACATTGGAAAGTATGGCTTGAGCACATTATAAAATCTCACCCAGATTATCATTCTGTCCATCCAGGTCAGAGAACCACCACACTAAGCCATAAACATGGTTATAGCATGTTGCCGTATAGTCACATTCGTAAGGAGAAAGATCTGACCTGCCGTGGATGTTGTGTTTATAGGCATGAAAACAACATTAATCTCAGTGTACATCTCTATCAGAGCTGTTGGGTGAGCAGATGTATCATCAGTGAGCAGTAATATTTTGAAAGGAATATTCTTTTTCTGAGGTATACAGTGAGCTTAAAATATTCAGTAAAGATATGTGCTGTCATCCAGGCTTTGCTGGGCCATGTATAGAGAACAGAGATAGACGATTTGGCATAATTCTTAAGTTCCCTAAGGTATTCTAAGTGGTAAAGGATCATTTGCTTCAACTAAAATCATCAGCTGCATTAGTCTTTAACAAGAGAGTCAGCCTGTCCTTTGAAGTTCTGAAGCCAGGCATTGATGTCTCTCTATCTATGAAGTCTTGGATGGCATCTTATAATATAAAGTTGTTTCATTAACACTGAAAAATCTATTGTTTGGTGTAGCCACCTTCGTTAATTCCCTTAGCTGGATATTCTGAACTACTTGCTGCAGCTTCTACATCAGCACTTACTGCTTTACCTTGCACGTTTATGATATGGAGAAAGCTTCCTCTCTTAAACTGTAGAACCAACCTCTGCTATCTTCAAACTTTTCATCTGCAGCCTTCTCACCTCTTTCAGCTTTCTTAGAATGGGAGAGAGTTAGGACCTTGCTCCGGATTATGCTTTGACTTAAGAGAGTGTTGTAGCTGGTTTGATTTTCTATCTGAACCACTAAAACTCTCCCCATATCAGCAGAAATTGTTTCTATTTCCTTATCATTTCTGTGTTCACTGGAGTAGCATTTTTAATATCCCTCAATAACTTTTTTGCACCCACAATTTTGCTAACCATTGGCACAAAAACTCTGGCTTTTGGCTGGTCTTGATTATCGACATGCCTTTCTCACCCAGCTTAATCATTTCTTTTTTTAATGCATTTTTTACAATTTTAATATTTTATTTAGAAAATTAAATTTAACAATGGACATTAATCAATGAGTACATAGATTTCAGGTAAATATTTCTATAGCATTTGAACTGTTGATGATGTTGTATATCCATCACTCAAAGTCAAAACATTTTTTATCACTGTATATTTTTCTCTCTTTACCCCCTTTACTCCACCCCCACTGCCAGTTCTCCTCCTCTTGGTAACCACTTCACTTTTATCTATGCCCATAAATCTCTGTTTTATATCCCACTTATGTGTGAAATCATACCGTTCTTAGCTTTTTCTGATTTACTTAGTTCACTCAGTATAATGTTCTCAAGACCCATCCATGTTGTCGTAAAAGTTACTATGTCATCATTTTTTTATGGCTGAGTGGTATTCCATTATACATATGTACCATATCTTCTTTATCCAATACTTTATCAAAGAATACTTTGGTTATTTCCATGTCTTGACCACTGTGAATAATGCTGTGATGAATATGAGGGTGTGTGTTTCTTTGTATGTATCTTTGACAAAGGAGCCCAAAACACACAATGGAGAAAAGAAAGCTCTTCAGTAAATGGTGCTGGGAAAATTGAAAAGCCACATGCAATAAAAAGAAAATTGACTACACTTTGTCCCCCTGCACAAAAATTAATTCAAAATGAATCAAAGTTCTAAATATAAGATCAGAAACAGTAAATTATATAAAATAAAACATAGGTACTGAACTTATGGATGTTGGCCGTACAGAACATTTTATGAATTTGCCCCCAAAGGCAAAGGAAATAAAGGCAAAAATAAATGAATGGTACTATATATAACTAAAGAGCTTTTTCACAGTAAAAGAAACTGACAACAAAACAAACAGACAGCCAACTAAATGAAAGATATTTGCCAACAACAGCTCTGATAACAAGTTAATATCCAAAATATACAAAGAACTCACAAAGGTCAACAACAAATAAGCAAATAATACAATTAAAAGATGGGGAGAGGACCTGAACAGACACTTCTCCCAAGAAGACATACAACTGGCCAACAGATATAAAGATACTCATCTTCACTAGCTATGAGAGAAATGCAAATCAAAACTACAGTGAGATATCACCTCACACCTGTTAGATTGGCTCTTAGCAACAAGACAGGTAATAACAAGTGTTGAAGAGGCTGTGGAGAAAAAGGAACCCTCATTCACTACTGTTGGGAATGCAAACTAGTACAACCATTATGGAAGAAATTATGGTGGTTCCTCAAAAAATTAAAAATAGAATTACCACATAACCCAGCAATTCCTCTACTGGGTATCTACCCCCAAAACTCAAAAACATTGGTACATAAAGACACATGCAACCCCTTTTTCACTGAAGCATTATTCATAGTGGCCAAGACATGGAATTAACCAATGTGTCCTTCAATAGGGAATTGGATAAAGAAGATGTGTGCCGTGAACGAGTGGGGCTAGCAATTCCAGATTCTGAGTGGAAATGACACGGAATGAAGAGAATAAACTTAGAAAAAAGATGGGATTGAGAGGTCTCTTTGCAACTCAAAGATAGCTTGCAAAAAGCGTGTCTTCATCTCTAAACTGCTATCTTTATAGGGCAGAGCAAAGTCATTAGCAAATCAATTATATCTCTGGTCACATTTCCAAGGCAACCCAAGAATTCACCCAAGTGCAGAAAACCCCCACCATACATAACATCTTAACTTCACAAAACAAAGAAATAAAGAAAATTGCCTCCAGTCTCTCTGAGGGACACGGGGGATAGGACTAGTATAAACAATCCAGCACCACAGCTAACATGGAGGTGTGGAGAAAAACTTAGCCTTTAGCAACTTAACCAAGAAAATAAAGTGGGGGGTTGGGCAGACTCCAGTCCCCCACACCTCTGTCTCCCAAAAATCTAAACTGCAAGAACCCTGTCAGCTTGCAGTCCCCAACAGATGTGGTACATATGTACAACAGACTACTACTCAGCCATAAGAAATGATGACATAGTGACATTTACAACAACATGGATGGACCTTGAGGACTTTATACTGAGTGCAATAAGTAAATCAGAATAAACTAAGAACACTGATTTCATACATAGGTGGGACATAAAACTAAGATTCATGGGCATAGATAAAAGTGAAGTGGTTACCAGGGGAAAGAATTTAGGGGATGGAGTAGGGGGATGGGAGTAAAGAAGGACAAATATATGGTGATAGAAAATGATTTGACTTTGGGTGATGGGTAGACAACATAATCAATAGTTCAAATGTTATAGAAATGTTTACTTGAAACTTATGTACTCTTACTGATCAATGTCATCCCATTCAATTTGATTTTCTAAATAAGATTTTTTTAAAAAAAAGATAAACTTCATATAAATTCAATAGAAGGACACTGTAGAAAATACTTGCCAGGCCTTTTTAAAAACTATCGGTTTCAGAGAAGAGAACAAGAAAAAATTTAGAAACTATAATAGCCAAGAGAAGCTGAAGGAGATGTGATAGCTAAATGCAATGTGCTATCCTTAAATGGATCTTGAAACAAAAGTGAAAAAAAAAAACATAACTGGAAAAACTGGTAAGAGACAAATAACACCTGGGAATTTCGCTCAGAGTAATGCTGGTTTCTGTATAATTGCAAGTGTACCATTAAAATGCAAGATAGTATAACTAGAAGTGCATGGTGAAAAAAAAAGAACTGTACTATTTTTGTACTCTTTCCTGTAAATATAAAATTGTTTAAAAATAAAGAATTCATTTTAAAAATATAAAGTAAGAAACAGAAAAGATCTCAAATAAGAAATCTAACTTTACATCTCAGAAACTAAAAAAAGAAGAACAAATGCAACAAAAGTTAGTCAAAAAGAAGGAAATAAATAAGAGCAGAGGGGAAATAAATGAAATAAGACTAAAAAGACACTTAAAAAGATCAATGAAATTATAAGCTAGTTCTTTAAAAAGATAAGAAAATTGACAAATCTTTTGCTAATCTAATCAAGGAATATAAAAGAGGATGCAAATATATAAAATCAGAAATGAAGGATATGTTACACCTGAAAGCACAGAAATACAAAGGATCACAGGAGATTATTATAAACTAACACACACCAACAAGTTGGACAACCTAGAAGAAATGGACAAATTTCTAGAAACATACAACCTTCCCAGGCTAACTCATGAAGAAATAGAAATCTAAACAGACTGATTACTAGCAAGAGATTGAATCAGTAATTAAAACCACCCAACAACAAAAAAATTTTCAAGACCAGATGGTTTCACTGTTGAATATATCAAAACTAAAAGAATTAGTACTATTTCTTCTCAAATTCTTTCAAAATGGAAGAAAAGGTAACATTTTCAAACTCATTTCATAAGGAAAGCATTGCCCTACCAGAAACAGACATGAACACCACAAGAAATACGAATGATACACCAATATCCCTGACAAACAGAAGTGAAGAAATCCTCAACAAAATATTAGCAAACCCAATTTAACAATAAATAAAAATAACCATGTACCATGATCAACTGAGATTTATCCAGGAATCTAAGGATAGCTTAGCATCATCAAATCAGTCAATATGGAAAATGACATTAACAAAATAAAATATAAAGATCATATGATCATCTCAATAGATACAACAAAAGCCTCTGAGAAAATTCAACACCCATTTATAATAATGAAAAGAAAACAAAAACCTCTTAACAAGTGGGTATAGAGGGACCATCCTCAACACAGAAACAACCATATATGAATCTATAGCCAACATACTCAACTATGAAAAGATGAAAGATTTTCTCCCAAGATCAGGAACAAGACAGGGATGACCACTCTTATCACTGTTATTCAACATAATATTGGAAGGGGTGAAATTACAATGATTTCTTATAAGGGCTCAGTCACAAAATCTCCTGTAAGGAGTTAAGGCACTGTAGATAACTAGAAGCTTAGTTCACAAAGCTTAATTTTTATTTTATTTTCTAAAGAATGCACAGAGTCACTCTCGCAGGTGCAGCGAGTCTCTCTGGCAGCTGGTTCCCAGAAGCACAGGTGGGCTCCCAGAGGCACCAGAGCTGGCTGTTCTGGAGCACTGTTAAGGACACTAGATGTCAGAAGTACATCCCAGGGAGGCACTTCTGGAAACCGGACTCCCATCTCCTGCACACGGCTACCTAACTGCCTGCTCTATAATGAATTACTAACTTCCCAAGATACATAAACCAGCCAGTCAGCTGAGACCGGTCAGGCAGGCTCTGGATGTGGTGAGTCCCCTGCCTTCTCAGGTTACTAGCACTTTGATTAAAGACCTTCATATTCCACTTGGATCTCATCGCTGTGATTGGCTCTGTGACAGTGGGCACCTCGAACCCTGGCTCATTCAGGTAACAGTATTGAAGGTCCTAGCTAGAGCAGTCAGGTAAGAGAAAGAAAGGAACGACATCTAAATCAGAAAGGAAGAAGTGAAACTGTCACTATTTGCAGATGACAAATAGTATATATAAAACCACTAAAGATTTCATCAAAAAATAACTGTTAGAAATAATAAAAGAATTTAGTAAGTTTGCAAGATACAAAATCCTATGCATTTCTTTACACTAGTAACAAACTATCAGAAAAAGAAATTAAAAAATAATCTCAATTCCAATTACAACAAAATGAATTTAAAAAATCTAAAAATAAATGTAACTGAGGAGGAAAGACCCATACACTGAATACTACAGGACATTGATGAAAAGAATTGAAGATGACACAAATAAACAGAAAGAGCCTTCCCGGTGGTAGCACAGTGGATAGAGCATCGAACTGGGATGCTGAGATTCCAGGTTCAAAACCCCAAGGTTGCTGGTTTGAGCGTGCGTTCATCTGGCTTCAGCATAGGCTCACCAGCTTGAGCACGGAGTCATAGTTTGAGCACAGGATCATCAACATGATCCCAAGGTCACTAGCTTGAGCTGCCCCTAACCTGGCACCCCCACCCTGGTCAAGCACATATAAGAAGCAATTAATAAACAACTAAAGTGATGCAACTGTAAGTTGATTCTTCTTATCTCTCTCCTCTCCTCTCTCTCTCTCTATCTCTCAAAAATAAAATAACATGCAATTTATTTTAAATTGCTTTTACAATTTCTATATATTATTTTTCTTTTGTTTTACTGACTAATGCTAAGTAGATTTCTATACAACTAGTGCTCAGAATAGGTACATTAGAACAGGGGGGATTCTAGAAAGAGACCCAATCATCTCAAAACACTAAGAACATCATCTGTCTCCAGGGAGCCAGTTCTGTAACTTGATTCAGATGAAGTAAGAGCTTCAGTCCAACTCACAGGCATGTGTTGACTATGATCCATACTCTCAGCACAAAGTCCTCACAAAAACCTGTTCAGTTTAGCTAAGGATTCCCTCGGGCCGGGGTGAACCCAGACTTGTATATGAAGGTGATTCTGCATAGTTTTCACGGAAAAAACACTGGGGAGCAGTTTATTAAAACTGTCATTTGAAGTCACTAGTTCATACGCAGGAGCTGCTGGTAGCAACCAAAAATTGGTAGGAGTAATATTATATTTAGTGAAAAACAGAATCATTGTCTTTGCAACGCCCACCTGCTTCATAAACTTCACTATACGGTGAGAGGCCATGTGAGCAGGTAACAGAACAGTATAAGAAGATCATTTATAACCCCCAGCCTTCCATACTTTCAGTTGTAAAATCATGAAGACGTGTGTGTGAGAACACACCGCAGCCCTTGTGCACACGGGGTTCAGCAGACCTCAGGTCCCCTCTGCCTGGAGAGAGCCGAGCTGTGCTTTCAGTGGACGTGGAGTAAAATGCTGACAGACAGGCAGGTCAGATTCAATTCAAACATGGAGCCACTCCTAACTCACACACCAAACTCATTTACATACACTCTACAACCGGAGAACATTGTGGCAAGTTGCAAAAATAGCCACAAATACTTTGCAGCTCATTCTGTCAAGAAATGTGATCTGTTAGTCCACCTCTAGATCTGAGCTGGTCCCGTGACTTGCTTTAACTAATGGAATGGAGTAGAATTGCTGTTGTGAGTTCTTAGCAGTGTTGGGATTCAGTAGGTTGTCACCGGTTCTGCAGAACCGATACCTAATTTTTTTCTGAGTTTGGCGAACCAGTTGTTGTTACAATGGCACTTGTCATCAGGGTTTTCTCTAAGGTGGGCGCCTGGACAGCCACCCAATGTGGAAATCACAAATTGACATTCCTCACTTTTTTTTTAACGTTCATCTGTGCAACAGTGTGTTCTAAGCGCCCATAGTCATGTTCATTCCGCCCACAGGTGAAAAAAGTTTGACAGAACTATGCTTGTAATATATATTTATTCATTCCATTAAACTCATTATACCTTTGATGAAATACTACATTTTAATTCCCTTGCGTTTGTTACTTCAGTAAACAGACTTAGTAACATAAAGAGAAAAAGTGCCAAACATTTGTGTCATTTGTTTCAGCTTGTGTGACGCCCAGAATTCTCCCGAGATAACCATGAGTGCGGTGTGTAGATGGTGTTACAATAAGTTGTGCCCTTGAAACCACATCAACACAATAAATTAAAGAAGAAAATTTAATTAATTATTTTTTACAAAAGGATATAGGGACTTTGTTCTTAAATGGATTTTGTTGGAAGTGGATGATAGGTGGGGTAGTTCTATAATTAAGTGTCTTAATTCTGACCTAGAAGGAAGGAACGCTATACTGAAGCTAAATCTCTAACTGGTGAAGAAGCAGCAGTCATTCACGTTATCTGGGAGAGAAGTGTGCTTGGTAATTTCTGGGTTTCAGATGATTTTCATGTTTTATTTGCGTTCAGCCACGATTGTGAAATGACCTTGTTTTCTGTGTTGCCCACCACGGTCACAGACTGGCTGTCCAAGGCTGCTGTTCTGTCAGATTGCTGTGTTCAGCAGGAGAACACCGGGGCCCAGCTGTGAGTCCCAGGACAGCTCCTGGCAGCACCAGGCCTGGTTAGGAGCACCAGGCAGCTCCCAGATACCGGGGTTTTTCACCTCCCCCTTCTTTACAGTCACTGTCACCATGAGGCAAGACAGTGCTGGAGAAATGAGGCCTCTCACAGGGACATGGTGCTGACGCCAAGTGGAGCTCCCGTTACCTTGTGTCTTCCCAAACACACACAGAAAATCCATTCATCCATTCTTCTGAAACAAAACAGGTCTCCCTCTAATGACTGCCTGAGGCTTTAGCTAAACCCCTAGCCCCTCACAAGTACATGGAATTTTCATGAGGCAGGATAAACGATGTGAAAAGATCCAGCAAGTGAAGGGAAAGAAATCAGTATTCTAGGTCACAGCAATTCCCCTCATTCTACCATCATTTTACTTGACATTATTAAATTTAAAAAAAAATCACAATGAGCCAGCAAAACCTTTTTTTAAAAAATAGAATCAATGTCCCTAAATTTTCTTTAAATGTACCATAAGCAGCACTGAAACGCAGAGCATAGAGTAATCAAGGCAGGAAAGAGTCAGTGTAAAATCATGCAGTTACTGTCGCAGCACTAGAGTGTAATTTATTGTCCCAGGTGCAAATAGGGGAGCTTTTCAGAGCACAGGAGAAATCATTTACTCGACAGAGTTTCTACAGGTAGAAAAGGCCAAAGTGTTCCTGGGCTCCCACCAGCAGAGATCCCATAAGTAAGTGGATCAACTCAAAATTTGGAGAATTCCAGGGACACTATGGCACTATGGAAGACAAAAAAAAAAAAAGACAGCTACCTTAGGCATGGGGACCAGAGAAAGGGGAGGGGGCTGTCAGGGAGGGGGATCAACTCAGGGGAGAATTCTTGGAGGTTGTAACCAGAAAATCCTGAAGGATGCCATATTAGTGATGGCCACATCTGTCCACGTGGCTGCTCAGAAATCCCTTGTCACCAGCAGGTACAGAGACTAAGAGAAGATGGCAATTTGATCCCTTCCCCCCTTCATAGAAACCTCCCTCCGGTCCACGCTGAGTGGAGGCTGCAGCAGAACCAGGGGGTTTCCCACTCCCTGCCGGCCTCTCTGTACAAACTCTTCAGCTGGCAACTGAGGTGTCATCACAGGGGACTTTTCTGATTGGTCAGAACCTGATTTTAGGATTCTCTTTGGGTGTTTTTAGAATTTTCTCAGCTCTGTCCTCATTATTGTTCTCCAACTCAGGACAGCCATTGCTGAGACCACCTTGAGGAGACGATGACCCTAAACAGAGCTCTGATTTGGGGGACCCTCGCCCTGACCACCATGATGAGTCCCTGTGGAGGTGAAGACATTGTGGGTGAGTGCACCTCTGAGTGGTGTGGGGACTGGTCCTGGGAAACAGAGAATTGGAGGGTGAAAAACACAGAGATTCGCATAGAACTAGTAGAGATTCCTCAAAGCCATTCTCAACAGGAAGCAGATCCAAAAAGCATGGTCCTTCCCCGCTTAGAAAACCAGAGTCCCAGTCTGCTGTCTCTGCTAGCTGTGCTGTTGCACCTTCTCTGAGGACAGTGTTCTGTTTCTAGTGCTGGATCCAGTGAACACAGCCTGCAGGGCTCTATGCTTAGATTGCCTCAAAGATAGGGGTGTTTTCATGAGTGAGTGTTTTGTTACTAAAAATTCATGAACTAATGCTCCCAAGTTTTTCTGAACAATTTTTGGAGTTGTTTTAATATACAATTATATTTCTCCTGAATTTTATCTTGGGGTACATAGTTTCAAGAATTTTGTAGACTATGTAGATATAAAGCAGTGTACTTTGCATTGTCTCAGATTTGCATACATTCCCACACTGAGAACTGACAAGGGTGGGAGTGGTAAGGAGCCCAGTGGACGCCCTTAGACAAGTCATGTTACCACGTCCTCACTTGATCTGTTACCTCTTCTGTGTCATCTCACAAGGACACCAAGTAAACCAAGTATGTAAATATGATTTCCAAGTAATGAAGACGTATAAATGTCAAGGGTATTCTTATTTTTTAATTATAACTATTACAGGTATAGCTTTATAGTTTTTCTTTAACAAAGTAAAGAATATTATTATTTTAAAATTGAGAACTTTGTGATGAAAACTTGGTGAATTAAATTATTTAGTCTCCAGCTGTCAGCCCAAACATCCTGCCCTTCACCCTGTCTGAGGAAGCTCTGGAGAGGGAGAGGGTGGGCCAGCACGGAGTCAGTCCTTGTCCCCTGTGCCCCTACCTTTGCTGTCACCTCCTTCCACCCTCTCTTCAGATATTCCTTCATCCTTCGTTCTTTCCAGGACCCATCTGGCTCTTTTTCCTGTTGTTTTATTGGCATGAAGATTGGGTTTGTAGAAACCAAGGTGGAAAAGCCAGGTAGTTCAAAGGGGAAGTGGAGAGGAGGTCACTCTAACCTTCAACTACTCTACTTGCATGGCGGCTCCCACCTAACGTTGTCTGTAGTGACGTTCCGCCTGCTTCTCCAGAGCACGTCCACATCTCCTGTTCTCAGGGTCACCCAGCGTGTCCTGGTCAGGTGGGACCTACCCATGACCCCCAGTGGGAACCGGGCCAAGGGGCTGCTGTGCCTGTAGGAACCCATGAAAGTGCTTGATTTTCTTTTAAAAATAGAAAAAAAATAAACTTTTAGGGTAGAAGAAACTATTTTAATTTAGCCTGGATTATATTCTGCTCACAAAAATTAGGGGATATTTTATTGCTTCGTATTCATTTTGAAATATCCTCTAATTTTTGTGAGCAGTATATTTGTTTTTATATCAATATGATCATAAAATATGCATTTTTAATATTTTCATGGGGAAAAGGCCCCACCTTAGCAACAAATGCTAAGGGTTCACAAGTCATAATGCAGCCCTGGTCTCTGCTGAGTCTCACCTTCCTAGGATTCTGCTACCTCTGTGTCAGCCAGTCTTCCCAAGTCTCTGTCATCCTGGAGAAGAGCAGGTGGCATGGAATACACATTCCTGAGCACACAGTGAGCTAAGTGCTGGGGGTTCAAAGATGGAAAGACACACTGTGTCCCCAGAGGACTCTCAGATTAGTGATGGGGACAGCATGGGGCAGGAGGGCAGGACCATTGCTGAGCAGGACAGGGACCAGAGAGGCTGAAACTGGGGAAGAGCATTAGGAGCAGCTGGTCCAGGACTGTGATGTTCTCGGGCACCATGTGCAGCCCAGGACGAGCTCCAGATGAGAGGATGAGCTCCTGTGTTCATGTGTGAAAAGGAAGTCAGGAAGATGCATTACAGGACAAGGAGGCTTTGCTGGAGGACCTTCTAAGTGACCAACCCAGGGGTGACACTGGGTAGGGAGGAGGAAGAGATAAACGTGTAGAGATAAATTGGATGGGGGGAGGGGTTAGAGATCATGATGTGGACAAAAATATGTTTAGTGAGAGGACTTCATTAAGGAGTTGGTGACTAAGCAGAGCTTTCAAGAATGAACTGCGGGTGTCCAGGAAATCCTAAAAGATAATTTCAAGGAGAAAAACAGACTCTTGTAAAGACCAAGAAACATGAAAAGATAATGTCATCTGGTTTGACTGGCAGATGAGGCATTGTGGAGGGTGCTGGAGTATACGGCTGTCGGTTACCCCTTCACAGGGCCCCTTACTAGCTCCTTTACTCACCTGAGTCTCCCCTGACCAACAAGCTCTCAGGTGGCACGCAGGATCTGTGTTTTACTCGTTGCTCCTCACAATGTCTGAGACTTTACTGATACTCAATAAAGAAGACATTGTGGAAAGAGGACGTGGTAAAAGGCTCAGAGGTGTCCAGTTGGGCTCATTTGGGTGGAGTCATACTGTGCTGGGTACCAATCTACCTCAGCATCAGCAATCAAGTACACTGTCCATGTGAGGGAAGGGCCAGAGCTTACCCTGTGTCCTCAACAAACGTGGGTTGAATTAGAAAAAGAAGTTTAGTCGTGTCCTTCCAGAAATAAAAAGAGGGGTGAAAAATAATAGAAACCTAAAATCTAATTAAGATTTTATTGTTATAACGGAGGACACCTCTCCTCTGAGGATCACTGCTATTCCAAACACAGAGACCTTAAAAATACCACTTAGTTTTATACAGCTTACAGTGTTGTCACTGTCTTTATCATATTCTTCCTTAAACACTGAAGTAATGAAAGGAGACTTTTAAAAAAATAATCAGGTCTTCAATGTCACCTCATTAAATTAAATTTCTAAATAAAAATAATAAAAATGAGGCACTGGCCAGTTGCCGCAGCGGTAGAGCATTGGCCAGGCGTGTATAAGGTCCAGATTCGATTCCCATTCAAGGCACACAGGAGAAGCACCCATCTGCTTTTCCACCCTTCCCATCTCTTTCTCTCTCTTCCCCTCCCGCAGCCAAGACTCCATTGGAGCAAAGTTGGCCCGGGCGCTGAGGATGGCTCCATGGCCTCTGCCTCAGGCGCTGCTAGAATGGCTCCAGTTGCAGTAGAGCAATGACCCAGATGGCCAGAGCATCACCCCCTAGTGGGCATGCCGGGTGGATCACAGTCAGGTGCATGTGGGAGTATGACTGCCTCCCTGTTTCTAACTTTGGAAAAATAAATAAATAAATAAAAATTAAAATATATATATAAAATGAGATCTTATATGCTTTTTTTGGTTCAAAAAAAAAAAGCCAAGGAAGGAATCCGTGGTATACAAAATGTTCTCTTCTGAGTCAGTCCTGAGGAGAGAGAACCCGTAATGAGTGTGTTATGAGCTGATGAAGAAATTAGGTGAGAGAGAAAACTAATGAAACAGAGGGAGGTGAACTGAATCTCTAGGAAAGAAAGATAATGCCATGATCATTCATTCATCCATTCCTTATTTCATTCCGCTGTAATATTTATCACAAGGCGCTGAGCTAGGTTGGCAGCAAAGAGGAGTGAACAAGCCTGTGAGACTGCGTTCTGCGGAGCGGATGTTGGAGTGGATTTTAATGGGACAAACAAAGGGAGGAGCAGGCGCTGGGAACTGTGTCTACAGACAGAGCCAGAGGTGGACACAGCATCTGGAAGTCACCTTCTCCTGTCACTTTGTTTAATAAGATCCTGTTCTCTCCCTCTGTTGTCCACCCTCACTCATCAGCTGACCACGTGGCTGCCTATGGCATAAATCTCTACCAGTCCTACGGTCCCTCTGGCCAGTACACCCATGAATTTGATGGAGACGAGGAGTTCTACGTGGACCTGCAGAAGAAGGAGACTGTCTGGCAGCTGCCTCTGTTTAGTAAATATAGAAGTTTTGACCCGCAGGGTGCACTGGCAAACATCGCTACATTTAAACACAACTTGGACATCATGATTAAACGCTCCAACTCTACCGCGGCTACCAACAGTACGTGTTCACCATTCCGGCTGTTTATTGAACCTGCCCCTTCATACAGGCCTCACTCCCCTCTTCCCTCAGACAGATCCCCTCACTACTCTGCAAGTCTCTCTCCTTCCCAAGGACTCCCCAGATCTTCTCGTGGTAATTGCTGAACCTTCTTCCTCTACCTTCTTACAAATCCCATATTTCTGTGTAATACAAAGGTTCTTGTTCCCTTATTGCAACCCTCGAATCTTTCAAGGTCCCACAGACCCCCTACCTTAACCATCAGGCCCTCAGGAAGAAGGACACGGGGTGACGTGTGGGGCAGGTACCCCAGCTCACAGCAGAGGGAACAGGAGCTCCTCACTGTCCGATGGGGATGTTGGTGGGAGGGCTCCTCCCAGGTGGAATGTGGGACACAAATCTAATCCAGTGCTGTGTCCTCACCACAGAGGTTCCTGAGGTGACTGTGTTCCCCAAGTCTCCCGTGACGCTGGGTCAGCCCAACACCCTCCTCTGTGCCGTGGACAACATCTTCCCCCCTGTGGTCAACATCACATGGCTGAGCAATGGGCAGTCAGTCACAGACGGTGTTTCTGAAACCAGATTCCTCGCCAAAAGCGACCATTCCTTCCTCAAGATCAGCTACCTGACCTTCCTCCCTTCTGAGGACGAGGTGTATGACTGCAGGGTGGAGCACTGGGGCCTGGACGGGCCGCTCCTCCGGCACTGGGGTGAGTGTGAGTGCCGCGCCCCCTGCTGCCTCCTGTTCTCTGTCACGTCACACATCCTGCCCATGACCCCCTAACTCCCCTGGCCCTAGAACTAACACGTCAAGGGTTCTATGACAGACTGCACACGCCCCCTAAGCCCGGGCCCCACGGCTTTGCAGAACGACCCCTCCCTCCGCACCCCCTGTCCGTGCACAGGAGCGCTCTGTGTTCTGACCTCCACACCCTCCCGTTCACAGAGCCTGATGTTCCAGCCCCGATGTCAGAGCTGACGGAGACGGTGGTCTGCGCCCTGGGGCTGGCCGTAGGCCTCGTGGGCATCGTGGTGGGCACCGTCTTCATTATCCAGGGCCTGCGCTCCGGCGGTGCCTCCAGACAGCAAGGGCCCTTGTGAAGGGAAGGTAAGAGATTTATAAAAGTAGGAGGAGGGAGAGAAAGGAGGCTGTGGACACAGATATGGTAGAAAAGTGTACACAGTTGGGAGACAGCATAATGGTAGCACAGGAACTAGGACCCATCGATCTCACATCTGTCTTGTTGCAGGTGAATGGCCGATGTACAAGAGCAGAAGAGTGGACGTGCTAGATGACCAGCCCTGTCCTCTGGCCACATGGATTCATCACACCCCTTCCTTCCTCTTACACTCCTCACATCTTCTCTGTCACTAAAGATGCTGTATCCCCTCAGGCCTCACCTCTCTCTCGGAATTCTCCCCTAAACTCCTGGATTATTTTCTCGATGGTTACCTACTGTGGGATTCCTGGGATGTCCCACTCAGCTCCCTAACCCCTCAGTGACCCTGAGCTAATCTCTCCCTGGAGGAATAAACCCCCTTTATGAGGTCTTTACTGAATTCCTTCCTGTCTTTTATCTCAGGGCTGATGAGGACTAGGGTCCTTAATGTTTCAGGCCCATTGAGTCTCATTTCCCAGATCATGATTCATGCCCAGTAACACAAACAGAACAGGTACAGTCTTATAACATTTTAATACCTTAGCTGAGGTTAATATTTCTCTCTTCCTTGTGTTCCCACCTTTGACCACTGCGGCCCCCACCCCCAAAGTCAGGCATCAATGAAGGTAATATTGATATGTACCTTCTGTCTTTGATGTAGATTTGTTATAGGAGAAATACAAAAACCAAGGAATAAATCTGTATTCATTTTAATATAGCTGTTAAAGTAATGACAGAGAAATAAATTGCTAGAAAGAAATTTTGTATCTCAACAACACCAGAAGTCAGTATTTGTTCCCCAAACTTTAAATTTGTGAAGTGTAGTAATGATAGTAACAGCTTTCTTCTCCCCTCCTCCCCCTTGAGGAGATAAAAGGACTCTCAGCTGGAGAAGAAATGAAAGTTAATTAAGAGAAAATTAGAATAAGACAATAATCCAGGTATCTGGGAAGGACCAAATACTTTGTCTTTACTTAGGGTTAGTATCAAATGGAAAAAGGTGGGAGTAGCAACCAAAGACCTATTTCGAGTCCATAGAATACAGGTGTAGCTGCCTCACCTCATAGATGAAGTCCTGCTAGACAACCACGGAGATTTTCCTGTGTCACCATGGCAGGTCGGGGACAGTGGAGTGAATGTGACTGCAGGGTGTCCAGGCAGATAAGTCCAGGTCAGGCTCCGTGAACCCCTGTGTCCCTGGGTGCCTTGTCGAGCAGTAGAACAGCCCACCTTCCCCGGACCCTGCCCTCTCTATTCCTGGCTGAGGAAAGGGTAACCCTGTAAGAGAGAAATCACAGGGGGCAGCACGGCTGAGACAATGGAGCAGCAGCTGTGGGTGCTAGGTGCCCCTCTCGGTTCACCGTCTCCCAGTGGAAGCCCTTCCAGTGCACAGGGATCAACAGAAGGGAATCTGGCTCTCCTGAGTGTGTCCAACACTTTACTCTTGAGAATGTATGTGACCTGAGCTGGAATCCTTGTGCCCTTTGAGAATGTTTCCGGCACATTGCTGCAGTCTTTCCACTTTACAATCACTGAGTTCCTTCACTGCTTCTAGCATGACATCATAAAAGAGCAGCAAAATGTGCGAGACTGTCCCTGTCCATGCCACCTGCCTCAGTGGGCTTAAAGTGTAACTGGGGGAGGGGAGAGAAAAACAAGTACTAACAATTGATAGTTTGGTACAAAGAAATTTAAATTCAAATCCAGGACTCAGCACTTCATAGCTACTATTTTAAACTTTATAACACTGGGTAAAGCATCTAACATTTCTGTGCTTTATTTTTCTCATCCGTACATGGGAGTAATAATAGTTTCCTTGCAGAAGTATTGACAGAATTTGAGTAACTGGATAAGTAGGCAGTGCCTTACACAAACAATACAAATACATAAGAAAACATTGCTATTTATATCCATCATTAGTAAATTTATTTTTTATAATTTTTTAATCTTTTAATTATAATTGGCATAAAATATTATATTACTTTCAGGGGTACAACACAGTGATTAGACATTTACATAACATACAAAGTGATCGCCCTTATAAATCTAATATAAATCTGACAGTATACATCATTATTATAATAGATGGATGATATTTTCTATGCTGTACTTTACATCCCCATGACAATTTATAAAATTGGGAGTTTTTACTTCTTAATTCCTTCTTCTTTCTCAACCATCCCCTCAACCCTTCTTCCATCTGGTAACCATCAAAATGTTCTCTGTATTAGCAAGTTTGTTTCTACTTTGTTCATTTACTTTATTTCTCAGAATCCACATACAAGTGAAATCTTACGATATTTGTCTTGTCTGACTTATTTTATGTAACATAATACCCTCAAGTCCATCCATGTTGTCACAAATGACAAGATTTCAATCTTTTTATGGTTCAATAATATTTCATTGTATATATGTACCACATCTTTATCAAATTTATTTTCCAATGGATCATGTTATATGGGAAGCACTTTTGTTTTTCTGATCCCTTTAATAATTGAGGAGTTTCTAACATGGAGCTGTGGATGAATTTCTTTTTATATGTTAACTGGAGAATATTTTCCTCTCTAGGAGGAGAAAGACTAAATTGGATTAGGCTGAGCCAATAGAGAGGGTAGAGCAGTCAGTGATTTATCATTGGAGAAGGGGTTGATAAGAGAGTTGATGTAGAAAGAAGTTGTAATATTTAACCATGAGTTTTTACCCTAATGAAAAATATATTCTCTACTATGAAAAACTTTATGCCACTAAATTCAACAACCTAAAAGAAATGGATAAATTCCTAGAACAATACAACCTTCCTAGACTGAGTCAAGAAGAAGCAGAAAGCCTAAACACACCTATTAGTAGAGAAGAAATAGAAAAAACCATTAAAAACCTCCCCAAAAATAAAAGTCCAGGCCCTGATGGCTATACCAGCGAATTTTATCAAACATTCAAAGAAGACTTGGTTCCTATTCTACTCAAAGTCTTCCAAAAAATTGAAGAAGAAGCAATACTTCCAAACACATTTTATGAGGCCAACATAACCCTCATACCAAAACCAGGCAAGGACTGCACAAAAAAAGAAAACTACAGACCAATATCTCTAATGAATACAGATGCTAAAATACTAAACAAAATACTAGCAAATCGAATACAACAACATATGAAAAAGATAATACATCATGATCAAGTGGGATTCATCCCAGAATCTCAAGGATGGTTCAACATATGTAAAACGGTTAACGTAATACACCATATCAACAAAACAAAGAACAAAAACCACATGATCTTATCAATAGACGCAGAAAAGGCTTTCGATAAAATACAACACAATTTTATGTTTAAGACTCTCAACAAAATGGGTATAGAAGGAAAATATCTCAACATGATAAAGGCCATATATGATAAACCATCAGCTAACATCATATTAAATGGCACTAAACTGAAGGCTTTCCCCCTTAAATCAGGAACAAGACAGGGTTGTCCACTCTCTCCACTCTTATTTAATGTGGTACTAGAGGTTCTAGCCAGAGCAATCAGACAAGACAAAGAAATAAAAGCCATCCATATCGGAAAAGAAGAAGTAAAGGTATCACTTTTTGCAGATGATATGAGCCTATACATCGAAAATCCCAAAGAATCCACAAAAAGACTACTAGAAACAATAAGCCAATACAGTAAGGTCGCAGGATACAAAATTAACATACAGAAGACAATAGCCTTTCTATACGCCAACAATGAACCATTTGAGAACAAACTCAAAAGAACAATCCCATTCATGATTGCAACAAAAAAAATAAAATACTTAGGAATAAACATAACAAAGAATGTAAAGGACTTATATAATCAAAACTATAAGCCATTGTTAAGGGAAATTGAAAAAGATATAATGAGATGGAAGAATATACCTTGTTCTTGGTTAGGAAGAATAAATATAATCAAGATGGCCATATTACCCAAAGGAATATACAAATTTAATGCAATTCCCATCAAAATTCCAATGACATTTTTTAAAGAAATGGAGCGAAAAATCATCAGATTTATATGGAACTATAAAAAACCCCGAATAGCCAAAGCAATCCTAAAGAAAAAGAATAAAGCTGGGGGCATTACAATACCTGACTTCAACCTCTATTATAGGGCCACGACAATCAAAACAGCATGGTATTGGCAGAAAAATAGACACTCAGACCAATGGAACAGAATAGAAAACCCAGAAATAAAACCACATATATATAGTCAAATAATTTTTGATAAAGGGACCAACAACACACAATGGAGAAAAGAAAGCCTCTTCAATAAATGGTGCTGGGAAAACTGGAAAGCCACATGCAAAAGAATGAAACTGGACTATAGTTTGTCCCCCTGTACTAAAATTAACTCAAAATGGATCAAAGATCTAAACATAAGACCTGAAACAATTAAGTGCATAGAAGAAGACATAGGTACTAAACTCATGGACCTGGGTTTTAAAGAGCATTTTATGAATTTGACTCCAATGGCAAGAGAAGTGAAGGCAAAAATTAATGAATGGGACTACATCAGACTAAGAAGTTTTTGCTCAGCAAGAGAAACTGATAACAAAATAAACAGAAAGCCAAATAAATGGGAAATGATATTTTCAAACAACAGCTCAGATAAGGGCCTAATATCCAAAATATACAAAGAACTCATAAAACTCAGCAACAAACAAACAAACAATCCAATAAAAAAATGGGAAGAGGCCATGAACAGACACTTCTCCCAGGAAGAAATACAAATGGCCAACAGATATATGAAAAGATGCTCATCTTCTTTAGTTATTAGAGAAATGCAAATCAAAACTGCAATGAGATACCACCTCACACCTGTTAGATTAGCTATTATTAACAAGACAGGTAATAGCAAATGTTGGAGAGGCTGTGGAGAAAAAGGAACCCTCATCCACTGTTGGTGGGAATGTAAAGTAGTACAACCATTATGGAAGAAAGTATGGTGGTTCCTCAAAAAACTGAAAATAGAATTACCTTATGACCCAGCAATCCCTCTACTGGGTATATACCCCCCAAAACTCAGAAACATTGATACGTAAAGACACATGCAGCCCCATGTTCATTGCAGCATTGTTCACAGTGGCCAGGACATGGAAACAACCAAAAAGCCCATCAATAGATGACTGGATAAAGAAGATGTTGCACATATACACTATGGAATACTACTGAGCCATAAGAAATGATGACATCGGATTATTTACAGCAAAATGGTGGGATCTTGATAACATTATACGAAGTGAAATAAGTAAATCAGAAAAAAACAGGAACTGCATTATTTCATACGTAGGTGGGACATAAAAGTGAAACTAAGAGACATTAATAAGAGTGTGGTGGTTATGGGGGGAGGGGGGAGAGGGAGAGGGAAAGGGGGAGGGGGAGGGGCACAAAGAAAACTAGATAGAAGGTGACAGAGGACAATCTGACTTTGGGTGATGGGTATGCAACATAAGTGAATGACAAGATAACCTGGAGTTGTTATCTTTGAATATATGTATCCTGATTTATTGATGTCACCCCATTAAAAATAAAATTATTAAAAAAAATTATAATCTGATAAATAACACCCTCTTATTTTGTTTTAAGATTGAATCATGCTTCGTCGAGTAGGTGTAAATATAAAAATAGACCTGACACCTTCTGTGATATATGTGGCTGTTACACACTTCAATGTCAAAGGCGCAACATTTCATAATTTGTGACACGTGCATGTATTGCCTATTTTCACATTCCCCTTGGCAATCAACACAAGAATTGGGCTCCTTATATTGTGTGTAATAATTGTGAGGAAAGCTTCATGTTTGGACAAAAGGAAAACGCAAAGGAATGCCTTTTGGTTTTCCCATGGGTTGGAGTGAACCTAAGGACCACAGCAGTAACTGTTCTTTCTGTTTGATCCATACAAATGGCATCGGGAAGAAAAAACGGCACATGATAGCAAATCTTAATATTCCTTCAGCAATACGACCTATGCCACACTCTGAGACACTCCTGGTTCCAGTTTTCAATGGTTTTATTTCTTCTAAGGATGAAGAAAGTGAACATGGTGATCAAGTAAGTGTATTTTGATAAGATGCACGAGGAAATGGCTGTAGAATCTGAAAGGTCTTCTTCTGATGCCAAGCAGTCCTTAACCCCTCAGCAGTTTAGCCAACCCAAATTGAATGACTTAGTAAGAGATTTGGGCCTATCAAAGAAAGCAGCTGAGTTATTAGCCTCCAGGCTTCAAGAAGAGAATATACTTCACCAGTCAGCTAAAGTATCCCATTTCAGGAAGCATGAACAAATTTTTGTGTACTTTTTCCTGAAGACAAACACTGTGTTTACTGTCATGATATCAGTAGTCTTCTCAGCCAGCTAGGTGTTACCCCTTACACTCCAACAGAATGGCGGCTATTTCTTGACAGCTCTTAACTGAGTCTGAAATGTGTTCTCCTACACAACAGTAATGTTTATGCAGTGGTTCCAATTGGTTAGTCAACTCATCTGTGAGAAAATTATAATGACATAAAAGTTGTCCTCGACTTACTGAAGTATGCAGAGCATAACTGGATCGTTTGTGTGGATCTTAAAATGGTAAATTTCCTGCTAGGACAACAAAGTGGTTTCACAAAATGTCCTTGCTTTCTGTGTTTGTGGGACAGCCGAGCTCGGGAGAAACACTGGACACAGAAGGAGTGGCAGAAACATGAAGGTCTGGAAGTAGGGATGCAAAATATTGTGAATGAACCTGTAGTTAATTGAGACAGGATCATTTTTCCCCCACTTCACATCAAACTTGCTTAATGAAGCAGTTTGTTCAGGCTTTGAATAAAGAATGTGAATGCTTTCAACATATTATTTTTGCTTTTTCTGCCTTGTCTTTTGAGAAGATAAAAGAGATGTATTCGATTGACCTCAAATTTGAACCCTCATACATGACAAAGAATTTGCCAGGAAGATGAATAAGGAGAAGAAAGCAGCATGGTAGTCCTTTGTGACAGTTACAAAGAACTTCCTTGGCAACAAAAAAGCAGAAAACTATGAACTTCTGGTTCAAAGAATGCTGTTGGCTTTCTGCGACATTGAATGTAACATAAGCGTTAAGATTCACTTCCTGAACAGTCACCTTGATAAGTTTCCCAAAAATCTTGGAGCTGTTAGTGATGGCAGACTACTGCTGGAGCATCAAACGAGATTGTCCTCAACAAGTACACAAACGCAAGAGCTACAAACGCAAATTTTTGCCTGAATAGAATTTAAATAAGTTTTATGCAAATTTTATGATTAAAATAAGTGTTTTAATATGTTCTATTTTGAAAATGTAGATAAATTCTGATGCAATCATATCTTTTAGTGTATTAGTGTATTTACTGCATTATATAAATTATTATATTTTCACAAAGATGATGCCCAAGAAGACATTGTACTTCATTATGTTAAACTAAATATTGAAAATATTACAATAAGAAGAAAACCTAAAATCTTGAATTGCAAAGAAATTGTAACTTACAGAGAAAAACTACTATCAGATTTGAGCATACTCGAATTAGGTAAGAACAAGTGTTTTTGTGGATGCAACAAAAATTTTGTTCCCCAGTGTAATTGAAATTTTCCATAACACAAAGTTGTGGGGATTTTTTAAGCATTCCAGAAAAGACAAAATGTCGGCACCGATTGAAATCATGCCAAGCATATTCTCTGATCACAATGTTTTGAAATTAGGAATCAACTGCAAAATGAAGTAACCCACAAATGTGTGGAGATTAAACAACATACAACTAAAAAATGACCGGGTCAAAAAAGAAATAGAAGGAGAAATCAAAAGATATATACAGACAATGAGAATGACAACATCACATATCAAAATTTCTGGGAAACAGCGGAAGCTATAATAACAGGGAAGTTTATATCATTACAGGCCTATCCCCAGAAACAAGAGAGATCCCAAGTAAACAACCTAACTATGAAAGGCTGTAGCCACCAAATTCAATAGCCTAAAAGAAATGGATAAGTTCCTAGAAAAATAAGACATTCCTAGACTAACTCATGAAGAATTGAAAAATCTAAATATACTGATCAATAGTGAGGAGAGTAAACCAATTTTTAAACCCTCCCAACCAGTAACAGTCCAGGACCAGAAGACTTCACTTATGTTGAAAACTATTCAATAAAATAGGTATAGAAGGAAAGTACCTCAACATAATGAAGGCCATATATGACAAACCCTCAGCTAATACCATACTTAATGATGAAAAACTGAAAACTTTTCTTTCAAAATCAGGAAAAAGACAAAGATGTCCCTCTCACCACTCCTATTCAACATAGTTCTGGAAGTCCTAGCAAGAGCTATCAGGCAAGGGAAAGAAATAAAAGGCACTCAAATGGGAAATATAGAAGTAAAAATATCACTTTTTGCAGATGAGATAGTTCTAAACCCTAAATACTCAACCAAAAAAAAAACCCTGTTAAAAACAATAAAGAAATACAGTAAAGTTACAGGATGCAAAATCAATGTCCAAAAATTTACTGCATTCTTATATACTAACAATGATATTTTAGAAAAAGTAATGAAAAAACCAATTCCTTCTACACTTTCACCCAAAAGAATAAAATATCTGGAATAAACAATAAAGAATGTGAAGGTCCTATATACTGAAAGTACAAAGCACGGAAAGAAACTGAAAAAGACTCAATAAACTGGAAAACTATTCCATGTTCATGGATTGGAAGAATCAACATATTAAAATGGCCATATTGCCCAAAGCAATATACAGATTTAATACAATCCCTATCAAAATTCCAATGTCATTCCTTAAAGAAATAGAACAAAAAAACATCATATTTGTATAAAACCATAAAAGACCCTAATAGCCAAAGCAATCCTGTGCGAAAAGAATGAAGCCAGAGGTGTTACACTATCTGACCTCAAATTATACTGCAGAGCTAATTTATCAAAACAGCATGGTGCTGGCAGAAAAATAGACATACAGACCAGTGGAACAGAATCAAAAGCGCAGAAATAAAACCACATGTGTATGGACAAATAATTTTCAACAAAGAGGCCAAAAACATACAATGGAGAAAAGAAATCCGCTTTAATAAATGATGCTGGAAAAATTGAAAAGCAACATGCCAAAGAATGAAACTTGACTACAGTTTGACCTCTGCACAATAATTAATTCAAAATGGGTCAAAGAACAAATATAAGATCTGAAATAATATATTACATAGAAGAATACATAGGTACTAAACTCATGGACCTTGGTCTTAGAAGAATTTTGTGAATTTACCCCAAAAGCAAGGGAAGGGAAAACAAAAATAAATGAATAAAAATATTACAAACTAAAAAGCTTCTGCACAGCAAATGAAACCAACAAAGCAAAAAGTCAACCAACTGAATGGGAGGTGATATTTGCAAACACTCTGATAAGGGGATAATATCCTTAACATATAAAGAACTCATACAACTCAAAACCAAACAAATAATCCAGTTAAAAACTGGGAAGAGGACCTGAGCAGACACTTCTTCTCAGAAGACATACAAATGACCAACAGATAAATGCAAAGATACTCAACTCCACTATTAGAAAAATTAAAATTAAAACTACAATGAGATACCACCTCACACACATTAGATTGACTATTATCAACAAGACAGATAATAACAAGTGTTGAAGAGGCTGTGGAGAAAAAGGAACCCTCACTCACTGCTGGTAGGAATGTAAACTGGTACAGCTATTATAGAAAACAGAATGGAGCTTCCTCAGTTAATTAAGAATAGAGTTACCATATAACCCTGCAACCCCTCTTCTGGGTATCCAGCCAAATACTTGAAAACATTTCTTGCAAAGACATATACACTCTTTTGTTTGTTGCAGCACTATTCATGGTGACCAAGTCATTGAAACAACCAAAGTATCTTTCAGTAGGTGATTGGATAAAGAAGATGTGGTTCATATATATAATGGGATACCACTCAGACATAAGGAAAGGTGGAATACTGCCATTTGCAACAACATGGATGGACTTTCTTGTTTATACAGACCTTGGGAATATTATGCAAAGTGCAAAAATCAGTCAGAAAAAGCTAAGAACCATATAATTTCACTCACTTGAGGGATATAATATTGAAACTCATAACACAGACAACAGTATGCTGGTTACCAGAAGAAAGGGGAGTGGGGAGCTTATTAAAGGGGAAAGGGAGTTTTAAAAAAAGGCACAGAAGCATTCGATTTGAATTGTGATGATTTTTAAAGTTTTCTCTTCTTTTAGTACACTTAGGAAAGCCTGAGTATCCAGTGCTACTCTAGGCTATAGGCTAGAGGACTCTCAGAAATGTAACTCTAAAGATTGTATAAACAGCAAGAAATAATAGCAAAAGAAAGTGAAGTAATGTTCCCTTTATTATTGACTGTATTAAGCCCCAAACTTTATTAAAATATTTGCTAATTCAAATAATAATGCAAAAGTGGTCATTGAGTACCAGTATGGGATACATACCATGTTCTGACTGAATAAAATAATGTGAACATAGATGCTTTCATTGTCTTCACAAAAATTATACTCCAGTGTGGGAAATATATATATATATATATGAAATAACTCCACAAATATATAATTATAAATGGTATAATTTATAAAAGAAAAGAAAAAGGTAATATGAGAAAGAAACCAGGACCCAAGTATAATTTGGTAAAACTTTAAGGAGAGTTGAAGAAATGTATCTGTCAATGAGACAAAATGGTATACACCATGTGAAAGACAAGGTTAAAGGGGGAAGAGCAAAGGTTTCAGAAAATCTGGCAATATGACAGAGAATAAAATAAAATGAAAATCATCACAAATTTAGTAGGAAGGTGCATTTAAGAGCAAACAAATTATTAAAGTCTTTCTAATTAGGATTCTTAGAAACAAGGTCCCCAGCTTGAGCTCAAAGGTCGCTGTCTTGAGCAAAGGGACACTGGGTTGGCTTGAACCTGAGGTTTGATCCCTGATCAAAGCATGTATGAGAAGAAATCAACGCACAAGTTAAGTGATGCAAGTATGAGTTGATACTTCTTACTCTCTCTCCCTACCTGTCAGTTTCTTTAAAAAAAAAAAAAATCCAGCATGAGGTCAGGGTGACTGTGGAACTATGAGAATGCCTCAGAATATACTCTACCACTTACCCTTACAAAGGGTATAAAGAGGCTTATATTTCAGCTAGAAAAGTCAGAGCTCAATGTCTCTCTAAATTCTGAGTCATGTTCAGTATCCAGCCCCACCTCTCATCTTTGAACGGTCAAAAGCAAAAAGCTACATATAGAAACGAAGGGCTCCCTGGACACCCACACAAGCCCTTCCACTCCCCCAGAAGTGTCACTTTGTCTTTACTCCTACAATGAATGACAACGCTGACCCTGTGGAGATCACAAAATCAGCACAAAAACTCTGACCGCCCAGGATCTTGTGCTCAGCAGAGTCAGACTATGCCCTTGGAGTGCAGGATCCCACGTATGACTGTCTGTACCACTCCCCGAGTTCCTGCAGACGACTTGCAGTGTAGCCGGGATTCCAGGAGATGGAGGTCCCGAGGAAGCCTAGTTCTCCATTCGGACCCCATGCAGGGGAAGGAAGGAGCTGTCGCTGGCCCAGTGGGTGGGCGAGGGAGCAGGGAGGAGGGAATGGCTGCCCTCTGGAGCAGGGTCTTCTGGAACCTTAGAGATAAAGCTCCCAGCCACCCACCTTAATGACAAAACCCAGAGATGAGGTGGATGGAGACCGGCTTTCAGGGCTGGGTCCATGTCTAAGGACCAATGTGTATAGTGACCTTCCTAACACCTGGGAAAAGGATGTTCACAGACAGCAGGAGCTCCATTCTCTAAGCATCCCACCTCAACAGTGCCAGCAGCTTACAGTGCAGGAGACACAGATAGAATGAGAGTGAGCAGCACCCACCCACCCATGGAGAGGACTAGAACCCGAGGGAGCTCTGCCTCTTGTCTTGCGGGCTCCACAAGAAACAAAATGCCTCTGTGCTGCTCCGCTGTAAGAGGGAGCTGGGGGGCTCCACATGACAGGTGCAGAGGAGGTCACTCTAGGAGGTCATTTTCAGCAACACAAAGACATGGAAAAATCCAGTCACTGTTCCTAAAACATGTGACAAGCACACCAGTGGTCTACATCCCATGTACTAGGTGATGCTTTGGAGACGTGTGCATGTTACCCAGGGTGAGCCAACCAGAATCTTTGCTAAAATGGTTAAAACTCTGGTAGACACTCTAGAAACATATGATACAGAAAGACACACATACACATGCACATAGAGATGAGATCAGAGTTGAGGTGATGAGAAAGAGAAGAAACATATTGCAGAAAATAGAGATGCAGAAAGAAACAGGAGTAAAGAGATGCAGGTGCATAGTGACCAAGGTGCAGACAGAGAAAAGTGAGACCAAGAGGCAGCGAGGCAGAGAAGAGACCCAACAAGGAGACAGAGACACAGGTGCAGAGAGACACACTGAGAGAAACATACAGGGGCCAAGAGAGACACCCAGGGAGAGAAGGGGCACAGACAGAGACAAAACAGAGAGGGAATAACTCACTGAACATCCGGATCTAGTCTCTTCTGAAATCAACCTGACCCCAGGTTAACTTGTAACATAAACAAAGTAAATCTGTGTTGGATTTCTATCATTTGAAACCAAAAGTAACACTTTTATTGCCAATTATACTTTCTCAAAAATAAAAATTGACCCTGATCAATGAGACTTGCCAGAATATACTTGAAGCATCAGTGACCAGAGGCCACTGCATCCGTCCAGAAACAAGTCCAGCGGGCTTCCCTACAGGATTCTCACTGAACTGGAAGAGCGGCCAGTGCACCCTAGGGCCTCCGCACTCAGCACCAGGGCTAAAGAGCCATGAGGATGTTAAGATGGAAATGATACTCTGTCTCCTTCCCACCTTACCCGGCACCCCAAGATGCTTCTAGTCTCCTTTCAAGGAAACCCCTCCTTCTGGTCCCCGGCCGGCTGGGTCACCTCAAAATATGTTCCTTTCATTCTGCAGTGGTTTCCTACCTCTGCTCATGTAAGGAGGTTCGGGATACAGACAACTCAGAATGTGTTTAATTATGATAAACAGCTCCACAGGCAGGTAATTGGTTGCAATGTGCTCTCTGGGACAGGCTGTGGGGGGACAATGCAGACAGGACACCTGGGTGGGGACAGGCAGAGGCTCCAAGTGAGGGCAGGAGGCAGCATCGCAGTCACATCCTTGGGGGGTCACGGGAGGTGGACTGAGGATTCCCTGTAGGACTCTGATCTAAGAGACGGACAGGCTAACAGACAGCCGGGCAAGAACAGGCACGCATTTCAGAGGAGCAAAAACCAAGCCCAGTGAAGCTTCCTCAGGCGTCAGCGCAGGAGCCCTGCAGAAGAGAGAGTGGTCAGCACCCGGCACCCTGAGGACGAACCCTCTCCCCTCCTCTCAGGGTCCTGCAGCCTCAAAGGATTAGAGCTGAGGTCCAGGGCATATGGTCATCTCCTCCCCCACTGTCTGTGTGAAGTGAAGTCAGCCACAGAGGACACGCACTTCAGCTCCACACAGAAGTGAGGGAGCTGCTGTCTTCTGGGGAATAGGGAGACGTCACTCTTTTCAGTGAATTAGATGATAGGTCACCTGCTTCTGCTGCTAGTCGGCTCTTTCAGTCACTTATAAATGCCCAGAGGCAGTGGCCACCAACATGCGTCACAAAGTGGGCACCATCTCAGTGTCAGACACACAAGACGCGGCTCTGGCTCCACGTCTCACAGAAAGATGCCATCAGAGCTAAGCCCTGGGGCCTGATGACAAGCCCAGAACTTCCTACAGGAACTGGGTGATGTTCTCCCCTAACCCTAGAGTCCATGGCAGGGCAGAGGCCGTGAACCGAGACCTTTGGGACAGGCACACTCACCTCACACCCCTCCTTCTTTTACCTGTCCTCACCCAGCCCCCGCCTCCCCCCCCCCCCACTGAGTCAGAGCAGAAACAGTACCTGCAGGTGGAGGCCCATGGGATCCTACAGAAGGAAGTTGTACAGAGAAGGTCTCGTTACACAAACAGCCAGTCCCTCCGCCACCCCAAAGGGAAACGAGATAAGTGACTTAACTGGACATTTATTTCCCCTCCCCACCAGGCACAAGGCCTTAACTTCCCTAAGCTAAAATGCCTCAGAATGAATGATCTGTCACTAGAAGGAAGGGAAGTCAATGCTCTGACCTTCTTTAAAGTAGAATCTTTCAAAAAGGGGCCAGTGAGACAGAGATGAACTGTAAGAAGTCTGGGGTCCACCCCAGCAGTCGTGTCTGTGGGGGGCTACCTTTCACCCAGTAAAGTCAAAGACCACAGTCCCCCCCCCAAGCCTGCTCTGCCCCCACCACCAGCCCAGCCCCCTTCCTCCCAGGTCAGGAGGGGAGTTACTCCCGGAAGCAGAGCCCCCCCCAGAGTCTCAGCCGCAGCCCACCTCCCCGGGTCCCCAGAGCCCTCACCCTTCTGCTTCTTGTGACGGATGAGAAGGCCCAGCCCCAGGAAGATCAGCCCCAGCACGAGGCCCCCGACGCCGCTCAGCATCTTGCTCTGGGCAGACTCAGACTGCGCCCCTGGGGAGCAGAGCCGGGTGTCAGCGCTGGTCCCCACACCCTCAGTGTCCCTCTGGGGAGCAGAGCCGGGTGTCAGCGCTGGTCCCCACACCCTCAGGGTCCCTCTGGGGAGCAGAGCCGGGTGTCAGCGCTGGTCCCCACACCCTCAGTGTCCCTCTGGGGAGCAGAGCCGGGTGTCAGCGCTGGTCCCCACACCCTCAGTGTCCCTCTGGGGAGCAGAGCCGGGGGTCAGCGCTGGTCCCCACACCCTCAGTGTCCCTCTGGGGAGCAGAGCCGGGTGTCAGCGCTGGTCCCCACACCCTCAGTGTCCCTCTGGGGAGCAGAGCCGGGTGTCAGCGCTGGTCCCCACACCCTCAGTGTCCCCCTGGGGAGCAGAGCTGGGGGTCAGCGCTGGTCCCCACACCCTCAGTGTCCCTCTGGGGAGCAGAGCCGGGGGTCAGCGCTGGTCCCCACACCCTCAGTGTCCCTCTGGGGAGCAGAGCCGGGTGTCAGCGCTGGTCCCCACACCCTCAGGGTCCCTCTGGGGAGCAGAGCTGGGTGTCAGCGCTGGTCCCCACACCCTCAGTGTCCCTCTGGGGAGCAGAGCCGGGTGTCAGCGCTGGTCCCCACACCCTCAGGGTCCCTCTGGGGAGCAGAGCCGGGGGTCAGCGCTGGTCCCCACACCCTCAGTGTCCCTCTGGGGAGCAGAGCCGGGGGTCAGCGCTGGTCCCCACACCCTCAGTGTCCCTCTGGGGAGCAGAGCCGGGGGTCAGCGCTGGTCCCCACACCCTCAGTGTCCCCCTGGGGAGCAGAGCTGGGTGTCAGCGCTGGTCCCCACACCCTCAGTGTCCCTCTGGGGAGCAGAGCCGGGTGTCAGCGCTGGTCCCCACACCCTCAGTGTCCCTCTGGGGAGCAGAGCCGGGTGTCAGCGCTGGTCCCCACACCCTCAGTGTCCCCCTGGGGAGCAGAGCCGGGTGTCAGCACTGGTCCCCACACCCTCAGTGTCCCTCTGGGGAGCCGGAAGTCCAGTCTGAGGTACGGGAGGTGGGGTGCCAGGGGGATCTACTTCTCCATCTGTCCCCCCAGGGAGAGGGACCAGACAGTAAACCCTTGGGCACAGCGGGTGGGTGAGAGAAGAGGGGTGGACCCTGCTCCTGAGACACGTCTTTAACCTTGGACCCTAAGAGCCCTGTCCCCAGCTGCACAGTCAGTCCTGCAGAGCTCAGGGCTGGTTCTGGGCCACGGTGTGTATGGTGACCTCCCTAGTGTCAGGAATCTTCCGATGACCCTGCCACGGCACAAGAGGGACTCCATGTCCTGTGACACCAGCTCAGTAGTGACCTCAGGGACAGGGACGAGGTGGGACGGGCAGGGAAGCCCCATTTGTTCTCTGACTTGTGGGGCCCACGGTGAAGGGAAACCAGCTGCCCCTTACGCCACTCCACGGTGATGGGGCTCTGGACGCTGGGGTGCTCCACGCGGCAGGTGTAGACGTCTCCTCGCTGGGGGGTCATCTCCAGCATCACCAGGACCTGGTAGGTCCAGTCCCCGTTCTGAATAAGGGGCGTGGACACGACGCCCGCGGTCTCCTCCTGGTCGTTCCGGAACCAGCGGACTTTGATCTGTCTGGGGTAGAAATCCGTCACGAAGCAGACCAGCATGTTGTGGTGGTGCAGGGCCTCTGTCTTGGCTGGGGAGATGGTCACCGTGGGTTCCACTGAGGGGTGACAACAGGAAAAGACAGAGTGAGACGTGAGAGCCCATGACTAGTCTCCCCACGGGGAGCGTCCTCCTGGTACCGGAGTGAAAGATGCCTGACTCCAGGTGAGTGGGACCTCTTTGTTAGCTTAAGGAAACACATGGGTCGGTTTATCTTTCAGTCTCAAGAGATAATAGTAATCATTTTATGGGGGTTATTCTTTTTAATCCAATTGACTAATTGCTATCTTATACAGGCCACTATTCGTAATATTTTTTTTTAACTAAGGATAATAACCCTGAACTTTTTTTCCCTCACACTATTAAAAGTGACCATCGGGATCAGCTCTAGTGAGTCACACTCGGGCAGTGACACTGTTTTCTGTTAGTCCCGCTGCTCCTCACAGTAGAGAGAATACAACAGTTTTGAGACTCTTGCTGGATTTGGGACCATCAGCACTGGTCACGGCTCCAGGAACAGTAATATGAATTGAAAAATAGGAATGTACAGACATTTCTACATCCAACAAAGTAGGACAGCACTGACCATCTCATCCTTCCTTCAAAGCAATGTTCTCAAACAGGCCCTGTTCTATGATTCTCAGCGTGTAATAGAACAGAATTTAACAGCAAGAGCACTTCTGACATGCTGCCCGTCAACAAAGCATCTCCCTCGCCGTTAGCCCAAGCTAGCTCAGATGCCGTTCTGTGGTGAGCTCTCCATAAAAACTTACGTTATTATTAAATCATAAACTTTCATATCTACATCATATATGCCCCCTACATTTTATTCACTTATTCAACAAACACAAATTTAACAGGCCCTGGGAATAGAAATTAAACAACAGACCATGGTCCCAGTCCTAAAAAGTACTTGCAATAGAGCCAAAACATAAATGTTATTTTAAAAGTTTGTAATTTTTGAAGAAAAAGAGAGGGAAACCTGAAAACCAGTAACACTGTGAAGTCCCTTATCTTCTCAGACGGCCGCTCGCTCGTGGTCAAATACCACACACCTCTCCCTACTGATGATTTATATGTCTCACCCTCTACCTCTCCAGCTGTGTTACTGCCTCTCCCTTATTCCTATGGTGAGAAACTATACTACATAGTCCATGTGTGTTTTATCTATTTGAGAATATTACATTCACTTATTTTCTTTTTTTCTTAATTTTCATTTAACATTCAAGCCAGTTTAATTACTAGCAGCCTGCCTTACTCTATCCGCTCATTATTAAGAACTGTTTCCTTGTTCTGAAACCAGACATTCCTGTCACGTGTGTTCTCTGTAGAAAGTGTTGTGAGACTCTTGCAGAGCTGGGCTGGGTGGATTAGAATGTAAAGTGACCAGGTAAGTAAGGGGGACGTGCTGAGGTCGGCAGGTGGTCTCAGCACTCTTTACAGACACCTCTGAGCCACCATCTGGAAGGGATCACGCTTCCACCTCAGACTTCAACTCTGCTTCAGGCTCTCCCCCTGGAGACTGACTATGTCCATGGTCACCTAGACGGACTCATAAAATCTGTCAGCTTAGGCCCTGGCTGGTTGGCTCAGTGGTAGAGCGTTGGCCTGGCATGCAGGAGTCCCAGGTTCGATTCCAGGCCAGGGCACACAGGAGAGGCGCCCATCTGCTTCTCCACCCCTCCCCCTCTCCTTCCTCTCTGTCTCTCTCTTCCCCTCCTGCAGCCAAGGCTCTATTGGAGCAAAGTTTGCCCGGGTGCTGAGGATGGCTCTGTGGCCTCTGCCTCAGGTGCTAGAATGGCTCTGATTGCGACAGAGTGACGCCCCAAGATGGGCAGAGCATCACCCCCTGGTGGGCATGCCGGGTGGATCCTGGTCGGGTGCATGCAGAAGTCTGTCTGACTGCCTCCCCGTTTCCAGGTTTGGAAAAATAACAAAAAAAAAAAATCTGTCAGCTCAGATGGACTGAGAGTTAAAACAGAGAGCACAAATTCAAGAGAAAAATGTTAAAATAATTTTTTGTGAAAAATACATGAAATAACAAAAATGTAAGTAGTTGGTGGCATGAGGATGTGGGTCAGAGAGCAAGAGAGTGTAAAGTCAGCTAAAGGTTATGTGAATGTATACAGGTAACACTGGGGTCACAATAGGGACCCATCAGTGAACTCCCAATCCCCTGAAGTATCATCTTGTCTCAACACTGAAAATTGGCAAGAATAGACTTATTTTGCTGCTTCTGGTCATAACTGGATTTAATGAGGCTTTGCTTCCATGTGATATATGCATGTGATATAGAAAATTATAACCATTGTATGCAGAGGAGGCTTCAGGACCTGATAAATAGCTGTGGGCTAATTAAAGTGTATATTATGTACCAATATTAATATATTAAAGTGGTGATACTAATTCCTAACACACAAGTAGTTGTGACATTAAGTGCATAATAGAGATGGTGATCAGGGCTTCTGGGGACAGGGGGGGCAGGTCTAGGTCAAAAGAAACCTGAAATGATTTTTATTCAATTATTACACAGAATCAATTATTTACTTCAAAACTTGAGCTCGCCCTGGACGGATAGCTCGTTTGGTTAGAGCATCATCCTGAGGCACAGAGGTTGTGGGTTTGATCCCCTGTCAGGGCACACACAGGAACATAACCATGTGTCTGTCCTTCTCTCCCTCTCTTCCTTCCTCTCTCTCTAAAATCAGTAAATAAAAGATAAAAATAATAAAATAATAATACTTTTTTTTAAACCAGCTCTATTGAACCATTTGTTGTGCTCTTCTAAGAAATTACAACACCATTCAAGTGTTGTTTTTATTTTAGTAAACACTATTTTCCTCACACTTTGCAGTCACAAACTCTAAATTATTAAGATCCAAATGAAGAAGAGTATACGTTAACACATTAAGCAAAACTGGACAAAATAATAAAGTCAGTTTTCGGCTCTTCTTACCCTTGTGTTTCCTACTCAGCCTACCTGGACGGCAGCTAGAACATTTATGCAGGAATCTCACAGAGGTTGTGAGCTCACTCCATTAGTGACTGTCCCTCACGTCAGAGAGGTCCGTCCAGGAGTAGTGACAGACATTTAAGAAAATAGGATTGAGGTGAATAATAATTTGAGACCAAAAAGCCAAAACATTACACGTCACGGCTCTGACACACAAGCCGGTGTGCGCGGGCCAGGTGGCCACTGAGGAGCAGGGCACACCCTCCCTCGGTCCCACCCCACCCCAATAGAGGGATTGCTGGGTCATGTGGTAGATCCATTCTTTATTTTTTTGAGGAACCACTGTACTTTCTTCCATACTGGCTGTACCAGTCTACATTCCCACCCGCAGGGAGTGAGGGTTCCTTCTTCTCCACAGCCTCTTCCACACCTGTTACCTGTGGTGTTGACAACAGCCAATCTAACAGGTGTGAGGTGGTATCTCATTGTATTTTGATTTGCATTTCTCTCATAGCGTAGGTGCAGGTGGGTGGAAAGAACCGCAAAAGGAGCCACCGCTCTGGACAGCGTGGAGGACTCGCGGGGAACTGGGCCGGCTGCCGGGTCAGTCCCGCTGAAGCCCCCCGGACGCGCCCCCTACCTGTCCCGTCGGGTCCCAGGTCTCAGGTCTCAAGGCCGCCGGTCCCCGCACAGAGAGACCCGTCCCGGCCGAGGGTGGACAGCCGCGCTCACCTCGGCGCTGCAGTGTCGTGTGGGCCTCGATTCCGTAGTTGTGTCTGCACACCGTGTCTATCTCGGCCTGCACCCGCTCCAGGAAGTCCTTCTGCCGGTTCCAGTACTCGGCGTCCGGCCGCCCCAGCTCGGTCACCGCGCGGTGCTCCCCCACGTCGCTGTCGAAGCGCGCGTACTCCTCCTGGTTGTAGATGTATCTGGTGACATGCCGCACGCGCTGCGTCCCGTTGGTGAAGTAGCACAGGCCCTTAAACTGGTACACGAAGTCCCCTGCGGGGGTCGGGGGGGGGGGGTCAGCCTCAGCCCGCCGCCCGCGCGGCCATACCGGGAGGACAGTCACAGACCTGCTCCCGGGACGCGACCTCGGCCCCGCCGCCCGCGTCCCCAGGACTTTCCGAGCTGCCCGCGGGTAGGGAGGAATGGAGGGGGAAGTGTCCCCAGGGACAAGCCTGCAGCCTGTGACCCCGCCTGAGCCTGACCACCCGCCGGGAGCGCAGTGCGGTGACTTTACATCCATCCCGCACTCGGGCCCGCAGGACCTCCCACAGGACATCCCATTTTCCATGGACTCCCGGGGCCTCGGAGACACGTGTCCACGCAGGAGGGACAGGGAAGGAGAGAACTCAGCCTGTCCATGTCCTGACACATTCTCGTGCCCCCGACAAAGTGCCCTCCTTCCCGCGCGGTGCAGACAGGGAGCGGCAACCCGACTCCCAGAAACGAACGTTTTATTCACAAAAACAGCACAGGATTTCCAACGAGATAAATCAGATCCCAGTTACGCTGTGCGGGTTACCAGCGGGGACGGTTCCTCAGAGCGTCCACACCATGAGTGTGATTGTGTAGAAAGACCGTCACCCCTACACCCAGGGGTCAGGACACTGACAGGACTGACCTGAAGGTGGGATCCGGTGTCTGAAGTAACTGGTTTCCAGTGTGTGTGAGTCCCCCTCACACTCTCCTCTCCCAAGTCCAGTCCTCCATCCACTCAGGACTCCAAACCCCACTGCACTTGCTATGTGACCACAGACCAGGGAACCCTGAAGTCAAGTCTCCGTGTCTGTGGGCCCCACTCAGCTGCACCCAGATTCCAAGACGTCACCTCCACACCCTCCACTCGGGCTCAGGGACGTGGGGTCCCTTTCCTCACATCTGACCCCACGGAGACCACTGCTCCCGACATTTCCCAGCCCAGGCCCTTAGCACTTAGTCCAGACAGGGTCGTGGGACCCTGAGAGGACAATCCTGTGTCTCTTCTCTGGAGAAGTTCTATCTTCAAATTGAACCCCTGTTCCTGTCCCCGGTCCTAGGCGCACCCTGTCCTCACTCCATTATAGCTGGTGGATGGGGACTGTCCTCACCTCGTCATTAGAAGGTGGAAATGAGGATGTAACAGAGCTCTCTCTCCCAGGGAGAGGACACGTGTGACAGGAGACATTCTCGGGTCACAGCCACCCCACGCCCGGCCCAGGGTCCTCAGGGCCCCTCCCAGGCCGGCGGCTCTGGGGTCAGCTGCCCTGCACTCACGTGGAGAGTCTGTGCCCTCGGCCACGGGGGCGCTCAGCGCCACCAGCGTCACCAGCACAGCCACCGTCCGAAGGCCACCAGGGACCCGCAGAGCCGTCTTCCCGGACATGATCGGTGACAAAGGAAAAAGTAATGCTGGTGAACACAGCTGCCCCTGATGATCCCGCTGGAGCCACTCCAGAGAATAAACCCTGTGAAAGCGTCCCTGCAAGGTGGGATCTGAGAGTCCCCAGGAAGGGAGCCAATCAGCACCGGAGCTGACGTGCATCATCTGTCTCTGGGCAGATGTTCTCTGTGAAGGTTCTTTATCCAGAGCCTGGAACCGCGTCTTCATCAAATTGCACTGAATGAACCTTTGAAGATTTTCCCTCAATTAGAGAAGATTTGAAGATGGACTGCCTTAGGGGTTTAAAGAACCAAGAGAGAAAAATTATTCAAGAGCAGACATCTTTATGATATTTAGCTAAAACCTATTGTTCTTACACTTGAGTCTTTTAGTAGGACACAGTAAATGGGGGTGATTTATCAGGGGAGAGAAAATCTCACTGAGATGTTCCCTTCTATTATCTTAGACACTCCGAGAAGCCTGAAGTTGTGGTGGGAAGACAGCTTTGAGAGGAGATGGTTTTTCTTTTACAACAAACATAATTTGATTTTTTAAATTTTAATTTATTGATTTTAGAGAGAAAGGGAAAGGGAGAGAGACAGAGAGAGAAAGAGAAACATCAGTTTGTTGTTCCACTTAGTCATGCACTCATTTATTGATTCTTCTATGTGCCCTGACCAGAGATCAAACACTCAACATTGTCATATCCCACACAATCATCTCACCAACTGTGCTATCTGGTATTTTTTTTAATTATTTTTTATTTTTCAATTACAGTGACTGTTGGATAAATAAGTTTGTAAAACGTGATTTTTATGTTTGCTCACTTTTATTGTTAAAAATAGCCACTGCCCAAGTGATGGCGCTGCCAGGTGACAGTGCTGATTACCTTCCTGCTTGGGCAGGGCCTTTGTTGTGCTAATGTGTGCTGGAGGAGGGGTTTTCACACCAAAAAAAGTTTGTGAGGAAGAAGCCAAGATGGAAGGGAAGGAGGGAGAAGCCAGTTTTGCGGAGTAAGAAGCCATGTTGTCAGATGGGGAACCAGAGGTGACTTAGACTGGTGGGGCCTTTGATTCTAGGAGAAACTGGAAAAGACTCTCCAGGTTGTGGAACCAGAGAATGTGTGAGTGGGTTGTGGTGCCCTGTGTGTTTATACTCACTGGCCGGTTGTGAGGCTAGAATAAAGGAATGGCCACCATTTTTTGGCTCTGCAGTGTCTTTGCCATCTGCCTGAATCTAATGAGAACCTGCATGTGAATGGCCGTGACCACTATGGCCACAGCTACTGGCCTTACAGTGACATACACAATTATATTAGTTTCAGGTGCACACCCAAGTTCTCAGACATTACATAACTTGACCCTATAGGAGATGGTTTTCAGCTGTGGCTCTACCTCGTATGTGTTTTATGAGAGTCCACAACATATTTGCTTCAGGCTTTTCTTTGAAAAATGTGTATCGTGTTTCATGCATTTTACATCTTGATCTCATACATACAAAGTTAGGAGTAATAAGATATTTAATATTGTGAAACATTTCTCTGCTACCAAGTTTAACTCCTGGGAATATTAGGAACAAGAAAACAAGCACAGAACTCTACTCTCATCCCCACAATTGAAAACTTGATTTTTTTTCTATAAGCTATTTGGCTACTTAAATCCTCCCTGAGCCATGAAGCAGGTGGATGAGACGTTAGCAAAGGCACAGCCCACAGACACTCACAGTGTTCCCACACAGTCACCTGTAGTTTCCAGGACAGAGAACAGAGATGTGGAGAAGCCATTCCTGGGGTCTGAACAGTGTCCCCGGCAGATGTTCAGAGTCACAGCCGGTGCTGTGCCGGCCCCTAAGTGCCACCCACATGGCAGAACTACTGGTGAGGTTTCTTCACTGACTGTGAGCTTTACCAGGCTCCTCTCGCCCGTGACCAGGGGGAGCACTAAACGGTTATAGAGCAGTCAAAATAATGCGTCGCAAACATTAATAAAGAAGACAATAAGTATGTCCCAACTCTCTTCTCCCCTTCCCTGTATTTTAAGTTCTCCTTTGAAAATTGAAGACAGGATCTAAAAGCAGATTAAAGGGCATTTAAAAGATTAAAAGAAATAAACAAGAGGCCATGACAAGGAGTCCCACTCATGGTTCATGGAGGTGGTGAGGTTTCCAGTTCTCTGTCTGGTGCCTCGTCCCAGAGCCCCTGAGCCCGCTGGGCGACCCCAGCAGGGTGTGTCAGGGTCAGGGTCACTCCAGATTAAGGACGAGCATCCAACTCAGACCGGGAATAGGATTGGGGGACAAGGAACAGAAAGAGGGGGAACTTGAAGGTGCCTCAGCTCCCTCAGCCCCCACCTCAGGGTCCCTCAGAATAAAGAGGCCTCTGGCCCACGCCCTCCCTGCTGTCCTGAGAGGACAATCCTGTCACTTCTGCTCTGGGCTGTGCAGCAAGGCTGCCTCACACCTGGGGACTCCCCATCTCACAGGACTCTTCACACAGACGTCTCTGCCAGCAACTGAAGTGTCAGCTTAGACTCCTCTTCCTCATTGGCTGAAATCTCATCCAAAAGGCTCTGGTTTGGGCTTCTGCCAGCTGCTTCCTCTGACCGCCAGCACCTTTACTTTTTCTAGTTCTCTGCAGTGTTCACACCCTGCTACATTACTCAGGCTGTCACTGCTGGCCTGGCCTGTGACAAAGGCCACTCACACAAATCTCCTGATTCCAGGCACCTCACCTGAGTCACTCTGCCAGGCCCCTGAGAGACAGGGCGCTTAGGAGGAGGGCAGGGTGTGCCCGTGTGCGTAGATGATGAGATTAAAGAAACAGTCATGAATATGAGCCAGGGTTACAGTAGGGATACTCTGCCCTGGGAACGTCCCCTGTTTCCTGTAGAAGATGAAAGGCGTGGACTTCTTGCATGTGGAAACTCAGGGAGAAATCATCTTCTCTGGTCAGCGTCCCTCAGCACTTGTGCTTGGTCGGTAGGGTAACCCCTAAACATAATAATCTTCTTGTCACTGGAAGTGCCATCCAGAAATCAAAAACCGTTTATTTTAAAGGTTTTTGTGGTCTCCTTATTGCCGATAGAGAATTAGAAATACTGCTCCCAGAATATTATTTCCCTTTAATAAAAATTATGAAGCATTTTTCCTAAATTTTCTAGATCTTTATGAGGGTACTCACATGTGTCCCCACATGATGCCCAAGAAATTAGTTCTATGTATTTTCCATGATGACTCATATAAATAGGTCCTTTGTCTCTACAGAACATTATCTTTAAAATCACATTTTAAAGAATCTGAAGAAAGCATCAAATTCAATAGTAGCAGAGTGACCACAGATAAAATATTTCAGCCTAAAGGACTTAGTTTTGCCTCATCTGTAGGGAGAGCACAGCCTCACAGGACCACTGTCATGAATGCGGACATTATATATGAAAGTCCTCTCTACCATATGCCGTGAGCTACATACACATTAGTTCTAACGCAGTAGCTATAAGTTTGTCTATTACAACATCACTAACAAAGACAGTGAGGTCTTCTTGTTATTCCTCATCTCTGTTCACATGATGGAATGACCAGTTACACCGTCATATGGAGAGAAAAGCAGGGAGATGCATTTGATCCTGAGCCCACCCCTGTGCTCCTGGAATGCATCCCACTTGATTGTGATGTATTATTTCTTTAAAGTATTATTGTATTTGATTTGCTAGTACTTTGTTTAGGATTTTTGCATCTGTATTCATGGGAGATATTGACCTATATTTTTATTTTGTGTGTTCTCCTTGCCAGCTTTTGGTATGAGGGTTATGTTGGCCTCATAAAATGTGTTAACGAATATTTCTTCTTCTATTTTTTGGAAGATTATGAGAAGGATAAGTTCGAAATCTTCTTTAATGTTTGGCAGAAGGAACTAATGTAACTATCTGCTCTGGACTTTTATTTTGGGGGAGGTTTTTGATAGTTGTTTCTGTTTTCTTCCTGCTTATGGGTCTCTTTAGGTTTCTGACTTCTTTTGCCTCAGTCTAGGAAAATGGCATAGCTCTAGGAACTTATCCATTTCTTCTAGATTGTTACATTTGGTAGCATGTATCTTTCATAGTATCCTACTCTGATCCTATGTATATCTATGATGGCTGTGGTAATTTCTCCTTTTTCATTTCTTATTTTGTTTATATGAGTCATTTCTTTGTTCCTTAGTGAGTCTAGCTAGGGTTTTGTCAATTTTATTAATCTTGTAAAAAGTTCAGCTCTTTGTATATTATTGTTTTCTATACTTTTTCTGTTCTCTGTTTTATTTAGTTCTGTTTTAATTTTTACTATTTCTTTTTTTCTGCTGTGTGTTGGCCTTGCTTTTCTTTTTTTAGTTCTTTAGATGTGATGTGATGTGATGTTGTTTACTTGAGATCTCTCTAGCTTCTGGATATAACCTTGTAATGATATAAACTTTCCTTTTGCTGCATCTCAGAAATTTTGATATGTTGTGTTGGCATTTTTCTTGTTTAGTATGTATGTTTTGATGTTGGCTTTTATTTCTTCTTTGACCCAGTATTTTTTAGAAGTATGTTGTTTAATTTCTACATTTTTGTGGGGGTTTTTACTTCCATTTTGCAGTTGAATTTCAAAGCCTTATAGTCAGAAAATATGTTTGGTGTCATTTCAGTCTTCTTCTATTAGCTAAACTTATTAGCTAATTTTTCAATTCATGTGTTGAGTTCTCCAGCTCGGTTTTGTTTTTTTTAAAGTTCAATCTCCTTGGTGAATTACTCTTTTTGTTCATTTTTTAGCTCATTGAATTGCCTATTAATATTTTCTTGCATCCATCAAGTATTTTCAAAACTTCCATTTTGAATTTTCTTTCATTTAACTCCAAGGTTTCCATGTGATTGAGATTACGTTCTAGAGATTATCATTTTATTTCTAAACTATGTCTCTTTCTTGTGTCACCATGGTATTTGATTTCTTCTTTCTTGATGCCATTTGAGAGTGGTAAGAACTCCAACAAAAACAACTAAAAATGTGAAAAATACAGAAGTGTTTAATAATTACAATTTAAAAAGAGAAACACAAAGAACAAAACCAAAGACCAAGCAATCAAATACAAATGCAACACCTACACAAAAATATAAATATAAAAATTAAAGAAAATGAAATTCAAAAAAAACAACAATTTCAGCTTTCAGAGGTTTTGTTTGTTTATTTGTTTTCTTCCAGTGGGTGGTGCTATATTTCCAGATTTAGCTCTGTGAAATTCCTGGGTTGACCTCTGCTGAGATCTGGCTGTCACAATGATGGAGGTGGGACTGTGGTCACGTTGGTGGATGGGGCATGTTGTGAGGGCTTTACAGCTTTAGTAATAGCCATCTCAGGCCTCCTGGAACTTCTACCCACGTCTCCTCAGACCAGGGGACCAGATATGGTGTACCTCTGTTCTTCAGGGGGGAGACTGACTCTAGAGAGCTAGCTGTGGTGTCTGTCTCTGCCACTGTACATAGCCTGCAAGGTGTGGGATGAAGGATCTTGGAAGCTGGGCAGCCACACTTTGGTTTTCTCTGTCTCTGCATCAAGCCTGGGCTTCTGGCAGACAATTGGAACACTGTGACCCATTGTTTTACTAGAACTTTGATTTATTGTTTTTCCTTCTGCCCCTCAATCTCACTGTTTCTCTTGGCAGAAGAAAACCAAGTCACGCCAGGCTTCTCCCTTCTCCAGAGCCCTGGCAGAGAAAAACCCAGACAGTTTGTGCTTCCTGTGTCTCTGGAGCCCTGGATAAAAAACACATCACCCTGGGTTTTATTCCTTTCCAGATTCCCATCAGACAAAAACCAGACAGCCCTGACCTCTCTCTCTGGAACCAACCATGAGTGTATCTTATCCATTGCTCCCCTTCTCAACTGTTCCCACCTTTAATCCATTCAGTTTGCAGATCTCTCAGGCATGAATGCAAGCCTTGTTGGGGTTGTTTCACAGCATTATAGCTGCTTAATTTGTTGAAATTTCAAAGGGGAAAGTCAGGGCTATCTCTCACACTGCCATTACTCTGATATCATCTCCTGTAGAAATGTTTACCTGATGCCTATGTTCTCTTATTGACTAATATTATCCTATTAAATTTCTAAATAAAATTAAAGTTTCAAAAAAAATATCCAGACTTAGATATGACAGTGATGTTGGAATTATCAGACAGGAAGTTTAAACAACTATGATTAAATTCTTAAGGACTCTAATGGATAAACTAGAGAGTATGCAAGAATAAATTGGTAATCCAAAACAATGGAAATTTTAAAAAAGAACTGAAAAAAATGTTAAAGATCAAAACATTGTAACATAAATAAAGAATGCCTTTTATAAACTTTTTAAGTGAACAAGATAAGAATCAGTAAACTAGGCCCTAGCTAGTTGACTCAGCAATAGAGCATCAGCCTGATGTGTAGAAGTCCCTGGTTCAATACCTGGCCAGGGCACACAGAAGAGGCACCAATCTGCTTCTCCACCCTTCCCCCTCTCCTTTCTATCTCTCTCTTCCCTTCCCGCAGCCCAGGCTCCATTAGAGCAAAGTTGGCCTGGGCACTGAGGATGGCTCCATGACGTCTGCCTCAGGTGCTAGAATGGCTCCAGTTGCAATGGAGCAATGCCCTAGATGGGCAGAGCATCACCCTAAGGTGGGCATGATGGGTGGATCCCAGTTAGGTGCATGAGGAAGTCTGTCTATCTGCCACCCTGCTTCTCACTTCAAAAAAATACAAAAAAAGAAAAGAATAAGTAAATTCGAGAAAGGAACAATATAAAATACTCATCCTGTACAACAGAGGAAAAATATAATGGAAATGAATTAATAAGCATCAAGGACCTATGTGATCATAACAAAAATTTACTATTTGTGTCACTGGAATTCTGGAAAGAGGGATAAAAAGAGTAAAAGGCTATAAAAGAATGTAAAGAAATGATTATTAAAGATGCCCCCCAACTTATCAAAGACATATACAGAGAAATGCACTAAGCTAAGCAAACCTCAAACAGCTTAACCACAAAGAAATTCATGCCAACACTTATCATAGTCAACCTGCTGAAAACTCATCAAAGCAGCAAGACAGAAAGAAGAAAAAAGAGAGTAGGAAGTAAAGAAAAATATTTTACCTAACTGGGAAGAGCAATTTTAATACCAGTGAATTTCTGCTTAGAAACCATGAAAACCAGAATGCAACGGCACATTTTGGAAGTGATGAAAGAGAAGAACTCTCAACCCAAAAATATATGTCAAGTGAAAATATCCTTCAGAAATGAAGGAAAGCAAGACATTCACAGATGAAGGAAAACAAAGAGAATATGTCATTACTAAATCTATCACAAAAGAAGTCCTAAACAAGCTGACTTTGGGTGATGGGTACGCAACATAATTGAATGACAAGATAACCTGGACTTGTTATCTTTGAATATATGTATCCTGATTTATTGATGTCGCCCCATTAAAAAAATAAAATTATTAAAAAAAAAAAAAAAAAGAAGTCCTAAAGTTATCCAAACATATGTAAAATAATGAAAAAGGGATCTTGAAATGTTCAAAGAAAGAAAAAACAATGAAAAAGAGTTAAAAATGGGTAAGTAAAGTAGGGGTTTTTTTTCCCTTCTTGAGTTTTATAAACTAGGTTTAATGGTTCAAGCAAAAACTCTATTGACTCATGCAGTTCTCAATGTATGTAGAGAAAACATTTAAGACAGTTATACAGAAAATAGGTCATGTAAGGTAAAGGGATATAAAGAAAAGAGTTGTATGTCATTCAAACTGGAAAAGTATAAACATTAGTATAGACCAGGTATCAGAACAGCATAAGAAGTTTATTTATAATCTCCAGTATTCTGTTCTTTCAGGTGTAAAACCATGAAAGATGTGTGTGAGAGAGCACAACACAGCCCCTGTGCTCACGGGACTCAGCAGACCGCAGGTCTCCTCTGCCTGGAGAGAGCCAAACTGTGCTTTCAATGGGGGTGGAATAAATGCTGACAGACAGGTGGGTCAGATTCATTCCAAATATCGAGCCACTCTTAACACACACACCAAACTCATTTACATAAGCTATACAACCAGAACCCATTGTGGCAAGTTGCAAAAATAGCCACAAATACTTGTCAGTTCATTCTGTCAAATGTGATCTGTCTGTCAACCCATCTCTTGACCTGAGCTGGTCCCGTGACTTGCTTTAACTAATAGAAGACAGTGGAAGTGTTGTTGTGAGTTTTAAGTTTAAGCTCAAGACTCCCATCGGTTTTTCTTCTGCATTAGGGAGCCTTCCAGCACCTTTTGAATGAGCCTCAGTCAGCATAATGGGTAACAAACCCACTTGGAGAGAAACCCAGCAGTCCCTGCTCAACCAATTGAGACCGCAGACATGTGAGAGAGCCCACCTGAGAACACCTGAGCCCAGCCCAGAGCATGAACATTGTCCCCATGGGCCTAACACAATCAACTATCTTACAGAATCATGAGAAATTAATAAATTATTGTTTAAAGTGATTAAGTGTTGGAGCCTGACTGGTGACAGCACAGTGGATAAAGTGTTGACCTGGAATGCTAAGGCCACTGGTTCAAAACCTGGATTTGCCTGGTCAAGGTACATATGGGAGTAGATGCTTCCTGCTCTTCCCCCTTCTCTCTCTCTCTCTCTCTCTCTCTTTCTCTTTCTCTTTTCTAAAATGAATAAATAAAATATTTTTTAAAAATTTAAGTGTTAGAATAGATTGTTACATAAAAAAATTAAACTCTCATCAAAGAAATTGTATTCCCCAGAGACTCCTTAGACTTTCTGTGCCCCACATACATAGGCGGCCACAGGCAGAAGCTTGCACACCTGAGGGAAAATTTATGGGCTGGTGCTGGACAGGCATGATGTCACCAGTACCATTATCTTTATTAATATTTGTTATTATATAGCAGTCATCATTTGGGAATGCTTGTTATATGCCAGGCACTGCACTGTATTTAAACCTCGTAATTTTTACTTAGTTATAATTTCATGTCATCATATGAACTATCATGTAATTATTTCTACCCATTTTATAGGAAAGAACACTAAAGGTCTTGTGTATTGAGTGATTTGCTGAAGGTGATGCAACTGGTAAAATAAGAAGCAGGATTGAGTACTGATTATCTGATTACAAAGGGCATCTTCTTTTTACTTTCTACTCTCAACTCTCTTACTGGTGTGAAACATCTTTACTGCAAGATGATAGAGGTCTTGGCCTTTGGAGTAAAAGCTCACCAGTGCATCACAACCAGGGGTTGTATCAGAGTAAAGTAGTTGAAAGTCAGAACAAAAGAATTTGAAAAGATACAGGTTTCTAAAGACCGTTATACATGTTGATTAGAACTGACATGAGTAGAAACAATGGGGGATTATGTCAGAGTAAAGGCAATGTAGAGAAACCCCAGATATCTCACCTTAAAATTACAACAAGTTGAAGAGCTGTAACACAATGAAGAAACCCCAGCTGGGCTCACAGGCTTGCCTGAAAGATCAGTGCATTGAATGGACTAAACATGGGAAGAGTTGAGAAGGGGGTGGAAGATAACACACACTTGTGGTCACCTCTGGAGAGCAGAGAGGCCTGGACTGTCTGGGATTTCATCTACTGGGGTTATGGAGAGGAGGAAAGCTCAGACTGTTCAGGTTTTGTCTTCATGGGCTCCAAAAGGGGAAAAGCCTGGAGTGAGTTGGTCTTTTTCTGCCAAGAAGAGTCGTGAGATTGAGAGGCAGGGGGGAGATACTGAACCAAAGTGGCAGCAGAATGAGGGGTCATGGCCACTGTTCCCATGGTTTACCTGGGGGTCACACTCGGCCCAGAGGCAGAGAAAACCAAAGTGTGTCCCAGATCCTGCCTCCCCTGCCTCCTGGGGAACAAAGCATGGCAGTGATGAACCCCAGAGCTAACTCTCCAGAGCCATGCTCACTCCTGAAGAACAGAGGCACTTCGTGTCTGGTTCCCTGGTCTTTTAAGATATGGGAAGGAGCCTGACCTGTGGTGGTGCAGTGGATAAAGCATCAACCAGGAATGCTGAGGTCACCGGTTCAAAACCCTAAGCTTGCCTGTCAAGGCACATACAGGAGTTGATTCTTCCTGCTCCTCCTCCTCTTCTCTTTCTCTCTCTCTCTCTCTCTTACTCTCTCTCTAAAAATAAATAAATAAAATCTAAAAAAAAAAGATATGGGAAGGAGAGCCTCGAGGCCTGAGAACTCCATAGCTAAGACAGTGAAGCAGAAAAACCCTCACGAGGAGCCCCACACACCAAGGCAAATGCACTCTTTCCTACATTATTTTGAAATCAACATCTCAGCAAACATTAATTCAGGATCTCACAGAGCTAAAACTTGTGATACAATGCCACCTAGAGGAAGAAAACAATAATGTCTCAAAACAAAAATATTCCCTTTGTTTTTCTTCTTTTGAATTTCATTTCATTTAAATTTTCATATGCTATTCCTATTTTTTGTAGGTATCCTGTTTCCTTTTCTTTTTGTTTGGTTTTCCTCTTTGTTTTTAGGAGGGCGCTTTTATAATTGTCATGATTAAAATTTTTATTTTTTATTTTATATTTCATGGTTTTTTTTGAATATTTAGTTGGTTTTTTTCGAGTTCTTAACAATGCTACTTTTAAATGCCATCAAGGAAGAAGATATCAAATACCATGGTTACACAAGAAAGAGACATAGTTCAGAAAGAAAAGAAAACATTCTAGAAAGAAAGCTCAATCACATTGAAACCTAGGAATTAAAGTTTAGAGAATTCAAAATTAAACTTCTGAGAATACTCAATGAGATGCAAGAAAACAATAATAAGTAATTTAATAGCTCCAAAAGAAAAATAGGTGAGATAAGTAGGGGATACAACCAAACAAAACAATTGAGAGAAACGTATAAGAGAAGAATCAAACAAGACATAAAACTACTAGAAAACAGAACATAAAATGGCTCTAGGGAATCTTCAAATGTCAATTTTTACCCTAAATATAAATGGACTGAATTCATCAATAAAGAGGCATAAAGCAGCTGATTGGATCAAAAAATAAAACCCAACCATATGCTGCCTTAAAGAGACACATCTAAGTCCCAAGGACAAAAGTAGTCTCAAATTGAAAGGTTGGGAAATGATTATTCAAGCAAATAACACCCAAAGAAAAGCAAGATTAGAGATACTCATATCTGACAATGTTGACTGCAAGACAACAAAGATAACAAGAGACAAAGATGGACTTTCATAATAATAAAGGGCACACTGTATCAAGAAGACACTTCTTAATATTTATGCACTGAACTAGGGAGCACCAAAATAGATAAGACATCTACTAACTGATCTAAAAATAGAAACAGCCTAAACACAATCATATTTGTCCATTTGTGGCTTTAGATAAATCATCCATCAAAACAAAAAAATCAATAAAAAATATTGGCTTTAAATGACACACTAGACCAAATGGACATAATTGACATTTACAAGATATTTCATCCCAGAACATTAAATTACACAATCTTTTCCAATGCATATTAAATATTCCCCAGTATAGACCATATTTTGGGCCACAAAACTAACCTCAATAAATTTAGGAAGATTGAAATTATACCAAGCATATGTTCTGACCATAAGGCTAGGAAATTAAACTTCAACTGCAAAATGAAAGTAAAGAAACCCACAAAACTGTGCAAATTAAACAACATATTGCTAAAAACACTGACTGGGTTAAAGAAGAATTAAAAGCAAAGGTCAAAAGATATTTATAGGCAAACAAAAATAACACAAATATCAAAATTTGGGGGATGCAGAGAAAGCAATAAGAAGAAGAAATTTTATATCATTACAGGCTTGTATCAAAAAAATAAGAGAAATTCAAAATAAACAAGGTAACATTACATCTAAAAAAGCTAGAAAAAGAAGATAAAAATAACCCAAAATAAACAGAAAGAAGGAAATAATAAAAATTACAGCAGAACTACAGGAAATGGAGAACAAAAAACTATAGAAAAAAGTAATACAACAAAAATATGATACTTTGAAGAGATCAATAAAATTTTTAAAAACCCTGGCTAGACTCACTAAGGAAACAACAGAAAGGTATCATATAAACAAAATTCGAAATGAAAGAGGAGAAATTACCACAGACATCATTGATATACTAAGGATTATACTAGACTACTAAAAGCATTATAGGAAACTGGATTTAACAATCTAGAAGAGATAGATAAGTTTCTACAACTATACAATCTTTCTAGACTGAGTCACAAAGAAGTTGAAAACTTAAATAGACCTATAAGCAGAGAGGAAATAGAAATAACTATAAAAAATTTCCTTCAAAATAGGGTCCAGGACCAGATGGTTACACCAGTGAATTCTACCAAACATTCAAAGATTTGCTACCTACACTTCTCAAAAGTCTTCCAAAAAATAGAAGAAGAAATACTCCCTAACACATTTTATGAGGCCAACATCACCCTGATATCAACACTTGGCAAGGAGAAAACATACACAAAAATGAATGAATAAATAGAAAGATAGATAGATAGATAGATAAATATTACAGATCAAAATAGCTAATGAATAGCAATTCAAAATACCTCAACAAAATACTTATAAATTGAATACAACACATTTAAAAAATAATACATCACTATCTAATGAGATTCATTCCAGGAGCACCAGAGTGGTTCAACAAACATAAATCGATCAATGTAATGTAACACATCACAAAACAAAAAACAAAGATTATGTGATCCTATTAATAGATGCAGAAAAGGCATTTGATAGGATACAACATCCCTTTGTGTTAAAAACACTCAATAATTGGTATAGAAGGTATCCCAACATAATCAAGGCCATATATGACAAACCAACACCTAATGTCATACTAATTGGTGAAAAACTGAAGGCTTTTCCTCTAAAATTAGAGACAAGAGAAGGCTGCCCATTCTCTTCACTCTTTTTTAACATAGTTCTGGAAGTTTTAGACAATGCAATCAGGTAGGAAAATAAAATAAAAGTTATCCATATCAAGAATGAAAGTAAAGGTATCACTTTTTGCAAATGACATTATCTTTAATCTAGAAAGCCCCAAACACTCTACTGAAAAACTATTAGAAACAATAAAACAGTACAGTAAAGTTGCAAGAGACAAAATCAGTATACAAAGGTCTCTTGCTTTCCTATATGCCAATGATGAAACTTTATAAAATGATCTCAAAAATATAATTTCTTTTACAATTAAAGCAACAAAAAACAAAATACCTAGGAATAAACTTAACATGGGATGTGAAGGACCTTTATACTAAAAACTACAAAGCACAACTGGAGAAATAGAAAGAGATGCAATAAAATGGAAAAATATTCCACGTTCATAGATTGGAAGAATCAACATGTTAAAATGGCCATAGTACACAAAGTAATATACAAATTCAATGCAATCCCCATCAAAATCCCAATATCATTTAAAAAAAATAAAACAAAAAATCACTAGGTTTGTATAAAACCATAAAGAATACTCTGACTAGCCAAAGCAATCCTGAGGAAAAAGAATGAAGCTGGAAGAATCACACTACCTGACTTCAAATTATAATATAGAGCCCCAATAATCAAAACAGCAAGGTACTGGCAAAAACACAGACATACGGACCTATGAAACAGAATTGAGAGCCCAGAAATAAAACCACATATATGTGGATAAATCATCTTCAACAAAAGATCCAAAGACATACCATGAACAAAAGAAACTCTTCTCAATAAATGGTGCTGAAAAAATTGAAAATTCACATGCAAAAAAATGAAACTTGACTACAGTTTGTCCCTTTGCACAAAAATTAAGTCAAATTTGATCAAGGGCATAACCAAAAGATCTGAAACAATAAGTTACACAAAAGAAAGAATAGATACTAAACTCATGGAACTTGGCCTTAGAGATAAATTTATGAATTTGACTCCAAAGGCAAGGGAAGTAAAGGCAAAAATAAATGAATGAAACTATATCAAACTAAAAAGCTTTTGCACAGCAAAAGAAACTGACAACAAAACAAACAGTCAACTAAATGGGAGATGATATTTGCAAACAACTCCAATAATGGGTTGATATCCAAAATATATAAAGAACTCACAAAGCTCAGCAACAAACAAGCAAACAATCCAATTTAAAACAAGGGGACAGGACTTAAACAGACAGTTCTCCCAAGAAGATATATAAATGGCCAACAGATATATGAAAAGATGCCCATCTTCACTAGCTAGTAGAGAAATGCAAATCAAAACTACAATGAGATACCACCTCACACCTGTTAGACTAGCTATTATCAACAACAGGTAATAGAAGTGTTGGAGAAGCTGTGAGGAGAAAGGAACCTTCACTCACTGCTGGTGGAAATGTAAATTGGTACAGCCATTATGGAAGATAGTATGGTGGTTCTTCTAAAAAATTAAGAATGGAACTAGCATATAACCGAGCAATCCCTCTACTGAATATCTATCCAAAAACCTTGAAAATATTGGTGCATAAAGACTCATTAACTTCCATGTTCATTGCAGCATTATTGACAGTGGCCACAACATGGAAACAACCAAAGTGTCTTTCTACAGAAAACTGAATAAAAATGTTGTTGTACATATATACAATGGAAGACTACTCGGCCATAAGAAATGATGACATACTGCCATTTACAACAACATGGATGGAGCTTAAGGACATTCTGAGTGAAATAAGTAAATCATAGAAAACTAAGAACTATAAATATATAAATTTGCACATATGTGGAATATAAAACTGGGACTCATGGACATAGATAAAAGTGAAGTGCTTATCAGTAGGTGGGATTATGGGGGAGGAGTTGGGGGAAGAGAATAAAGAGGGACAAATATAAAGTGACGAAAAATATTTTGACATTGAGTGATGGGTTTACAACATAATCAACTGTTCTAAAGATATAGAAATGTTTACCTGAAACCTATGTACTCTAATTGATCAATGTCACCCTGTTAAATTTAATTTTCTAAAAAAATTTTTTAAGAAATCATTGTGTGAGCCAGCAGAGCTTTCTTTAGTATAATAAATGTCCCCAAATTTTCTTTAAATGTACCTAGGCAGCACCAAAACATGGATCATAAAGAGTACTAAAAGCAACAAAGGCTGGTCCAATGGTAGTGGGTTATCAGAACTTATTAACTTAGTGTCACTAAAAGCAACGAAGAAATTCAGCTGTGAGATCCTGCAGTGAGTGTAGAAGCACCACATCATCTTTCATTGCCCCAGCTACAAATGTGGGAGCTTTTGAGGGTGAGAGAAAAAAAGTACTTGATGGATTTATTATATACCGTATTTTTCACTTCATAAGGTGCACTTTTTCCCAAAAAAGTGAAGGGGAAAATGCCCGTGTGTCTGTCTTATAGAGCAAATAATATGGTATTTTATTAAATATTTTAACACACCATTTATTTCAAAATATTTTGTTTTCTATTTTTCTCCTTAAAACCCTAGGTGTATCTTATGGTCAGGTGCGTCTTATGGAGTGAAAAATATGGTAAGTTGAAAAGGCCAAACTACTTTTTTGGCTCCCACCAGCAGAGGTCCCCTTGATGTGGGTCAACTCAAGATTTAGAGGATCCCATATGCATTGTGGGAGAAAAAAGAGAGACAGCTTACCCAGATATGGGGCCAGGGAACAGGGAGGAGGCTGAGCTGTCAGGGAGGGGGATCAACTCTGGAGAATTCTTGGAGGTTGTAACCCAGAAAATCCTGAAGGACGCCATATTAGTGATGGCTGCATCTGTCCACATGGCTGCTCAGAAATCCTTGTCCTCTCGCCACCAGCAGATACAGAGACTAAGAGAAGATGGTGATTTGATCCCTTCCCCCCTTCATAGAAACCTCCCTCAGGTCCACGCTGAGTGGAGGCTGCAGCAGAACCAGGGGGTTTCCCACTCCCTGCCGGCCTCTCTGTACAAACTCTTCAGCTGGCAACTGAGGTGTCATCACAGGGGGTTTTTCTGATTGGCCAGAACCTGATCTGCAGGGTTTGCTGTGGGTGTTTTTAGAATTCTTTCTCAGCTCTGTCCTCATAATTGTTCTCCAACTCAGAACAGCCATTGCTGAGACCACCTTGAGGAGACGATGACCCTAAACAGAGCTCTGATTTGGGGGACCCTCGCCCTGACCACCATGATGAGTCCCTGTGGATGTGAAGACATTGTGGGTGAGTGCACCACTGAGTGGTGTGGGGACTGGCCTTGGGAAACAGAGAATTGGAGGGTGAAAAACATAGAGATTCGCATAGAACTAGTAGAGATTACTCAAAGCCATTCTCAACAGGAAGCAGATCCAAAAACCGTGGTCCTTCCCCGCTTAGAAAACCAGAGTCCCAGTCTGCTGTCTCTGCTAGCTGTGCTGTTGCACCTTCTCTGAGGACAGTGTTCTGTTTCTGGTGTTGGATCCAGTGAATTCAGCCTGCAGGGCTCTGTGCTGAGATTGTCTCAAAAACAGGAGTGTTTTCACGAGTGGGTGTTTTGTTACTAAAAATTCATGAACTAATGCTCCCAAATTTTTCTGAACAATTTTTGGAGTTGTTTTTACATATAATTATATTTCTTCTGTATTTTATCTTCGGGAAAATAGTTTCAAGAACTACGTAGACTACGTAGATATAAAGCAGGGTACTTTGCATTGTCCCAGATTTACATACATTCCCACACTGAGAACTGACAAGGGTGGGGAGTGGTAAGGAGCCCAGTGGACGCCCTTAGACAAGTCATGTTACCACGTCCTCACTTGATCTGTTACCTCTTCTGTGTCATCTCACAGGAACACCAAGTAAACCAAGTATGTAAATATGATTTCCAAGTAATGAAGACATATAATTGTCAAGGATATTCTTATTTTTAAATTATGACTATTACAGATACAGCTTTATAATTTTTCTTTAACAAAGCAAAGAATATTATTATTTTAAAATTGAGAACTTTGCGATGAAAACTTGGTGAATAAATTATTTACTTTCCACTGTCTGCCCAAACGTCCTGCCCTTCACCCGTCTGAGGAAGCTCTGGAGAGGACAGTGGCCAGCACAAAGTCATTTACTGTCCCCTGAGCCCCCTACCTTTGCTGTCACCTCCTTCCACCCTCTCTTCATACATTCCTTCATCTTCTGTTCTTTCCAGGACCCATCTGGCTCTTTTTCCTGTGGTGTTGTTGGCATGAAGATTGGGTTTGTAAAAACCAAGGTAGAAAAGCCAGGTAGTCCAAAGGGGAAGTGGGAAGGAGGTCACTCTAACCTTCAACTACTCTACTCGCATGGCGGCTCCCACCTAACATTGTCTGTAGTGAAGCTCTGCCTGCTTCTCCAGAGCACGTCCACATCTCCTGTTCTCAGGGTCACCCAGTGTGCCCTGGTCAGGTGGGACCTATCCATGAACCCCAGTGGACACAGGGCCAAGGGGCTGCCGTGCCTGTAAGAATCCATGAAAGTGTTTTTGTTTCTTTTAAAATTAGAAAAAAATTGGCCCTGGCCGGTTGGCTCAGCGGTAGAGCGTCGGCCTGGCGTGTGGAAGACCCGGGTTCGATTCCCGGCCAGGGCACACAGGAGAAGCGCCCATTTGCTTCTCCACCCCTCCGCCGCGCCTTCCTCTCTGTCTCTCTCTTCCCCTCCCGCAGCCAAGGCTCCATTGGAGCGGAGACGGCCCGGGCGCTGGGGATGGCTCCTTGGCCTCTGCCCCAGGCGCTAGAGTGGCTCTGGTCGCAACATGGCGACGCCCAGGATGGGCAGAGCATCGCCCCCTGGTGGGCAGAGCATCGCCCCTGGTTGGTGTGCCGGGTGGATCCCGGTCGGGCGCATGCGGGAGTCTGTCTGACTGTCTCTCCCTGTTTCCAGCTTCAGAAAATAGCAAAAAAAAAAAAAAAAAAAAAAAAATTAGAAAAAAATAAACATTTAGGGTAGAAGAAACTATTTTAATTTAGCCTGGATTATACTCTGCACAAAAAAAATAAGGGGCCCTGGCCGGTTGGCTCAGCGGTAGAGCGTCGGCCTAGCGTGCGGAGGACCCGGGTTCGATTCCCGGCCAGGGCACATAGGAGAAGCGCCCATTTGCTTCTCCACCCCTCTGCCGCGCTTTCCTCTCTGTCTCTCTCTTCCCCTCCCGCAGCCAAGGCTCCATTGGAGCAAAGATGGCCCGGGCGCTGGTGATGGCTCTGTGGCCTCTGCCTCAGGCGCTAGAGTGGCTCTGGTCGCAATATAGCGACCCCCAGGATGGGCAGAGCATCGCCCCCTGGTGGGCAGAGCGTCGCCCCTGGTGGGCGTGCCGGGTGAATCCCGGTCGGGCGCATGCGGGAGTCTGTCTGACTGTCTCTCCCTGTTTCCAGCTTCAGAAAAATGATAAAAAAATAAAAAATAAAAAAAATAAAAATAAGGGATATTGTATTGCTTCATATTCATTTTGAAATATCCTCTAATTTTTGTGAGAAGTCTATTTGTTTTTATATTAATATGATCATAAAATATGCATTCTTAATATTTTCATGAGGAAAAAGTTCCCCCCTTAGCAACAAGTGCTGAGGGCTCACAAGTCATAACGCAGCCCTGGTCTCTGCTGAGTCTCACCTTCCTAGGATTCCGCTACCTCTGTGTCAGCCAGTCTTCCCAAGTCTCTGTCATCCTGGAGAAGAGTAGGTGGCATGGAATACACATTCCTGAGCACACAGTGAGCTAAGTGCTGGGGGTTCAAAGATGGAAAGACACACTGTCTGCCCCCAGAGGATGCTCAGATTAGTGATGGGGACAGCATGGGGCAGGAGGGCAGGACCAGTACTGAGCAGGACAGGGACCAGTGAGGCTGAAACTGGGGAAGAGCATTAGGAGCAGCTGGTCCAGGACTGTGATGTTCTCAGGCACCGTGTGCAGCCCAGGACGAGCTCCAGGTGAGAGGATGAGCTCCTGTGTTCATGTCTGAAAATTGAGTCAGGCAGATGCATTACAGGACAAGGAGGCTTTGCTGGAGGTCCTTCAAAGTAACCAACCCCGGGGTGACACTGGGTAGGGAAGAGGAAGAGATGAATGTGTAGAGAAAGACATTGGATAAGGGGGAGGGGTTGGAGATCATGATGTGGACAAAAATATGTTTAGGGAGAGGACTTCATTAAGGAGTTGGTGACTAAGCAGAGCTTTCAAAAATGAACTGCAGGTGTCCAGGAAACCCTAAAAGATAATTTCAAGGAGAAAAACAGACTCTTGTAAAGACCAAGGAACATGAAATGATAATGTCATTTGGTTTGATTAGCAGATGAGGCATTGTGGAGGATGCTGGACTATACGGCTGTTGGTTATCCCTTCACAGAGCCCCACACACCTTACCGGCTCCTTTACTCACCTGAGTCTCCCCTGTCCAACAAGCTCTCAGGTGGCATGCAGGATCTGTGCTTTACTCATCGCTCCTCACAATGTCTGAGACTTTACTGATACTCAATAAAGACATGGTGGAAAGAGGATGTGGTAAAAGGCTCAGAGGTGTCCAGTCAGGCTCCTCTGGGTGGAGTCATACTGTGCTGGGTGTCCATGTACATCAGCATCTGCACCCAAGTACACTGATCATTTGAGGTAAAAAGCCAGAGCTTATCCTGAGTCCTCAGCAAATGTTTGTTGAATTAGAAAAAGAAGTTTAGTCATATCCTTCCAGAAAAAAAAGAGGAGTGAAAATTAATAAAAACCCCAAATCTAATCAACTTTTTATTGTTATAACAGAGACACCGGGTGCTCTCCTGAGGATCACTGCTGTTCCAAACACAGAGACCTTAGAAACACCGCTTAGTTTTATACACCTTACAGTGTTGTCACTGTATCATATTCTTCCTTATACCCTGAAGTAGTGAAAGGAGCCATTTTAAAAATAATCAGGTCTTCAAAGTCACCTCATTAAATTAAATTTCGAAATAAAAATAATAATAATGAGGCCCTGACCGGTTGGCTCAGCGGTAGAGCATCGGCCAGGCGTGTGGAAGGTCCAGGTTCAATTCCCATTCAGGGCACACAGGAGAAGCGCCCATCTGCTTCTCCACCCTTCACCCTCTCCTTTCTCTCTGTCTCTCTCTTCCCCTCCTGCAGCCAAGGCTCCATTGGAGCAAAGATGGCCTGAGCACTGAGGATGGCTCCATGGCCTCCGCCTCAGGCGCTAGAATGGCTCCAGTTGCAGTGGAGCAACAGCCCAGATAGGCAGAGCATCACCCCCTGGTGGGCCTGCCAGGTGGATCCCAGTCAGATGCATGTTGGAGTCTGGCTGCCTCCCCATTTCTAACTTTGGAAAATATATATATATATAAATGAATAAATAAATAAATAAATAAATATAATAATAATGAGATCTTATGCTTTTTTTTTTGGTTAAAAAAAAAGCCAAGGAAGGAATTCATGGTATACAAAGTGTTCTCTTCTGAGTCAGTCCTGAGGAGAGAGGACCCATAATGAGTGTGTTATGAGCTGATGAAGAAATTAGGTGAGAGAGAAAACTAATGAAACAGAGGGAGGTGAGCTGAATCTCTAGGAAAGAAAGATAATGCCATGATCATTCATTCATTCCTTATTTCATTCTGCTGTAATATTTATCACAAGGCGCTGAGCTAGACCAGCAGCAAGTAGCAGTGAACAAGCCTGTGAGACTCCATTCTGGGGAGCGGATGTTGGAGTGGATTTTAATGGGACAAACAAAGGGAGGAGCAGATGCTGGGAACTGTGTCTACAGACAGAGCCAGAGGTGGACACACGGCATCTGAAAGTCAGCTTCTCCTGTCACTTTGTTTAATAAGATCCTGTTCTCTCCCTCTGTTCTCCACCCTCACTCATCAGCTGACCACGTGGCTGCCTATGGCATAAATGTCTATCAATCCTACGGTCCCTCTGGCCAGTTCACCCATGAATTTGATGGAGACGAGGAGTTCTACGTGGACCTGCAGAAGAGGGAGACTGTCTGGCAGCTGCCTATGTTTAGTGAATTTACAAGTTTTGACCCGCAGCGTGCACTGGCAAACATGGGTGTAGCAAAACACAACTTGGATGTCCTGATTAAACGCTCCAACTCTACCGCTGCTACCAACAGTACGTGTTCACCATTCCGGCTGTTTATTGAACCTGCCCCTTCATACAGGCCTCACTCCCCTCTTCCCTCAGACAGATCCCCTCACTACTCTGTAAGTCTCTCTGCTTTCCAAGGACTCCCTAGATCTTCTCGTGGTAATTGCTGAACCTTCTTCCTCTCCCTTCTTACAAATCCCGTATTTCTGTGTAATACAAAGGTTCTTGTTCCCTTATTGCAACCCTCGAATCTTTCAAGGTCCCACAGACCCCCTACCTTAACCATCAGGCCCTCAGGGAGAAGGGCACGGGTGACGTGAGGGCTGTGTACCTCGGCTCACAGGAGAAGGGAAACAGGAGCTCCTCACTGTCCGATGGGGATGTTGGTGGGAGGGCTCCTCCCAGATGGAATGTGGGACACAAATCTAATCCAGTGCTGTGTCCTCACCACAGAGGTTCCTGAGGTCACTGTGTTCCCCAAGTCTCCCGTGACACTGGGTCAGCCCAACACCCTCCTCTGTGCTGTGGACAACATATTCCCCCCTGTGGTCAACATCACATGGCTGAGCAATGGGCAGTCAGTCACGAAGGGTGTTTCTGAAACCAGCTTCCTCAGCAAAAATGATGATTCCTTCCTCAAGATCAGCTACCTGACCTTCCTGCCTTCTGAGGACGAGGTGTATGACTGCAGGGTGGAGCACTGGGGCCTGGACGGGCCGCTCCTCCGGCACTGGGGTGAGTGTGAGTGCCACGCCCCCTGCTGCCTCCTGTTCTGTGTCACGTCACACATCCTGCCGATGACCCCTAACTCTCCTGGCCCTAAAACTAACACGTCAAGGGTTCTATGACAGACTGCACACGCCCCCTAACCCCGGGCCCCACGGCTTTGCAGAACGGCCCCTCCCACTGTACCCCCTGTCCGTGCACAGGAGCGCTCTGTGTTCCGACCTCCACACCCTCCCGATCACAGAGCCTGATGTTCCGGCCCCTATGTCAGAGCTGACGGAGACGGTGGTCTGCGCCCTGGGGCTGGCCGTGGGCCTCGTGGGCATCGTGGTGGGCACCGTCTTCATTATCCAGGGCCTGCGCTCCGGCGGTGCCTCCAGACAGCAAGGGCCCTTGTGAAGGGAAGGTAAGAGATTTATAAAAGCAGGAGGAGGGAGAGAGAGGAAGCTGTGGACACAGATGTGGTAGAAACTTTACACAGAGTTGGGAGATAGCATAATGGTAGCACAAGAACCACTAGGATCCATCGATCTCACGTCTGTCTTGTTGCAGGTGAATGGCCGATGTACAAGAGCAGAAGAGTGGACGTGCTAGATGACCAGCACTATCCTCTGGCCACGGTCATCACACCCCTTCCTTCCTCCTACACCTCTCCTCGCACATCTTCTCTGTCACTAAAGATGCTGTATACACTCAGATCTCACCTCCCTCTCGGAATTCTCCCCTAAACTCCTGAATTATTTTCTCAGTGGTTACCTATTGTGGGATTCCTGGGGTGTCCCACTCAGCTCCCTAATCCCTCAGTGACCCTGAGCTAATCTCTCCATGGAGGAATAAACCCCCTTTATGAGGTCTTTACTGAATTCCTTCCTGTCTTTTATCTCAGGACTGACGAGGACCATGGTCCTTAATGTTTCAGGCCCATTGAGTCACATTTCCCAGATCATGATTCATGCCCAGGTACACAAACAAAACAGTTACAGTCTTGATAAGATTTTAATACCTTAGCTGAGGTTAATATTTCTCTCTTCCTGTGTTCCCACCTTTGGCCACTGCCACCCCCTCCCCCCAAAGTCAGGCATCAATGAAGGTAATATTGATATATACCTTCTGTCCTTGATGTAGATTTGTTATAGGAGAAATACAAAAACCAAGGAATAAATCTGTATTCATTTTAATATAGCTGTTAAAGTTATGATAGAGAAATAAGTTGCTAGAAAGACATTTTGCATCTCAAAGATACCAGCAGTCAGTATTGTTCCCCAATTTTAAATTTGTGAAGTGTAGTAATGACAGTAACAGCTTTCTTCTCCCCTTCTCCCCCTTAAAGAGATAAAAAGACTCTCGGCTGGAGAAGAAATGAAAATTAATTAAGAGGGCATTAGAATAAGACAGTAATCTGGGTATCTGAGAAGGACCAAATGCTTTGTTCTTACTGAGGGTTAGCAACAAAGGGAAAAGTGTGGGAGTGGAAACCACAGACCTATTTCAGGTCCATAGAATACAGGTGTAGCTGCCTCTCCTCCTAGATGAAGTCCTGCTAGAGAACCACAGAGATTTTCCTGTCACCATGGCAGGTCAGGGACAGTGGAGTGAATGTGACTGCAGGGTGTGTCCAGGCAGATGAGTCCAGGTCAGGCTCAGTGAACCCCTGTGTCCCTGGGTGCCTTGTCGAGCAGAACAGCCCACCTTCCCTAGCCCCCTGCCCTCTCTATTCCTGGCTGAGGAAAGGGTAACCCTGTAAGAGAGAAATTACAGGGGGACAGCAGGGTTCAGACAATGTAGCAGCAGCTGTGGGTGCTGGGTCCTCCTCTCGGTTCACCGTCTCCCAGTGGGAACCTTCCAGAACACATGGGTCAACAGAGGGGAATCTCTGGCTCTCCTGAGTGTGTCCAACACTTTACTCTTGAGAATGTATGTGACCTGAACTGGAATCCTTGTGCCCTTTGAGAATGTTTCTGGCACATTGCTGCAGTCTTTCCACTTTACAATCACTGAGTTCCTTCACAGCATCTAGAGTGACATCATGGAAGAGCAGCAAAATGTACGAGACTGTCCCTGTCCGTGCCATCTGCCTCAGTGGGCTTAAAATGTAACTGGGGGAAGGGAGAGAAAAACAGGTGCTAACAATTGATAGTTTGGTACAAAGAAACCTAAATTCAAATCCAGGACTCAGCACTTCATAGCTACTATTTTAAACTTTATAACACTGGATAAAACATCTAATATTTCTGTGCCTTATTTTTCTCATCCATACATGGGAGTAACAATAGTTTCCTTGCAGAAGTATTGACAGAACTTGAGTGATTTGATATGTAGGCAGTGCCTTACACATAGAATACAAATACATAAGTAAACATTGCTAGTTATATCTATAATTAGTAAATTTATTTTTTATAATTTTTAATGTTTTAATTATAATTGGCATAAAATATTATATTACTTTAGGTGTACAACACAGTGATTAGACATTTACATAACATACAAAGTGATCACCCTTATAAATCTAATACAAATCTGACAGTATACATTGTTATTATAATAGATTGATATTTCCTATGCTGTACTTCACATCCCCATGACGGTTCATAAAATTGAGAATTTTTACTTCTTAATCCCTTCTTCTTTCTCAACCATCCCCTCAACCCTCCTTCCATCTGGTAAACATCAAAATGTTCTCTGTACCTGCGAGTTTGTGTCTACTTTGTTCATTTACTTTGTTTTTCAGAATCCACATACAAGTGAAATCTTATATTTGTCTTCTCTGACTTACTTCATATAACATAATACCCTCAGGTTCACCCATGTTGCCACAAATTACAAGTTTCTATCTTTTTATGGTTGAATAATATTGTATATATGTACCACATCTTTATCAAATTTATTTTCCAATGGATCATGTTATATGGGAATCACTTTTGTTTTTCTGATCCCTTTAATAATTGAGGAGTTTCTAACATGGACCTGTGGATGAATTTTTTTTCATATGTTAACTGGAGAATATTTTCCTCACTAGGAGGAGAAAGACTAAATTGAATTAGGCTGAGCCAATAGAGAGGGTAGAGCAGTCAGTGACTTATCATTAGTGAAGGGGTGGCTAAGAGTTCTGATGTAGCAAGAAGTTGTAATATTTGACCGTGGGTTTTTACCCTAATGAAAAATATGTTCTCTCCTTAGAACCCATCAATTTTTAGTTAATTATGCAACATACCTTTATGTTTCTTTACTTGGAGAGGAGGTAGAAAAGATTCAAGGAGAAAGAGCTACCTATGAGGTAGAAGTAAAAGCATAATTAAAAATGTAGACTAGGAATTAGTACTTGCAGGGAACCTGACCCAGAGACACCGTGATCATGTGAGAAACAGAGCACAGAGGATTTGTAGGGCAATGTAAATTCGTGTCATTATACATCTGTTCAAACGCATAGATGTACAGCATGAAGAGTGAGCCCTGATGTAAACTGTGGACTTTGAGTGAGAATGACATGTCAATGTAGGGTGACCAGTGTAGCAAACGTTCCGCTCTGGGCGGGGATGTTGGTAATGGGGAGCTGTGCATGGTGAGGACAGAGGATATACAGGAAATCTGCGTGCCCCCCACTCAATCTCATTATAAGCCTAAAACTGCTCTAAAATAAAGTGTATTAAAAAGAAAAGGTCACCAAGGATGATCCCAAATGTATAGAATAAAAACTTAAGTATAAAAAATGTACGTCATCTGAAAATACACAAAGGTGTTAAGAAGTGTTGATAATGGAGTTTTGAGTAAATTTCAAAGTTCATTAGGTAAGAACCCAGCATTTTAGAGGTGGTACGTGTGTTATGGTAAAATAAGAATTATATTGAATGACATTATGACCAGTGTCCCAGAAGTACACAAACGCTGCCCTACTCAGACTCCTTCCCCATGAAGCACTGAGGAAGCAAACTTAATGGTAGTTGTGTTTATTAAACAAATCCATTTATAAAGTTCTTATATAATTTTAAAATAACATAATTAAAATTATTAAAAATAAGAGCACACTGCTTGTCAGCTAAACATTAAGTAGGATCACCACCTGACATTACTGTAAACAAAGTAGAAATCAGTTCTTAAAATGTTAAATTATGAGATTCTTGAATAATTGAGTTACTGGAATTATTTTTCATTGTGTACATAAAGTATGACTTTCTTAATATTTAATATTATACTGTTTATAATCTATATAATTGAAAAAATACATAATATATATCAGGTCTGTACTTACCACACACAAATTAGGGATTTTGAAGGATTAAATATTTTATTACAAATTAGCGCTTTATACAAAACCTGATACATAGTAAGCAGTCAATGGGTATTAGCAATTGGTGTTGTATTTTCTGGAGCCCAAGTCACAAATCCCATGATAAATGACATTGCTGGGATGCAGCCAACAAGATCCAGAACACGGGAAGTTCTAATAGACAAACAACTCCATTTCCTCAGCAAATAATTTGTATGAAAAAATAGAGAACAGAAAAACTATGCATTACAAAAGAAAGAAAGAAACATATTAACCAAAGGCTAGGTATTGTTTTAATTTATATTAAAACAGCAACTACTAAAAAATTATTATTTTTGTAACTATGTGTCATGATAGATAGACTTACTGTGGTGATCATTTCATGATATATACAAATATTGAATCATTATATTGTATACCTGGAACTAATATATGTCCATTGTACCTCAATCAAAAAGGGAATAAATTAATTAAAAATCTAAAAGAAATAAATAGAAAAGTGGCAACACTGGTCTAGAAGCAGCACAATTAATTTATTGTTTTTTCAATAGTGATGACGGATGAGTACAGTCTAGACACCCTTTCATCCGGTGCTGTGTGTGGGCAGCCAGCCAATGTAAAGGAGAAATGTGTTGTTATGAGAAAGACTGAAATCTTACTTGCCCTCCTGGGAAATAAACCAGAACCTCAGAGTCTTCGGGATACTGCTGTCAGCAGGAGCCAAGTCACCACGTCATGCCCGCTCTCCTCTAGGGTACACATGTGCCATAGAAACTGATTTAATAAGATTCCCTTTGTTCTACAATAGAAATGAGAACAGCAGGCCACTTGGTGAATAAATCAGATTAACAGAATGTCAGGCATGGACTCCAGCTGAATCATGAAGTCATGTTCACTTGACTGGATCCACTATTTTCAGAGGACCTGACCTTTAGTTCTGAGAGTTGTAGGACACACTTCCATTTCTCTGCACACATACATTTCATAGCATAAAATTGGTGACAAGAAAAAGAAGAAAGAATAAAAAATGAATAAAATATGCAAGGATGTTTGTCTTTATTTAAATAGTTTAATCCTGACCAGGTGGTGGCACAGTGGGTAGAGAGAATTGACCTGGAATGTGAGGACCCAAGTTCGAAATCCTAAGGTCAGCAGCTTGAGCACAGGGTCACTGGCTTGAGCATGAAATCGTAGACATGACTACATGGTCACTGGCTTGAAGCCCAAGGTCACTGGCTTGAGCAAGGGGTCACTGGCTCAGCTGGAGCACCTCCCCACCCCCATCAAGATATGTATGAGAAGCAATCAATAAACAAATAAAAAAGTGTTGCAACTACAAGTTGATGTTTCTCATCTCTCTCTCTTCCTATCCGTCTGTCTGTCTCTCTCTCTGTCTCTCTCCCTCTCTCTCACAAAAAAAAATAAATACATAAATATATAAATAGTTTAAAGAAGTGTGCCTTATTGTCCTAGCCTTGAAGTCATAAGAAATTTATTTCAGAAATTAATCTTCCTTTGTGTTTGACACTTTTTCCAAGATTTATTAAGATATAATTAAAAATTAAAATTGCATATATTTAGCATGGTATTCTTAAGATCCATTCATATTGCTGCAAATGGCAATATTTCATTATATTTTATGGTTAAGTAAAATTCCATTAAATATGTGCCCCCCCTCTTCTGTATCAAATCATCCATTGAAGGACACTGGGTTTTCCCATGTCTTGGCCCCGTGAATAATGCTGCAATGAGGTGAACAACATGAGACTTTACTTACAAAACCATTTTCTCACCATAATATTAAATAAAGAATTTATAATAAGAAGGGAAGGCAATTGCTGAATCAATGTCAAGTACGGAAAATAGGTTTGACTTGCTCACAAAAATATTTCCCAGCATACAGAAAAATAGAGAGAATAGTATAATGAACCCCCGTGTATTCATCACCCAGCCTCACCAAAACAGAGAAGATAATACACTTTTTAGTATACACTTTATAGTCCCTTAAACCAGAAAAATAATTGTGAGGAAATGCTTCATGACTGGACAAAAGGAAAATGCAAAGGAATGCCTTTCGGTATTCACATGGTTTGGTGAATACCGAACCACAGCAGTGACTGTTATTTCTGTCTGATCTATACAAAGGGTATCAGCAAGAAAAAACATCATATGATTGCATATCCTAATATTCTTTCAGCAATACAACCTATCCCACACTCTGAGATACTCCCGGTTCCAGTTTTCGATGGTTTTATTTTTTTCTAAGTATGAAAAAAGTGAACATAGTGATCAAGTGTATTTTGATAAGATGCATGAGGAAATGGTTGTAGAATCTGAAGGGTCTTCTTCTGATACTAAGCAGTCATTAACCCCTCAGCAGTTTAGCCAACCCAAATTGAATGACTTAGTAGGAGATTTGGGTCTATCAAAGAAAGCAGCTAAGTTATTAGCCTCCAGGCTTCAAGAAAAGAATGTACTTCACCGGTCAGCTAAAGTATCCCATTTCAGGAAGCGTGAACAAATTTTTGTTGACTTTTTTCCCGAAGACAAACACTTTGTTTACTGTCATGATATCAGTAGTCTTCTCAGCCAGCTAGGTGTTACCACTTACAGTCCAACAGAATGGTGGCTATTTCTTGACAGCTCTACACGGAGTCTAAAATGTGTTCTCCTACACAACAGTAATGTTTATGTGGCGGTTCCAATTGGTTATTCAACATATCTGTGAGAAGATTATAATGACATAAAAATTGTCCTCGACTTACTGAAGTATGAGGAGCATAACTGGATCATTTGTGTGGATCTTAAAATAGTCAACAAGTAACAGTCCAGGACCAGATGGCTTCACTTATGTTTAAAACTACTCAATAAAATAGGTATAGAAAGAAAGTACCTCAACATAATAAAGGCCATATATGACAAACCCTTGCTAATAACATATTGATACTTAATGATGAAAAACTGAACACATTTCTTCCAAAATCAGGAACAAGACAAAGATGTCCCTCTCACTACTTCTATTCAACATAGTTCTGGAAGTCCTAGCCAGAACTATCAGGCAAGGGAAAGAAATAAAAGGCACTCAAATTGGAAATAGAGAAGTAAAAGTATCACTTTTTGCAGATGACATAATTCTAAACCCTAAATACTCAACCAGAAAAACCTGTTAGAAACAATAAAGAAATACAGTAAAGTTACAGCATATAAAATCAATGTCTAAAAATCTACTGCATTCCTGTATACTAACAATGATATTTCAGAAAAAGTAATAAAAAAACAATTCCTTCTACACTTTCAGCCAAAAGAATAAAATATCTAGGAATAAACAATAAAGAATGTGAAGGACTTATATACTGAAAGTACAAAGCATGGAAAGAAACTGAAAAAGACTCAATAAATTGGAAAAATATTCCATGTTCATGGATTGGAAGAATCAACATATTAAAATGGCCATATTACCCAAAGCAATATACAGATTTACTGCAATCCCCATCAAAATTCCAATGTCATTCCTTAAAGAAATAGAACAAAAAAACATCATATTTGTATAAAACCATAAAAGACCCTAATAGCCAAAGCAATCCTGTGTGAAAAGAATGAAGCCAGAAGTGTTACACTGTCTGACCTCAAATTATACTGCAGAGCTACATTAATCAAAACAGCATGGTACTGGCAGAAAAATAGACATACAGACCAGTGGAACAGAATCAAAAGCCCAGAAATAAAACCACATGTGTATGGATAAATAATTTTCAACAAAGAGGCCAAAAACATACAATGGAGACAAGAAATCTTCTTCAATAAATGATGCTGGAAAAATTGAAAAGCCACACACCAAAGAATGAAACTTGACTACAGTTTGACCTCTGCACAATAATTAATTCAAAATGGATCAAAGAACAAATATAAGATCTGAAATAATATATTACATTGAAGAAAACATGGGTACTAAACTCATGTACCTTGGTCTTAGAAGGATTTTGTGAATTTATCCCAAAAGCAAGGGAAGGAAAAACAAAAATAAATGAATAAAAATATTACAAACTAAAAAGTTCCTGCACAGCAAATAAAACCAACAAACAAAAAGTCAACCAATCAAATGGGAGGTGATATTTGCAAACACTCTGATAAGGGGTTAATATCCTCAATATATAAAGAACTCACATAACTCAAAACCAAACAAATAATCCAGTTAAAACCTGGGAACAGGACCTGAGCAGACACTTCTCCTCAGAAAACATACAAATGGCCAACAGATAAATGCAAAGATAGTCAACTTCACTATTAGGAAAATTAAAATTAAAACTACAATGAGATAACACCTCACACCCATTAGATTGACTGTTATCAACAAGACAGATAATAACAAGTGTTGAAGAGGCTGTGGAGAAGAAGGAACCCTCACTCACTGCTGGTAGGAATGTAAACTGGTACAGCTATTATAGAAAACAGAATGGAGGTTCCTCAGTTAATTAAGAATAGAGTTACCATATGACCCTGCAACCTCTCTTCTGGGTATCCAGCCAAAAACTTGAAAACATTTCTTGCAAAGACATACATACACTCTTTTGTTTGTTGCAGCACTATTCATGGTGACTAAGTCATTGAAACAACCAAAGTGTCTTTCAGTAGGTGATTGGATAACGAAGATGTGGTTCATATATATTAATATAATGGGATACCACTCAGCCATAAGAAAAGGTGGAATACTGCCATTTGCAACAACATGGATGGACTTTCCTGTTTATACAGACCTTGTGCCGGGGTCCAGCCCCGGGGGGGGGATCCAGGGGTCCCACAGGAAGAGACGGTGTTGGCGAAATTCGAGTGAGAGAGTCGAATTCTTTTCTTTCTCTTTTTTCTCTGGTTAGCATTTACTGCCAGGCATCTCTACCAATGGCTGGTCTAACTTTACTTTTTATGCACACACACTAAGTTACAATCACATGGTATTTTGAATACATCATTGCTTTAGTTTCACTATGGTTACATATTTCCAGATAACAGTTAATTCATATCTATAAGCTACAAGTCAGGTGGTAAGTTATTCAAAGTACAGTTATACAATAACTTGAATAGTAATAACAATATTGGTACAAACTTCTAAAAAATTAGTACTAATTAATAACTCTATTTTACTGTTGTTGTGAATCAAGGGCGCAGAGAGAGATAGCAGACGAAATCATCAAGGACTAGCAAAGGACCACCGCTTGCTCAGGCAAATAGCCTTGACTACATGTAGTGTCCTAATTCTATTTTCACAAGACTACAAAAGGCTTGCTATTTAAGAAACTGACATAGCATTAAGAGTAACTTTTACTTAAAGATACATAGAGTGCACCTGCAAGATAGCTAGTAGCAACATAATATCAGAAGGCATTAATTGCTATTGCTGCTATGAATCCCATCACATTCCTCTCCTTATTCTTGGAAAATACAAAAATCTCATGAGAATGTTTTACTGAGAAAAGCCCAGCAACTGCCTTCAGTGACAAAACAAGTTTTTTAACAAAACATTCTTTACTTGCCAGCTGCGCTCCCATCCAAGGCCACGCAACAGGCCACTCCACTACACCTTACCTAAGATTCTAATGTCTAGTTAAACTTTATTCATTTACTATATTCATACACTAGTTAAGTTCTAACTTTATTCTTTCTAACATGATTAATAAGAAGAAATTCTCCTACAAACTTAACTCTTTATGAGGGATATCATGGCCAGCCTGTTATGTTTATGAGCCCAGTTCAAGGGGCTTATAGGCTTTTCTGTGGAACTTACACCTTCTGTCTCATTTTCAAAGAAATTACTATGAATCTACAGGGAAAGCACAGTACTATTATCCCTGTGCCATAAATAATAACACACACCCAGGAAAGGGGGGATATAAGGCCAGATTAATTCAAAAGGTCAAAGAGGGAAGTATCGTTATGCCTTTCCTTTGCGGTGACTTTGTCAACCCGCAGCCGTTGGTCTTCACTGTGGTGACTCTATCAACCAGTAGCCATCGATCTTCTTTTGCTGTGACTTTGTCAATCAGCAGTTGTGAATCTTTTCCTGCTGTGACCTAGTTAGCTAGCATTAGTGTCGGCTCCCGACAACCTTGGGAATATTATACAAAGTGCAAAAAATCAGTCAGAAAAAGCTAAGAATCATGTAATTTCACTCACTTTAGGGATATAATATTGAAACTCATAGACACAGACAACAGTATGCTGGTTACAGAAGAAAGGGGAGTGGGGAGCTTATTAAAGGGGAAAGGGAGTAAAAAAAAAGGCACAGAAGCATTCGATTTGAAGTGTGATGATTTTTAAAGTTTTCTCTTCTTTTAGCACACTTAGGAAAGCCTGAGTATCCAATGCTACTCTAAGCTATAAACGAGAGGACTCTAGAAATGTAACTTTAAAGATTATATAAACGGCAAGAAATAATTGCAAAAGAAAGCAAAGTGATGTTCCCTTTATTGTTGACTGTATTAAGCCCCAAACTTTATTAAAATATTTGCTAATTCAAATAATATTGCAAAAGTGGTCATTGAGTACCAGTATGGGATACATATCATGTTCTGACTGTATAAAATAATGTGAACATAGATTCTTTCATTGTCCTCAAAAAACTTATACTCCAGTGGGGGGAAATATATATATATGAAATAACTCCACAAATATATAATTATAAATGGTAAAATTTATAAAAGAAAAGAAAAAGGTAACATGAGAAAGAAACCAGGACCCAGGTATAGTTTGGTAAAACTTAAAGGAGAGTTGAAGAAATGTATCTGTCAATGAGACAAAATGGTATACACCATGTGAAAGACAAGGTTCAAGTGGAAAGAGCAAATGTTTCAGAAAATCTGGCAATATGACAGAGAATAAAATAAAATGAAAATCATCACAAATTTAGTAGAAAGGTGCATATAAGAGCAAATAAATTATTAGTCTTTCTAATTAGGATTCTTAGAAACAAGGTCCCCAACTTGAGTGCAAAGGTTGCTGTCTTGAGCAAGGGGACACTGGGTTGGCTTGAACCTGAGGTATGATCCCAGGTCAAAGCATGTATGAGAAGAAATCAACGCACAAGTTAAGTGATGCAACTATGAGTTGATACTTCTCACTCTCCCTCCCTTAAAAAAAAAAAATCCAGCCTGCGTTCAGTGTGACTATGTGGAACTATGAATGCCCCAGAATATACTCTACCACTTACCCTTATAACAGGTATAATGAGGTTATGTTTCAACTAGAAAAGTCAGAGCTCAATGTCTCCCTAAACTCTGGGTCATGTTCAGTATCCAGCCCAGCCTCTTGTCCTTGCAGGATCAAAAGCAAAAAGCTACATGTAAAGACTAAAGGCTCCCTGGACACCCACACAAGTCCTTCAACTCCCCCAGAAGTGTCACTCCGTCTTTACTCCTACAGTGAATGACAACGCTGACCCTGCTGAGATCACAAAACCAGCACAAAACTCTGACCGCCCAGGATCTTGTCCTCAGCAGTCAGACTATGACCTTGGAGTGCAGGATGCCATGTATCACCGTCTGTACCACTCCCCGAGTTCCTGCGGAAGACTTGCAGTGCAGCCGGGATTCCAGGAGATGGAGTCCCGAGGAAGCCTAGTTCTCCATTCTTGCCTCATCCAGGGGAAGGAAGGACCTGTCACTGGCCCAGTGGGTGGGTGAGGGAGCAGGGAGGAGGAGATGGCTGCCCCTCTGGAGCAGGGTCCTCTGGAATCTTAGAGATAAGCTCCCAGCCACCCACCTTAATGACAAAACCCAGAGATGAGGTGGATGGAGACCGGCTTTCAGGGCTGGGTCCATGTCTAAGGACCCACTGTGTGTAGTGACCTTCCTAACACCTGGGAAGAGACTGTCATCAGAATCAGCAGCTCATTATGTTCAGACAGCAGGTGCTCCGTTCTCTGAGCACCCCACCTCAGCGGTGCCACCAGCTTACTGTGCAGGAGACATGGATGGCATGAGTGTGAGCGCCCCACTCCCACCCAAGGAGGAAGCCTAGAACCCGAGGGAGCTCTGCCTCTTGTCTTGTGGGCTCCACGAGAAACAATCTTCCTCTACAGCACTCTGCTGTAAGGGGGCTCTGGAGGCTGGGGTGCTCCACGTGACAGGTGCAGACTCTCCACTCTGGGAGGTCATTTCCAGCAACACAAAGACATGGAAAAATCCAGTCACTGTTCCTAAAACATGTGACGAGCACACCAGTGGTCCACATCCCATGTACAAGGTGATGCTTTTGAGACGTGTGAATGTTACCCAGGGTGAGCCAATCAGAATCTTTGCTAAAATGGTTAAAACTCTGTTAGACACTCTAGAAACATATGACACAGGCAGTCAGACAGACACACACACACACACAGAGATGAGATCAGAGGTGAGGTGATGACAAAGAGAAGAAACATATTGAAGAAAATAGAGATGCAGAAAGAAACAGAGGAGTAAAGAGATGCAGGTGCATAGTGACCAAGGTGCAGACAGAGAAAAGCTAGAGAGGCAGCGAGGCAGGAAAGAGACCCAACAGGGAGACAGAGACACAGGTGCAGAGAGACACACTGAGAGAAACATACAGGGGCCGAGAGAGACACCCAGGGAGAGAGGGGGGGCACAGAGAGAGATAAAACAGAGATGAATATCTCGAATATCTAAATCTAGTCTCTTCTGAAATTAACCTGACCACAGCTTTACTTGTAACATGAACAAAGTAAATCTGTGTTGGATTTCTATCACTTGAAACCAAAACTAACACTTTTATTGCCAATTATACTTTCTAAAAAATAAAAATTGACCCTGTTCAATGAGACTTGCCAGAATATACTTGAAGCACCAGTGACCAGAGGCCACTGTATCCGTCCAGAAACAAGTCCAGCGGGCTTCCCAACAGAACTCTCACCGAACTGGAAGAGCGGCCAGTGCACCCTAGGGCCCCCGCACTCAGCACCAGTGCTAAAGAGCCATGAGGATGTTATGATGGAAATGATACTCTGTCTCCTTCCAACCTTTACCCAGCACCCCAAGATGCTTCTAGTCTCCTTTCAAGGAAACCCCTCCTTCTGGTCCCCGGCCGGCTGGGCCACCTCAAAATATGTTCCTTTCATTCTGCAGTGGTTTCCTACCTCTGCTCATGTAAGGAGGTTCGGGATACAGACAACTCAGAATGTGTTTAATTATGATAAACGGCTCCAGAGGCAGGTAAGGCAGGTAACTGGTTGCAATGTGCTCTCTGGGACAGGTGTGGGGGGACGATGCAGACAGAACACCTGGGTGGGGACAGGCAGAGGCTGTGGAGTCAGAGCAGGAGGCAGCATCGCAGTCAGGTCCTTGGGGGGTCACGGGAGGTGGGCTGAGGGTGCCCTGTAGGGCTCTGATCTCAGAGACGGACAGGCTACCAGGCAGCCGGGCAAGAACAGGCATGCATTTCAGAGGAGCAAAAACCAAGCCCAGTGAGGCTTCCTCAGGCGTCAGTGCAGGAGCCCTGCAGAAGAGAGAGTGGTCAGCACCCGGCACCCTGAGGACGAACCCTCTCCCCTCCTCTCAGGGTCCTGCAGCCTCAAAGGATTAGAGCTGAGGTCCAGGGCATACAGTCATCTCCTCCCCCACTGTCTGTGTGAAGTGAAGTCAGCCACAGAGGACACGCACTTCAGTTCCACGTAGACGTGTGGGAGGTGAGGGAGCAGCTGCTGTCTTCTGGGGAATATGGAGACTTCACTCTTCTCAGTGAATTAGATGATAGGTCACCTGCTTCTGCCACTAGTTGTCCCTTTCAGTCACTTATAAATGCGCAGAGGCAGTAGCCACCAGCATGCATCACAAAGTGGGCACCATCTCAGTGTCAGACACACAAGACGTGGCTCTGGCTCCACATCTCACAGAAAGATGCCATCAGAGCTGAGCCCTGGGGCCTGATGACAAGCCCAGAACTTCCTACAGGAACTGAGTAAATTTCTCCCCTAATGATTGAGCCCGTGGCAGGGCAGAGGCCATGAACTGAGATCTTTGTGACAGGTACACTCACTTCACACCCCTCCCTCTTTTTCCTGTCCTCACCCCCCCTGCCCCCCCCACTGAGTCAGAGCAGAAACAGTACCTGCAGGTGGAGGCCCGTGGGATCCTACAGAAGGAAGTTGTACAGAGAAAGTCTCATTACACAAACAGTAGGCTCTCTCTGCCACCCCAAAGGGAAACGAGATAAGTGACTTAACTGGACATTTATTTCCCCCTCCTCACCAGCCACAAAGCCTTAACTGCCCTAAGCTAAAATGCCTCAGAATGAATGAGCCTGTCACCAGATGGAAGGAAAGGCAAACCTCTGCCCTTCTTAAAAGAAGAGGCTTTCAGAAAGGGTCCAGTGAGACATTGATGAACAGTAAGAAGTCTGGGGTCCACCCCGCCAGTCATGTCTGGTGGGTTTTACCAGTAAAGTCAAGTCCACAGCCCCCCCCCGGGCTGTTCTGCCCCCCCACCAGCCCAGCCCCCCCCCTCCCAGGTCAGGAGGGAGGTTACTCCCGGAAGCAGAGCCCCCCCCCCAGAGTCTCAGCCGCAGCCCACCTCCCCAGGTCCCCAGAGCCCTCACCCTTCTGCTTCCTGTGACGGATGAGAAGGCCCAGCCCCAGGAAGATCAGCCCCAGCACGAGGCCCCCGACGCCGCTCAGCATCTTGCTCTGGGCAGACTCAGACTGCGCCCCTGGGGAGCAGAGCCGGGTGTCAGCGCTGGTCCCCACACCCTCAGTGTCCCTCTGGGGAGCAGAGCCGGGGGTCAGCGCTGGTCCCCACACCCTCAGTGTCCCTCTGGGGAGCAGAGCCGGGTGTCAGCGCTGGTCCCCACACCCTCAGTGTCCCTCTGGGGAGCAGAGCCGGGTGTCAGCGCTGGTCCCCACACCCTCAGTGTCCCTCTGGGGAGCCGGAAGGCCAGTCTGAGGTACAGGAGGTGGGGTCAGGGGGACCTACTTCTCCATCTGACCCCCCAGGGCGAGGGACCAGACTGTAAATCCTTGGGCACAGCGGGTGGGGGGGGGGTGGACCCTGCTCCTGAGACACGTCCTTAACCTTGGACCCTAAGAGCCCTGTCCCCAGCTGCACAGTCAGTCCTGCAGAGCCCAGGGCTGGTTCTGGGCCACGGTGTGTATGGTGACCTCCCTAGTGTCAGGAATCCTCTGATGGCCCTGCCACGGCACAAGAGGGACTCCATGTCCTGTGACACCAGCTCAGTAGTGACATCAGGGACAGGGACGAGGTGGGACGGGCAGGGAAGCCCCATTTGTTCTCTGTCTTGTGGGGCCCACGGTGAAGGGAAACCAGCTGCCCCTTACGCCACTCCACGGTGATGGGGCTCTGGACGCTGGGGTGCTCCACGTGGCAGGTGTAGACGTCTCCTCGCTGGGGGGTCATCTCCAGCATCACCAGGACCTGGTAGGTCCAGTCCCCGTTCTGAATAAGGGGCGTGGACACGACGCCCGCGGTCTCCTCCTGGCCGTTCCGGAACCACCGGACTTTGATCTGTCTGGGGTAGAAATCCGTCACGGAGCAGACCAGCATGTTGTGGTGGTGCAGGGCCTCTGTCTTGGCTGGGGAGATGGTCACTGTGGGCTCCACTGAGGGGTGACAACAGGAAAAGACAGAGTGAGATGTGATAGGGCACGGCAAGTCTCCCCACGGGGAGCGTCCTCCTGGTACCGAGTGAAAGATGCCTGATTCCAGGTCTGAGTACGGTTTGAGCTGGGCCACTTTGTTAGCTCAAGTAAACACATCGGTCAGTTTACTTTTCAGTCTCAAGAGATAATAGTAATCATTGTATGGGAGTTATTCTTTGATCCCAATTGACAAATTGTTATCTTATACAAGCCACTATTCGTAATATTTTTTAACTAAAGATAATAAACCTGGACTTCTTTTCCCTCACACTATTATAAGTGGCCATCGGGATCAGCTCTAATGAGTCACACTCATGCAGTGACACTGTTTTCTGTTAGTCCCACTGCTCCTCACAGTAGAGAGAATACAACAGTTTTGAGTCTCTTGCTGGATTTGAGACCATCAACACTGGTCACGGCTCCACAAACAGTAACATGAATTGAAAAATAAGAATGTACAGACATTTCTACATCCAACAAAGGAGGACAGAGGTGACCATCACATCCTTCCTTCAAAGCAATGTTTCTCAAACAGGCCCTGTTCTATGATCCTCAGCATGTAATAGAACAGAATTTAAGAGCAAGAGCACTTCTGACAAGCTGCCCACCAACAAAGCATCTCCCTCGCCGTTAGCCCAAGCTAGCTCAGATGCCGTTCTGTGGTGAGCTCTCCATAAAAACTTATGTTATTAAATACATAAACTTCCATAACAACATCATATATGCCCCCTACATTTTATTCACTTATTCAACAAACACAAATTTAACAGGCTCTGGGAATAGAAATTAAACAACAGACCATCGTCCCAGTCCTAAAAGTACTTGCAATCTAGTAACAGAGACAAAACATAAATGTTATTTCAAAAGTTTGTAATTTTTGAAGAAAAAGAGAGGAAAACCTGAAAACAAGTAACACTGTAAACGTCACGTTCGCTCATGTCTCAACTCCCTTATCTTCTCAGACGGCCGCTCGCTCGTGGTCAAATACCACACACTCTCCCTGCCGATTTATACATCTCACCCTCTACCTCTCCAGCTGTGTTATTATTGCCTCTCCCTTATCCCCATGGTGAGAAACTATACTACATAGTTCATGTGTATTTTATCTATTTGAGAATATTACATTCACTTATTTTCCTTTTCCCTTGATTTTCATTTAACATTCAAACCAGTTTAACTACTAGCAGCCTGCCTTACTCTGTCCCCTCATTATTAAGAATTGCTTCCTTGTTCTGAAATCAGACATTCCTGTTGTGTGTGTTCTCTGTAGAGAGTGTTGTGAGACTCTTGCAGAGTGGGACTGGGTGGATGAGAATGTAAAGTGACCAGGTAAGTAAGGGGGACGTGCTGAGTTGGCAGGTGGTCTCAGCACCCTTTACAGACACCCCTGAGCCACCGTCTGGAAGGGATCACGCTTCCACCTCAGACTTCAACTCTGCTTCAGGCTCTCCTCCTGGAGACTGACTACGGTCATGGTCAGCTAGATGGACTCATAAAATCTGTCAGCTTAGACGGACTGGTAGTTAAAACAGAGGGCACAAGGTCAAGAGAAAAATGTTAGAATAATTTTTATGAAAAAGACCTGAAATAACAAAAATACTTGGCGGCATGAGGATGTGGGTCAGTAGGAAAGAGAGTGTAAAGTCAGCTAAAAGTCATGTGAATGTATACAGGTAACACTCGGGTCGCACTAGGGACTCACCAGTGAATTTCCAATCCCCTAAAGTATCATCTCTTCTCACCACTGAAAATTGGCAAGAATAGACTTATTTTGTTGCTTCTGGTCATAACTGGCTTTAATGAGACTTTGCTTATATTATATACATATACTATATGCACGTGATATAGAAAATTATAACCATTGTATGTGGAGGAAGCCTCAGGACCTGGTGAATAGCTGTGGGCTAATTAAAGTGTTTATTATGTACCAATATTAGTATATTAAAGTGATGATGCTGCCTGACCAGGCAGTGGCACAGTGGGTAGAGCATCAGATTGGGATGCGGAAGACCCAGGTTCAAGACCCCGAGGTCGCCAGCTAGAGCACGGGCTCATCTGGTTTGAGCAAAAAAGCTCACCAGCTTGGACTCAAGGTCGCTGGCTCAAGCAAGAGGTCACTTGGTCTGCTGAAGGTCCACGGCCAAGGCACATATGAGAAAGCAATCAATGAACAACTAAGGTGTCACAATGTGCAACGAAAAACTAATCATTGATGCTTCTCATCTCTCAGTTCCTGTCTGTCTGTCCCTATCTATCGCTCTCTCTGACTCTCTCTCTGTCTCTGAAAAAAAAAAAATTTAAAGTGGTGATGCTAATTCCTAACACACAAGTAGCTGTGAAATTAAGTAGCATAATAGAGATGGTGTTTGGTAAGAAAATTGTCAAGAAATAGATGCTCATTCAATGGCTATAGTTAACATTCAAAAGATCTATTCCTGAAGTGGATGGGGCTTCTGGGGAGAGGTGAGGGGGCAGGTCCAGGTCAAAAGAAACCTGAAATAATTTTTATTGAATTATTTCACAGCAATGATTTATTTACTTCATAACTTGAGCTCGCCTTGGCAGGATATCTCATTTGGTTAGAGCATCATCCTGAAGCACAGAGGTTGTCAGTTTGATCCCCTGTCAGGGCACACACAGGAACATAACCATGTGTCTGTCCTTCACACACTCTCTCCCTTCCTCTCTCTCTGAAATCAATAAAGAAAATTAAGAATAACAATAATAATATTTTAAAATGTTTAAATCAGCTCTATTGAACCATTTGTTATGCTCTTCTAAGAAATTAAATTTTGTCTTAGAACACCATTCAAGTGTTGTTTTTGTTTTTGTTTTTTATTTCCATTTATTTATTTTTTTTATAGAGTCAGAGAGTCAGAGAGAGGGATCAATAGGGACAGACAGACAGTAACAGTGAGAGATGAGAAGCATCAATCATCAGTTTTTTGTTGGGGCACCTTAGTTGTTCATTGATTGCTTTCTCATATGTGCCTTGACCGTGGGGCTACAGCAGACTGAGTAACCCCTTGCTCAAACCAGTGACCTTGGGTCCAAGCTGGTGAGCTTTGCTCAAACCAGATGAGCCCACACTCAAGCTGGCGACGTTGGGGTCTCGAACCTGGGTCCTCTGCATCCCAGTCCGATGCTTTATGCACTGTGCCACCGCCTGGTCAGGCTTGTTTTTAGCAAACACTTTTTTCCTCACACTGCAGTCACAAACTCTAAATTATTAAGATCCAGTTGAAGAAGAGTTAACTTTAATGCATTAAGCAAAATTGCACAAAATAATAAAGTCAGTTGAAGGCTCTTCTTACCCTTCTGTTTCCTACTGAGCCTAAGAGGGTGGCAGCTAGAACATTTATGCAGGAATTTCACAGAGGTTGTGAGCTCACTCCATTAGTGACTGTCCCTCACGTCAGAGAGGTCCGTCCAGGAGTAGTGACAGACATTAAGAAAACAGAATTGAAATGAATAATAATTTGAGACAAAAACAAAACAAAACATCACACCTCAAGGCTCGGACATACAAGCCTGGAGAAGGCGGGACTGGGAGCTGACAGCACTCCGGGGGCGGGGCAGGGGACACGGGGACAGTGGGCAGAGGGGAGGGACGAGAAAGCCACGCCTGCGCGGCGGGCGCAGGTGGGTGGAAAGAATCTCAGATGGAGCTGGAGCCACCGCGCTCGGCAGCCTGGGGTTCTCGCGGAGAACCGGACCGGTTGCCCTGTCAGTCCTGCTGCCGCCCTCGGTGCTGCCCTCGGTCCGGCCTTCTACCCTCGGACGCGCCCCTCCCTGTCTCGTCCGGGGCCCGGGGCTCAGATCCCGAGGCCGCCCGACTGCGCGCGTAAAGACCCGCCCCGGGCCAAGGGTGGACGGCCGCGCTCACCTCGGCGCTGCAGGGTCGTGCGGGCCTCGATCTCGTAGTTGTGTCTGCACACCGTGTCCACCGCGGCCCGCCTCTGCTCCAGGATCTCCTTCTGCCGGTTCCAGTACTCGGCGTCCGGCTGCCCCAGCTCGGTCACCGCGCGGTGCTCCCCCACGTCGCTGTCGAAGCGCACGAGCTCCTGCCCGTTGTAGATCCATCTGTCCAGGAGCCGCACGCGCTCCGTCCCGTTGGTGAAGTAGCACAGGCCCTTAAACTGGTACACGAAGTCCCCTGCGGGGACCGCCCGTCAGCCTCAGCCCGCCGCCCGCGCGGCTGCGATGCGTGGAGGACAGTCACAGACCTGCTCCCGGGACGCGACCTCGGCCCCGCCCGCTCCGTCCAGCGTCTCCCGCCCACGGGCGTCAGGAGCTGCCGGCAGGTAGGGAGGGACAGAGGGGGAAGCGACCCCGGGGAAAACTCCTTGGCCTGGGACCCCGCTTGAGCCTGACCACCGGCCCAGGAGCGCAGTGCGGTGACTTTACATCCATCCCGCACTCGGGCCGGCAGGACCTCCCACAGGAAATTCCATCTTCCATGGACTCCCGGGGTCTCGGACACATGTGTCCACGCAAGAGGCACAGGGAAGGAGAGAACCGTCTAGAACTCAGTCTGTCCTTGTCCTGAAAGGCACATTCTCGTGCCCCGGACAAAGTGCCGTCTTTCCCACGCAATGCGGACAGAGGGGCCCGCACTCCGACTCCCAGAACATGTTATTCATGGAAACAGCGCAGACTTTCCAATGAGATAAATCAGGTCCCAGTTAGGCTGGGCCGGTTACCAACGGGGACGGTTCCTCAGAGCGTCCACACCATGAGTGTGGTTGTGTAGAAAGACCGTCACCCCTACACCCAGGGGTCAGGACACTGACAGGACTGACGTGAAGGTGGGATCCGGTGTCTGAAGTAACTGGTTTCCAGTGTGTGTGAGTCCCCCTCACATTCTCCTCCTAAGTCCTGTCCTCCATCCACTCACGACCCCAAACCCCACTGCACTTACTAGGTGACCACAGAGCAGGGAACCCTGAAGTCAAGTCTCCGTGTCTGTGGGCCCCACTCAGCTGCACCCAGATTCCAAGACGTCACCTCCACACCCTCCACTCGGGCTCAGGGACGTGGGGTCCCTTTCCTCAAATCTGACCCCACGGAGACCACTGCTCCCCGACATTCCCCCAGCCCAGGCCCTTAGCACTTAGTCCAGACAGGGTCGTGGGGACCCCGAGAGGACAATCCTGTGTCTCTTCTTTGGAGAAATTCTATCTTCATAAATATCCCCTGTTCCTGTCCCTGGTCCTAGGCGCACCCTGTCCTCACTCCATTATAGCTGGTGGATGGGGACTGTCCTCACCTCGTCATTAGAAGGTGGAAATGAGAAGGTAACAGAGCTCTCTCTCCCAGGGAGAGGACACGTGTGACAGGAGACATTCTCAGGTCACAGCCACCCCACGCCCGGCCCAGGGTCCTCACGGCCCCTCCCAGGCTGCGGCTCTGGGGTCAGCTGCCCTGCACTCACGTGGAGAGTCTGTGCCCTCGGCCACGGGGACGCTCAGCGCCACCAGCGTCACCAGCACAGCCGCCGTCCGAAGGCCGCCGGGGACCCGCAGAGCCGTCTTCCCGGACATGATCGGTGACAAAGGAAGAAGTAATGCTGGTGAACACAGCTGCCCCTGATGACCCCGCTGGAGCCACTCCAGAGAATAAACCCTGTGAAAGCGTCCCTGCAAGGTGGGATCTGAGAGTCCCCAGGAAGGGAGCCAATCAGCACCGGAGCTGACGTGCATCATCTGTCTCTGGGCAGATGTTCTCTGTGAAGGGTCTTTATCCGGTGCCTGGAACCGCGTCCTCATCAAATTGCACTGAATGAATCTTTGAGGATTTTCCCTCAGTTATAGATTTGAAGATGGACTGCCTTAGGGGTTTAAAGAACCAAGAGACGAAAATGATTCCAAATCAGACATCTTTGTGATATTTAGCTAATACCTATTGTTCTTACACTTGAGACTTTTAGTAGGGCAAAGTAAGTGAGGACGATTTAACAGGGGAGAGAAAATTATTGTCACCGAGATGTTTCCTTCTCTTATCTCAGACACTCCGAGGAGCCTTAAGTTGTGCTGGGAAGACAGAGCTCTGAGAGGAGATGGTTTTTCTTTTACAACAAATGCAACTTGTTTTTTTTTTACTTTAATTTATTGATTTTAGAGAGACACAGAGAGAAAGATAAACATCAATTTGTGTTCCACTTAGTCATGCACTCATTGATTAATCCTTGTGTGTGCTCAGACCAGGGATCAAATCCTTAACATTGTCATATCCAGAAAATGATCTCACCAAGTGAGCTAACTGGGGTTTTTTAATATCATTTTTTTTATTTTTCTATTACAGTTGACATACATTATTACATTAGCCTCAGGCGTACAACCCAGTTCTCAGACATTACATAACTTGACCCTATAGGAGATGGTTTTGAGCTGCGGCTCTGCCTCGTGTGTGTTTTATGAAAGTCCAGCCTTTTTGCTCCAGGCTTCTCTGAAAAGAGTGGATCGTGTTTCATGCATTTTACATCTTGATCTCCATACTTACAAAGTTAGAAGTAGTAAGATGTTTTGCGAAACAGGCCCCTGCTACCATACATAACTCTTAGGAATACTGGGTTTATATGTGGAGCAAAGAAACAAGCACAGAATTCTACTCCCAGCTCCGTCAGCACGTGACTCTTCATTGTGCAGGAATCACTGTATTCTTGCCTTTGAAGGAAAGCATTTGAAAACTTGACTTTTCTTCTATAAGCTATTCGGCCGCATAAATCCTCCCTGAGCCATGAAGCAGGTGGATCAGATGTCAGCAAAGGCACAGCCCACAAACTCTCACAGCGTTCCCACACGGTCACCTGTAGTTTCCAGGACAGAGAGCAGAGATGTGGAGAAGTCATTCCTGGGCCTGAATAGTGTCCCTGAGGCAGCAGGTGTTCAGAGTCACAGTGTGTGCTGTGCCAGCCCCTAAGTGCCACCCACATGGCAGAACTACTGGTGAGGTTTCCTCACTGACTGTGAGCTTTACCAGGCTCCTCTCACCCGTGACCAGGGGGAGCACTAAACGGTTATAGAGCAATGGAAACAATGCCTCAGAAATATTAATAAAGAAGATAATAAGTATGTCCCACTCTCCTGTCCCCCTTCCCTGTACTTTAAGTTCTCCTTTTAAAATTGAGGACAAGATCTAAAAGCAGATTAAAGGGCATTTACAAGGTTAACAGAAATAAGAAAGAGGCCACAACAAGGAGCCCCATTCGTGGCTCATGCAGGCGGTGAGGTGTCCAGTTCTCAGTCGGGTGCCTCGACCCAGAGCCCCTGAGCCCGCTGGGCGACCCCAGCAGGGTGTGTCAGGGTCAGGGTCACTCCACGATAAGGACGAGCATCCAACTCAGACCAGGAATAGGGTTGGGGGACAAGGAACAGAAAGAGGGGAAACTTGAAGGTGCCTCAGCTCCCTAAGCCCCCACCTCAGGGTCCCTCAGAATAAAGAGGCCTCTGGCCCACACCCTCCCTGCTGTCCTGAGAGGACAATCCTGTCACTTCTGCTCTGGGCTGTGCAGAGAGGCTGCCTCACACCTGGGAACTCCCCACCTCACAGGACTCTTCACACAGATGTCTCTGCCAGCAACTGAAGTGTCAGCTTAGACTCCTCTTCCTGATTGGCTGAAATCTCATCCGAAAGCCTCTGGTTTGGGCTTCTGCCAGCTGCTTCCTCTGACCGCCAGCACCTTTACTTTTTCTAGTTCTCTGCAGTGTTCACACCCTGCTACATTACTCAGGCTGTCACTGCTGGCCTGGCCTGTGACAAAGGCCACTCACACAAATCTCCTGATTCCAGGCATCTCACCTGAGTCACTCTGCCGGGTCCCTGAGAGGCAGGGCGCTTAGGACGAGGGCAGCATGTGCGCGTGTGCGTAGATGATGAGATTAAAGAAACAGTCATGAATATGAGCCAGGGTTACAGTAGGGACACTCTGCCCTGGGGACATCCCTTGTTTCCTGTGGAAGATGAAAGGACCCCTTGCATGTGGAAACTCAGGGAGAAATCATCTTCCCTGGTCAGCATGTCTCAGCACCTGTGCTTGGTCAGTGCGGTTACTCGTGAATATAATAATCATCTGGCCACAAGTTCCACCAAGAATCAAAGAAACATTGCTTATTTTAAAGGGTCCTGTGGCCTCCTTAATGCCAATAGTAATATAATAAGAAATACTACTCCCAAAATAATATTCCTCTTTAGTAAAAATTTGGGGCTCTTCACACAGACGTCTCTGCCAGCAACTGAAGTGTCAGCTTAGACTCCTCTTCCTGGTTGGCTGAAATCTCATCCAGAAGGCTCTGGTTTGGGCTTCTGTCAGCTTCTTCCCCTGACCACCAGCACCTTTACTTTTTCTAGTTCTCTGCAGTATCCACACCCTGCAGAGAAAGTTTATTCCTAAATTTTTCTAAATCCTTATGTAGCTACTCACATATATCCCCACATGATGCCTTAGGTAACCAGTTATATGCACTTTCCATGACTACTCATATAAAGTCAAGCCTTTACACAAAATCATCTTTAAACTCACATTTTAGAGAATCTGAAGAAAGAGTCAAATTAGTAGCAGAGTGACCACAGATAAAATGTTTCAGCCTGAAGGATTTAGTTTTACCTCATCTGTAGGAAGAACACACACCTCGCAGGACCACTGTCATGAATGCAGACATAATGTGTAAAAGTCCTCCAATACTATATGCCGTGAGCTACATACATGTTAGTTTTAATATAATAGTATAGTTCATGTTTTTGACATCACTAACAAAGACAGCAAAGTCTTCTTGTTATTTCTCATCTCTGTTCACAGGACGGAATTATTATGATGTTTACCTCATCGTTACAGAGAGAGCAAGTAGTGCTCATTAGACACGTCTGACCATGAACCCCCTGCCTCTTCCCTCTCTGCAGTCCCACGGCTAACCTGCACAGAACTGTCATTTAACTATCATTTCAATCTCAGAACCTGGTCCTCCTCTCAGTGCGCCCACAAATGTGGACACTTGAGTGTAAACACAGAGTCGGAACACATTGACAAAAAAAAGAACTCAGTGAGCTCAGCTGTGTGAGGCTCAGGGGCTGTTATAGCAGAGAGCCCAGCACCACACTCACCACCTTGATTTAGAGGAAGATGGACCAGCTGCTCCTCATTCTAGCTGCTGTCAATGTCTAAAAGCCCTGTCCTGGCCACAGGCTGAGTGTCCTGTGTGCCCCCCACCATGATTGGGGGTCCCCTGTGCCTCAGCTCTGACACATCTCTGCAGTCTTGTTTCCAGTAGTTTTTTCCCCCTTCCCAAAACTCCAACAGATCCCAGATGGTGAGTATTGTCACTTAACAATATTTTTCATATCCCTACAGAGTTAAGGGCCTGGTTTTTAGAGATGAAAACAGAAGGATCCTGCTTTCCAAGAATCCACACATGTGAGGAGAAATATATATGGGGGAAACTTTTAAAAAGACGAAAGTTTGCAATAGCCACTAAGGAAAATGGTATACGTGCTGATGAAAGAAGTTGTTGAAGGTTCAGGGACACAAAAGTATAAACTGATGATGATGCCCTTTGATTCTCTTATCTTGAAATGGGTTGGCGACATAGAACTAGAAGATGATTATTATTTGTGGATTCATTCATGAATAATAATTTTTCTTTTTTAATTTTAATTTTTTACTTTGAAATTAATTTAATGGAGTGACATTGATTAACAAGAGCACATAGGGGGATGACATCAGAGTAATGGCAGTGTGAGAGATACTCCTGACCTCTCACCTTGAAAGTTCAACAAATCGAACAACTGTAATGCAGCGAAGGGGCCCCAGCTGGGCTCACAGGCGTGCCTGATAGATCTACACACTGAATGGACTAAAGGTGGGAAGGGTGAGAAGGGGAGCGGAAGATAAAATGCACTTGCCTTTAGCTCCAGGGAGAGGAGAGAGGCTCGGAGTATCTGGGTTTTTGCCTGCCAGGGCTCTAGAGAGGGGAAAAGCCTGGAATTACTGGGTCTCCTTCTGCCGGGAGGAGTGGTGAGTTTGAGGGGCCAAGCGGGAGATACTAAACCAAATCATCAGGAGACGAGGGGTTATGGCCAGTGTCCCCACAGTCGGCCAGCAGCCCACACTCAGCACAGAGACAGAGGAAGCTAAAGTGCAGCTCTCCAGCCTCCCAGATCTTGAGGTACTAAAGTGTGGCAGAGACAGACCCCACAGCGACTTCTCCAGAGCCACTCTCTTCCCTGAAGAACAGAAGTGCTCCATGTCTGATTCCCCGGTCTGTTGAGACGTGGGAAAGAGCACTTAGAGACCTGAGTTCGCCATTACTAAAGCCATAAAGCCCTCACAACACACCCCACCCACCAACAGACTGCAGCCCTGCCTGCATCATTGCAACAGAAATTCCTGGGAGGTCAGCCCAGGAGTTTCACAGAGCTAAAACTTGTAATGCAGCGACACCTACTGGAAATATGGTGTGGTGTTTTTTTGTTTTTGTTTTTTCTTTCCATAGGATAGATTAATCCCCTTTAGTATGTCCTGCTGCGCTGGTGATAAATCCCTCAGCTTTTGTATATCTGGAAAAGTTTTATTTCTCTTTCATTTCGAAAGGATAAGTTTTATAGGTATAGTATTCTTGGCAGGTAATTTTTTTTTTCAGTACTTTGAGTGTTTGGGTCCACTCTCTTCTGGCTTGTAGAGTTTCTATTGAGAAGTCGACTGATAACCTGATGGGCTTTTCTTTATATGCTATTTATTGTTTTTACTACTTGCCTTAAAGAGTTTTTCTTTGTCATTGATTTTTAACAGTTTTAATAGTGTGCCTTGGAGATGGCCTTTTGGGGGTTGAAGTAATTGAGTATTATGTTTGCTTCTTGGCTTTGAGGATCTAACTCTTCCATAAGCTCAGTGAGTTCTCATCAGTTATTTATTTGTTTGAATAGGCTCTCCATTCCCTTTTCCCTCTCTTCCTCTTCGGGTGTATCTAGTATTCTAATATTGCTCTTTCTGATGGAGTCGGGTAATTCTCATAGAACTCCATCATTCTTTTTGATTCTTAGGTCTCTTTCTTCTTCCTTCCCCACTGTCTCTAGTTGCTTGTCTTTGATGTCACTGATTCTGTTCTCTATCTGGTCGGTTCTACTAGCTAAATTTGTTAGTTTATTTTTTTATTTCATTTATTGAATTCTTCATCTCCAGAATTTTTGTTTGGTTCTTCTTTAAAGTTTCGATCTCCTTGGTGAAGTATTCATTTTGTTCATTAATTTATTTTCTGAGTTCATTAAATTGCCTATCCATGTTTTCTCACTTCTCATTGAGTATTTTCAGAATTTCAATTTTGAATTGTCTGTCATTTAACTCCCAAGTTCCTATGTGATTGAGATTGCTTTCTGGCAATTTTCCATTTTCTTTCTGAACTGCAACTCTTTCTTGGTTATTCATGGTATTAAAACAGGGGTCCCCAAACTTTTTACACAGGGGGCCAGTTCACTGTCCCTCAGACCATTGGAGGGCCGGACTATAAAAAAAACTATGAGCGGCCCTGGCCGGTTGGCTCAGTGGTAGAGCGTCGGCCTGGCGTGCAGAGGACCCGGGTTCGATTCCCGGCCAGAGCACATAGGAGAAGCGCCCATTTGCTTCTCCACCCCCCTTCCTCTCTGTCTCTCTCTTCCCCTCCCGCAGCCAAGGTTCTATTGGAGCAAAGATGGCCTGGGTGCTGGGGATGGCTCCTTGGCCTCTGCCCCAGGTGCTAGAGTGGCTCTGGTCACGGCAGAGTGACGCCCCGGAGGGGCAGAGCATCGCCCCCTGGTGGGTAGAGCGTCACCCCTGGTGGGCGTGCCGGGTGGATCCCAGTCGGGTGCATGCAGAAGTCTGTCTGACTGTCTCTCCCCGTTTCCAGCTTCAGAAAAATACAAACAAACAAAAAAAGAAAGAAAAAAAACTATGAGCAAATCCCTATGCACACTGCACATATCTTATTTTAAAGTAAAAAAACAAAATGGGAACAAATACAATATTTAAAATAAAGAACAAAGTAAATTTATTTTTTTTTAAATAATTTTATTTTTTTTAATGGGGTGACATCAGTAAATCAGGATACATATATTCAAAGATAACAAGTCCAGGTTATCTTGTCGTTCAATTATGTTACATACCCACCACCCAATGTCAGATTGTCCTCTGTCACCTTCTATCTTGTTTTCTTTGTGCCCCTCCTCACCCCCTATCCCTCTCCCATTCCCCCCTCCCCCCCGTAACCACCACACTCTTATCAATGTCTCTTAGTTTCACTATTATGTCCCACCTACGTATGGAATAATACAGTTCCTGTTTTTTTCTGATTTACTTATTTCGCTTCGTATCATGTTATCAAGATCTCACCATTTTGCTGTAAATGTACCGATGTCATCATTTCTTATGGCTGAGTAGTATTCCATAGTGTATATGTGCCACATCTTCTTTATCCAGTCATCTATTGATGGGTTTTTTGGTTGTTTCCATGTCCTGGCCACTGTGAACAATGCTGCAATAAACATGGGGCTGCATGTGTAACCAAGTAAATTTAAATCAACAAACTGACCAGTATTTCAATGGGAGCTATGGGCCTGCTTTTGGCTAATGAGATGGTCAATGTTCAGTTCCATATTTGTCACTGCTAGCCATAACAAGTGATATGACATGCTTCCAGAGCCGTGACACGTGCATCCCACATCACTGGAAGTAGTACTGTACGTGAGCAATGCCGGCTTTGTGGCACCACCACATACAGTACTCCAGGAGCACAGGATGCATCCTCTACTGACCACCAATGAAAGAGGTGCCCCTTCCGGAAGTGCAGTGGGGGCTGGATAAATGGCCTCAGGGGGCCGCATATGACCCGCGGGCCATAGATTAGGGACCCCTGTATTAAAAAGAACCCTTTCTATGCTTAGAAGGCATTTGAGAGTGGGATTGCATTTACAAGAGGATTTTCTATTACTTTCCAGCAGATGGCACTGGATTACAAGTTTTAGCTCTGTGAAATCCCCAGGCTGACTCCTGCTGGGATGCTGTATCCAGGATAATGGAGGTGGGATGGGCTGTGAGGGCTTTTTTGCTTTTTTTTTTGTTCTACCTCCCAGCAATGGTGGCCTCAGGCCACTGCATGTGTTTTCCCTGTGTCCCCGCAGACCAGGGGCCAGACAGAGAGTACTCATATTCTTCAAGAGAATCAGTGGTTCTGTGGAGTTAGTTCTAGGGCAAGCCCCTTGTTCAACTCTCTGGACCCTGTGAAGGGAAGTGGGATCTGGGAGGTTGGGAGGGGGGCTACACTTTCTATTTCTCTGTCTCTGTGGCTGCAGGCATACTGCAGGAGCACTGCCCATGTCCCAGGGTTATGTCTTCCGCCCTGTCCCTGCCCTCAGCCGCTGGTTTGAGTTAGCACTTTTCTAAGTTCCCCGCCAATCTCTCCATTCCTCCCCGGAGAAGAAGATCCAGACACTCTGTATTTCTCCCCTCTCTGGAGCCCCACTGCAAGAGCTCAGAGGGGGGCTTGAATCCTTATCTTTCGCCTCCTCCCCATCCTACCTTTAGTTGATTCAATGCTTGGATCTTTCAGGTGTGCCTGTGAGCCCAAGTGGTTGCTTCCCTGCATCATAGCTGCTCAATTTGTTGGAATTTCAAGGGGAGAGACCAGGAGTATCTCTCATGCTGTAATTACTCTAGCATCCAAAAAAGAATATTCTGAATGACCTATTTCAACTAATTCAACAACTGCATTTACATATATGATATAATTTAGTTTTAGAATATTAACAGGGTATTAGGTAAGACTTCTCCTATTCATTTTACAGATTAAAATGATGTCCATAAATTGTCCAGCGTCGGGGACTTGCTTAATATAAGAGAGAGTATTTTAATCCCTGTCTTTCTCATTAGAGAGTCCGTGCACTATCTGAAGTCCTCTCCAGCCTCTGCTGTGATGACAGAATTTCAACGGTGGTAGATTTTGTGACTATACAGAAGTCAAAGAACTTATAATAAAACTAATAATAAGAATTACATTTTAAAGCACTTTTTAAAACTACAAACAGTTACTATGTTATATATGTTGACACAGTGACTTGAGAGCTGTTACCAGAGGTGACAGAAAACCCTCATTGATGAAAAAATAATGGTAATTTGACATGATAGTCAATTTAATTACAACATTCTAAGTTATATGTAATTTTCTAAAGTATGCTTCTAAATATTTGAGAATGCTAAAAATTGTTAGAAATGTTTTTATTGTTTAACCATGCATATTCTCCCACTAAATTACCATGAGAAATGTTTTTTCCTTATCAGATAAAAGGACATTTTAGGTTGGTCAGTATTATATTCATTCCTTTCATTTGAGTCATCTGACTAATAATTTTGTATTGCTTTAGAATAAAGCTACTATTCTGAGCTCAAAAGCAACTAAGGAGTGGTTAAATGTGTAAGAGACAGATGAAGCAGAGGGGCAAGCAGAAAGTCAGCACAACAATACACACACACACACACACACACACACACACATCTATTGTCTACTTTCTAGCAGCAGGACTTTGCCTGGACTTCCCTTTACCTCATCCAACCTCTGAAACTGGGCTCTTGCTGTTTGATGGAGTTCTGATTTTATATATTGAAACACCAGCCTACTAAATGAATTACAATGAATTTAAAAGAGAGATAATTATCGCTGAAATCTGATGTATGAGGAAGAGCCTGTGTTTCATGCAGAAGGTTGGAAATGTCCTGGTAAAAGGAGTAGATTGTGAATGGAACCAAAAACATCTCCAAGTTTATAGAGACACATGTCAGTGGGAACAGTGAAACATGAGATCATTCGTAGCTTCAAATATCTATACCAGGGGTCCCCAAACTTTTTACACAGGGGGCCAGTTCACTGTCCCTCATCCCTCAGACCAGTTGGAGGGCCAGACTATAAAAAAAACTATGAACAAATCCCTATGCACACTGCACATATCTTATTTTAAAGTAAAAAAAAGGGGGGGGGGACAAATACAATATTTAAAATAAAGAACAAGTAAATTTAAATCAACAAACTGACCAGTATTTCAATGGGAACTATGCTCCTCTCACTGACCACCAATGAAAGAAGTGCCCCTTCCGGAAGTGCGGCAGGGGCCAGATAAATGGCCTCAGGGGGCTGCATGCAGCCTGCGGGCTGTAGTTTGAGGACCCCTGATCTATACCAATAACTTTAGGGCAAACCGTACACAAGTGTGAGACCCCATGTGCGACCTGATAGTCAGTAGCTAACAGAGGCAGTTCTCCTGGTGTGCACCACGTTCACAACTTGGGTTTGAGACAGGCACATCAAACACGGACCACAAGGAGCACACAGAGCGGACGACATAGGATGAAGAAAAAACTGTGCTGCTGTTATGGACAACTCCATACGATGTGCCGACTCTGCACGATGTCGCCAATTTCTAAGCACTTGGAAACTACAGATGTGGCCTGGACTGTGGTGGCGCAGTGGAAAAAGCATTGACCTGGAACGCTGAGGTCGTGGGTTCGAAACCCTGGGCTTGCCTGGTCAAGGCACACATGGGAGTTGATGCTTCCTGCTCCTCTCCCTTTCTCTCTCCCTTCGCTGCCTGTCTCTCTCCTTTCTAAAAATGCATAAATAAAAATTAAAAAAGAAACAAAATGTTTGAAAAAAAAGAAAATTATGTTTAAAATTATGATGTTTTTGAAAATATGAGTGAAGAACTTGCTTAATTAGACGTATAAAAGTAAGGGGGAAGGATATTATGTGGCTCCTATTAATAAGGATCTTTTTGAGAACAAGCTGATCCGAAATACAGAAAATAAACTCCCTGAAACCAAACATTCTGTCTGTTGACTGGACCCCAATCACCTAAAACGCAGGGTGTGCTAGGGAAGAGACTTCCCAGAGACAGTAACAGTTACCGTTAATGCAGAGGACCCGGTACAGTGACCAGCCGTGAGGTTACCCAGCAACCCCAGAGTGTACACCCCTCTCATGCACACAGCTGTCAGAGTGGACAGAGGTTTCTCTTGCTCCCCTCTTCCTCCCTCTATAGATAGTGGTTCCCTCTGCTCCACATGAGTCTGTGCCCCTAGAGAATTCAGCACAGGGGAGTTTCCCGGACTCCGTCCAGGTCTCTTCATGAAGGTGCTTCCTCTGGCAACTGAGGCGTCAGCTCAGGGAACTCCCCGGATGGGCTGAGGCCCCACAGAGCAGGGCCGGGCCAGGCGTGGGCTTCTCCTGATGCTCCCTTCCTCCAGCCTCCTGCTGAGTTCCTGCCTCTGTCCGGTTCCCATCGCTGCCCCACTGGGCGCAGCCACTCCTGAGGAGACCCTGGCGGGAGGATGGCCCTAAAGAAGGCTCTGATTCTAGGCGCCCTCACTCTGACCACCATGATGGGCCCCTGTGGAGGCGAAGACATTGTGGGTGAGTGCACGGCTGAGGGGGTGTGAGTTTAGAACTGTGGAAAAGAATTGTAAAAACTGCGAATGAGCTTGTTTACACTTGGTGGCTTGTGAAACCCCAGTACCCCTCTATGTGAATTCTGGGCTTGTTTTCCCTCCCAGAAACCAAAACCTCAGCTCAAACATCTCTGCTCAGTTTGTATGACCAGACAAGTGCAGGGTTTTGAACCAGCAACCTCAGTGTTCCCAGGCCGACGCTTTATCCACTGCACCAGAGGTCAGGCCAGTTTGTAAATTAAACTAAACTTCATACTGTCCCCGTGTAAGTCTAATGCTCACCAAGGGTGTTGTTCTCTTTCTAATGTCAGAACCAACTATGACATCCTGAAGGTTGTCATTGTGTTAATTTATAATCAATACTATATAATCACATACTATATTTATATAGTATATATAGATGCATTTCTCCAAATATGTTCCTTTTCATTAACAGCAATTTATAAGCCTACTCTTTCTAATCCATCTGAAACTCTTTTTCAAAGCTATTACTTATCTATCTGATTTCTTAGAGTAACCATCTCCATAATTTTTTTGTGCCACATATAAAGTAGAATGTCATTTTTGTTTGTTTTCAACGTAATATATGTTTTCCAGGTTTGAGCTCAGAAAATCAGGAGGGACAAATTTTGTTGAAGATAATTGCAATCGGAGAAATAAAATTAATTAAGCCAATGATATTAAGCAAGTCAGTTTACTACATTGATTCTTCAGATTTCTCGTGTGTAAAAATAATTGATTGGCACATTGCCCTAAGTAATACATGATCACATAAGCACACAGATGTGTATTTTAAAAACCAAAGAACTATATAAATGCCGGACATGTTATGATTAGTATAAGTGTCACTTCACCTTCTGTGTATTCTATAAAGTTGGGATAAAGTTTGAATGAAAACCTAGGAATTTAACATAAGTTAGCTCCAGCTTCTCAACCCAAACCACCCACACTGTCACCTCCAGTCAGGAAAGCTCTAAAAAGAGGATAAGAATAGGTTAATTATATGGTTCTTTAACGCTCTTTGCTTCTCCATTTCCTTTCCAAACACCTTTGTCTGTCTCATACCGCTACATTTTAGTCCTCTGTCCAGGCATTCACCCTGCTTTGTCATGGCAGTTACAATAGTAGTGAAACCTACAGCAAAAAAAAAAGAAAAGAAAGAAAGGCAAAAAAAAAGGCCAACCAAAGAAAAATAGAAGAAAAATAGAATACGATGGAATCTCCAAAACATTTCTCAAACATAATTCCTCAATTCAGCTGGTACTTGGTGAGGTCTGAACACTCTTCTAGGTGCTTAACATAAACCAAGGTTCTTCGCCATAAAGAACTAGCATGCTTTTAAAGAGAGACAGATAATCTTAAAATATATATTTCATAAGTCAATAAATTCCATAGTATGTCAGAATAAGATAAATGCTATGAAAAATTAAGACAAAATGGGGAGATTAAGTGACCAGAGGTATGCTTAAGAATTACATTTATTTATGTAACAAATACTGGGTTCTTGCTACATGCCATGGCTTTATTAGGTACCAAAGGTACAGAGACGTGCACCAGACATAGCATCCCAACGCCTCATGGAGTGTGTACACCATCGCAGGAAGACAATCTAGGTGCATGGGAAGTTCTAAGAGCTTACCTCTCAATGACCCTGAGACAGACGAGACAGACACAGGGCTAGATATCAGACCACGCCACACACACGCCTGCACTACATGGAGCCGAGTTCCTTATGCTCTCTGTGCGATAAAGCTTCTCCCTCCCTGTATCTCGTACCTTCCCATTCTGTCCTCTTGCTCGGGAACCGCCTCTCAGCAGCCGACCACGTGGGCACCTACGGCACAAACGTCTACCAGACGTACGGCGACTCGGGCCAGTTCACACACGAATTTGACGGCGATGAGCTGTTCTACGTGGACCTGGAGAAAAGGGAGACGGTGTGGCGGCTGCCTGAGTTCAGCAACTTCACCAGCTTTGAAACCCAGAGCGCCCTGCGAAACATCGTTGTGTCGAAAAGGAATCTGCACATGCTGATAAAAAGTTCCAACTTTACACCTGCCGCCAACAGTAAGTGTCCACTCCTCCGCCTCTCTTTGCGGCGTCTGCCGTACATCCCAGGCCTCATCGCCTTCTTCCCCGGGATAGCGACCCCTCCCAGAATACTGAGTCCTTCCCCTTTCCATTTTATTTCCTGCAAACACCTCGTGGCCATCACATCCATTTAATCTTTATTGTGTATCCCCCTCTTGGCTCCATGAGATACTCCTCGTTCTCCTATAGGAGGGTGTTCCCAACCTCTTAGCCTAAAATCCTTGCGCGTGCGCAAACACACACACACACACACACACACACACACACACACACACACACACTGCGCCCTGTGGATTCCCACGGAGAGGAAAATGTTCTAAGCTTCACAGTGATTCAGAAAAAGACAATTTAGAATCTGCACATGGCTATGACTCCGCCCTTTCTGAATTCACCGTAGATAACACAAAGCATCATTATTCAGAAGCTGGAAAAGGCAAAGTGGAAGTTTCAGACAGTCCTAAACATAAAAAAAAAAAAAAAGTGAAATAAATTATCTAAAACACAGATGGGGAAAGGGAGAAATGGTGTTCACTGAGTCTGAAAAGACACAGGAAACATCTCCCTCACGGCTGGGGAACTGGGAGGGGAGGCTTCTCCCAGACTAACTAAGAAACTTTGTCTCCATTGTAGAAATTCCGGAAGTGACTGTGTTTCCCAAGGCTTCGGTGATCCTGGGTATCCCCAACACCCTCATCTGTCTCGTGGACAACATCTTTCCTCCCGTGGTCAACGTCACGTGGTTTCACAATGGACGCTCGGTGGCAGAAGGCGTTGCCGAGACCACCTTCTACCCCAAGAGTGACCACTCTTTCCTCAAGTTCAGTTACCTCACCATTCTCCCCTCCGCCGACGACTTCTACGACTGCAGGGTGGCGCACTGGGGCCTGGAAGAGCCTCTCCTCCAGCACTGGGGTACGTCTACACCCCACCACGTCGGACACCCTCTCATTCTGTCCCAAGTCCACCTTGTCTTCTGCCTTGGAGCCCTCAGCCCCCAGGGTCGCAAGTTCATGTCCCACAATTGCAGAGTTTTCTGACAATTGACTACACTCTTCTCCCAAAGCCCAGATGTCGGGTGCATTTCCAAACACACACGCAGATCCCCACATATGCAAACGCTACATACACCGTCCTTCTGAAACCGGAAAAATGAGCCTCTATTCCAGCTGCCTGTCACCATGAGAACCAGTTACGTGACACAGGGGCTGGTGAGAAGGAAGGAGGTTTATTCAGCTGCCGGCCACCTGAGAAGATGTGGTGACACCTGTCCTCAAAATCTCATGTCCCCTTCTGGTGCAGGCAGGAATTTCTATAAGGAGAGAAAAGAGGGAAGGGGAATGAACAGAACTAGAACAAAGAAACCAAAAGCAGGGGGTTGAGGGATCTCTGCTGAGGGCACCCAGCACGAGCAGTTCAGATAAGTGCCTGAGGGCCAGCAGTCTCCCAGCGAGAGCTGATCTCCTTGGTTGTTACAGGAACTGAAACCGGGCAGTAACTCAGAAGCTTGGGGCTTCGGTTTCCTGTAACAGCCCCACAGATTCCCACAGCAGGTTGGCTTTTCGGCTTTGAGCGAGAATCAGGATTGCAAGCCCCAGAATCAGGATTGCAAGCCCCAGCCTGGTGGGAGTGAGGAGACGAGGTTCCTCTTCTTGCTCAGATGTTAACCCTGGCTGAGCCTCAGCCGGAGGGGAACAGGCCTTTAACTGTAACGAGAACTTAGCCGGAGGAGAAAGCACAGGATCGGTGGTGTACTGTTGATTTGTTACGGAATACTTAACTTTGACCACTGAGCCAGCAATATTGAGTCATGGTTATGAGACCAACACACTGGACTTAACATTTTGCAGGAATGCTGGCATAAACTGACTTCGTTGGTTCATTCTTATTTAGCTCTGTTTCAGGGCTAGTCAGACTGATAGCAGGATGTCAGTAACACAGCATCTCTCTTCCTGGTTACACTTTGACCCTGTAAGGTTTGTTTGTTTGTTTGTTTGTATTTTTCTGAAGTTGGAAACAGGGAGGCAGTCAGACAGACTCCCGCATGTGCCCGACCAGGATCCACCTGGCACGCCCACCAGGAGGCGATGCTCTGTCCATCTGGGGTGTTGCTCTGTTGCAACCAGGGCCATTCTAGCACCTGAGGTTGAGGTCATGGAGCCATCCTCAGCACCGGGGCCAACTTTGCTCCAATGGAGCCTTGGCTGCAGGAGGGGAAGAGAGAGACAGAGGTAAAGGAGAGGGCAAAGTGTGGAGAAGCAGATGGGCACTTCTCCTGTGTGCCCTGGCCGGGAATCGAACTCGGGACTTCCACACCTGGGCCAACACTCTACTCCTGAGCCAACTGGCCGGGGCCTGACCCTGTAAATTTTTTTATCCTCAGAGCCTGAGACTCCAACCCCAATGTCAGAGCTGACAGAGACGGTGGTCTGTGCCCTGGGGCTGGCCGTGGGCCTCGTGGGCATCGTGGTGGGCTCCATCCTAATCATCCGGGGGCTGCACTTGGGCGGTGCTTCCAGACGCGGAAGGACCATGCGTGACGTGAGCCACGCACCGCCCGGTCCACGGGGAAGGTAAGAATCGGGTGTGCCAGCCCTGGGACGATGTTCCTGCGGGGAGCGAAGCCAACGGGGAAGGATCGGCACCCGGGATACACAAGCGTGTTTGAGGACTTGAGGGCAAGTCGGGCAATGAGTTGGCCTTGGGGGCGGGAACAGAGCACCCCTCGACCTCATGCTGTTTCCTGTTCCCGGTGGTCCGTCTTTACAGGAAAGAAGAGGAAGGGCTGGGACTCTAGTTCCCTGCCTTGGCCTTGACGTATGGCCGAGCCCTGCTCCCTGATTCACGGCCTCGTAGTGCTCCTTCCACGGCCTCCTCACCTCCCTGCCTGAGTGGGCTGTGGGGCCAGTTTTTCCCTCAGAGGTCGCTGACCTTCAGGAATTCTTCCAGCTCAGTCTTCTATCCATTGCCTGCCTTCCACAGAAAGCCCTGGGCCGAGCCGCCCAGCCCTCTGGTTCTCAGCACCCTCATTCGATATCAGTGCTGGAGAAAAAGGAAATCTCTTGCGGCAGTATCTTTGTTTAGAGTCTACAATCTCTCGGCCTTTTGCCAGGGCTAATTCAGCTCGTACACCATCGGGAGACCCCCACGTGGGAATGTGAGCAGATGTCTCGGCCCCATTTAACCTCTCTCTCTCTCTCTCTCTCTCTCTCTCTCTCTCCCTTGTCGTGTTAATGACACACAAAGTGTCCAAATGATATTGTAACATAATAAACACGTGTTCTCCCTTTCTGTGCTTCTATTTCGTCCTCTCCCCTCACCCATTTGGAGATCACTGAGGGGACCACAGACTTTCTCCCCTCCATGCAGTGTGTTTTATATCTACAATGCAGAAAAATGAGGAAGGGATGATGTTTAGGGTTTCAATTTTAAAAGAGAATTCTAAAATCTGTGGAAAAAAACAATAAACTGAAATTAAGTATTTTAAACAAAAAAAAATGGATTTTGAGAACAAAAAGTGAAATCTTTCCCATAAGTATGAGATCTGAGAGGTTTTCCCCCCACTCTCTTTCTTGGTGAGATAGAAACTCTCTGGGTTAGAAAGAGAGATGGGAGTCAGAAGTGAGACTCTCCCACGAGATACCACGGTGTGTCGCTTAGAAAGCACCCCCCACTCTCCCACGAGATACCACGGTGTGTCGCTTAGAAAGCACCCCCCACTCTCCCACGAGATACCACGGTGTGTAGCTTAGAAAGCACCCCCCACTCTCCCACGAGATACCACGGTGTGTCGCTTAGAAAGCACCCCCCACTCTCCCACGAGATACCTCACTGTGTAGCTTAGAAAGCACCCCCCACTCTCCCACGAGATACCACGGTGTGTCGCTTAGAAAGCACCCCCCACTCTCCCACGAGATACCACGGTGTGTAGCTTAGAAAGCACCCCCCACTCTCCCACGAGATACCACGGTGTGTCGCTTAGAAAGCACCCCCCACTCTCCCACGAGATACCACGGTGTGTCGCTTAGAAAGCACCCCCCACTCTCCCACGAGATACCACGGTGTGTAGCTTAGAAAGCACCCCCCACTCTCCCACGAGATACCACGGTGTGTAGCTTAGAAAGCACCCCCCACTCTCCCACGAGATACCACGGTGTGTAGCTTAGAAAGCACCCCCCACTCTCCCACGAGATACCACGGTGTGTCGCTTAGAAAGCACCCCCCACTCTCCCATGAGATACCACGGTGTGTAGCTTAGAAAGCACCCCCCGCTCTCCCACGAGATACCACGGTGTGTCGCTTAGAAAGCACCCCCCGCTCTCCCACGAGATACCACGGTGTGTAGCTTAGAAAGCACCCCCCACTTTGCTGATTCGGGTTATAAGTGAGAAGGAAAGGATGGGGGTCTCTGACCTGCTAGCAGGGTCCCTTTTCCCTGAAGACACCTCTATTTTTCAATAGTATAAACACAATTTGAATTCACTCGATGTTCAAGCTTATGAATTGTGTTTACTGACAACATTCTACTTTGGGTTACTTGTATTGCATGAGACTTGATAGCTTAACTGAGATTTCAATAATATATTAATACCGCAATATATTCAATTTACATAGAATGTAATCCTTCAGTAGCCACAAAACAGGCTGTGGAGATGACCTATGAGGTAATACATATTAAACCCTTAGCTTAATGTGTGCCACACAGTAACCCTCAAATATATTGTTAACTTTGAGTATGATTTATATTCTCCAAACCTGAAACTCCGATCTCCACGCCCAAACTTTGGGAACTATGTTTAGGACTGGATGAGAAAAGGTGAAGAGATGACTCTTGCATATCTTTACACCAATTCCAGGTATCATTCCTACCTTTCTTGCCTTCTCCCTTACTTTATTGTGGCATAATATGGATAACAAAATTTACCATTTGAGCCGTTTTTCAGTGTGTAGTTCAGCGACGTTAAGCACATTCACGCTGTCATGCAATCAGCACCACCATCCATCTCCAAAACGTGTTTGTCCTCTCCCCTCACCAAACTGAAACTCTGCTCCTATCGGACAGTGACTCCCCGTTCCCACCCTCCCTCCAGCCCCTGGCCACCACCCGTCCACCTCTTCTCTCTAGAAACTTGACCGCGCATGTTGTAGTATTATCAGAATGTCCTTCTTTACGGGGCTGAGTCGTGTTTCCTCCTACATGTATGCCACACTGACCCAGTCGTTCAGCAATGTATGTTTGAGTTGTTTCCACCTTTGGCTGTTGTGAATAATGCTGCAGTAAATACTGGCATACAAATGTCTGTTCGAGTTCAAGTCCCTCTTTTCAGTTCTTTTATATATGTGTGTGTCTATACATAGATAGATAGATAGATAGATGATAGATAGATAGATAGATAGATAGATAGATAGATAGATAGATAGATAGATAGATAGATATAGATACAGATATATATACACACTCCCCAATTGCTAGAGCACATGGTAATTCTACTTTTAATTTTTTGAAGAACCACCATATTGGTTTCTACAGTGGCTGCACCATTCCCCATTTCTATCAGCAAAGCACAAGTGTTGCAATTTCCCTACATCCACACCAACCCTGATATGTTCCGAATCTTTAACAGTAACCATTCTAATGTGTGTGTGTAACTACACGTAAGAATATGAGAATCTTATAAAATATTTCTCAAAGAAAACAAACAAAACCAATAAGTAAAATTTTATTTATATGAAATTCAAAACCATGAGCTCATAAGACAAGGAAACAATTTTCACAAATTAAGAGTCATGTTTTTCTCTTAAGGGAAAGGTTGGTAATTAGAAAGTGCACACAGAGAGCTTTCTGGGAGGTTGTGTTCTGTTTTCTAACCTGTGTGTTACTGGTTTCTCTCTCTGTCTCTCTCTCTCTCTCTCTCTCACACACACACACACACACACACACACACACATATATATATATATATGTATGTATATATTACAACTCTCTCTACATAAGTTATATATCACTCTTAAAATGCTACTATGAAATCTCCCACTCTGAAAAATTATTCTCAAGTCATGAGCTAGAGAATAGTATACATGTCCAGGTCAGGAAATATAAATCCAATTTATTTGGGGAAATTTATCCTTTGAGGTAAATGATGTGTTTAAGCTAAAAGAACTGAAAACCTTTCATACTATTGTAAATTCAAAATCTCATGCCCTCCAAGAACATGAATCTATAAGGAAAATCGTTGTTTTTAAGGATTATTGTGATTCTCACCCCTGCCATTCTCAGTAAGGGACCCTTAGTCTCAGTTCATGATAAGAAGGTTATACGCGGCGTGTACTGTAAGAGCAGGATACAGAAAATAATAAATATCTTCTGTTTAATGGTGGGACTCTTTTTCTTAAAATGTCTTATGGTGACAAAGCCTCAAAAATAATATCACCACAAAGAAATGATGACATCGTATCATTTATGACAACATAGATGGACCTTAAGAACATTATACTGAGTGAAATAAGGAAATCAGAAAAAGCTAAAAACTGTGCAATTCCACACATAGGTGGGACACAAAATTGAGACTCATGAACATAGATAAGAGTGCAGTGGTTATCAGGGGAAAGGGGAGGGGGGCAGGGAGAGGGGAAGGTATAAAAAGGGGCAAACATAATGTGATGGAGGATAATCTGACTTTGGGCGATGGGTAGACAACATAATTGACTGTTCAAATGATGTGGAGATGTTTACCCGAAATCTATGTACTCTTGTCAATCAGTGTCACCCTGTTAAATTTAATTTTTGAAAGAAAGAGAAAAATAAATACTATGTTAAGACAAAAAATAATAATAATATCACCAGAGATGTTTTAGAGCTGATTGCAAATTCCAACCATAGTAGAGACCCGAAACTGGAAGTGGTAGACCTCACTCATATGACAGAGCAAGGCCAGAGGGAAGAGGTCAGCACTTCCTGGAAAAGTAAAAGCCTTCAAAATAAAAAGGGGGGGGGGGCGTAGTGAGTCATGGGTATAGCAAGTTTCTGAAAGTAACCGAGAAGTAACAGAAAATCAGAAATGATAATTTGGCGTTTTTTCTTTTTTCTTTTTTTTTTTTTTTATTTAGAAAACTAACTTTAACAGGGTGACATTGATCAATAAGAATACATAGGTTTCAGGTGAACACTTCTGTAGCATTTGAATGGTTGATTGTGTTGTGTGCCCATTACCCAGAGTTAAATCACTTTCTGTCACCGTATATTTGTCCCTCTTCACTATCCTCCCCCAACTCCTCCCCCACATCTCCCCCCCCCGTAACCACTTCACTTTTGTCTATGTCCACAAGTCTCAGTTTTATATCCCACCTCTGTGTGAAATCACGCAGTTTTCAGCTCTTCCTGATTCACTTATTTCACTCGGGATAATGTTCTCAAGGTCCATCAATGTTGTTGTAAATTTTCTATCCCATCATTTTCAGTCTGTGGGTGTCTTTCATTCAGAGGTGGGTGTCTTGTAGACACCATATATACTGCTCGCAAAAAAATAGGGGATATTTCAAAATTAATATGAAGCAATAAAAAAAGAAGCATTTAATTCTTTTTTGCTACTCAATCACGATAATTGGGTTTGCATCTCATTTGCATAATTGAACAACTTTCTTTGACTTGTCCTTTGCTTTTCTGATATTCTTGTTTATTTTTTTTTAATTTAATTTATTTTTGTGGCAGAGACAGAGAGAGAGAGAGTTAGAGAGAGGGACAGACAGATAAGAAGGGAGAGAGATGAGAAACATCAATTCTTTCTTGCTGCTCCTTAGTTGTTCACTGATTGATTTCTTATATGTGCCTTGACCGTGGGGCTACAGCAGACTGAGTGACCCCTTGCTCCAGCCAGTGACCTTGGGCTCAAGCTGGTGAGCCTTGCTCAAACCAGATGAGCCTGCACTCAAACTGGCGACCTCGGGGTCTCGAACCGGGATCCTCCACATCCCAGTCCGACGCTCTATCCACTGCACCACCGCCTGGTCAGGCATGATATTCTTGTTTAATAAAAAAAAAAATCAAATGCTTCTTTTTTTATCACTTCATATTTATTTTGAAATATTCCCTAATTTTTGTGAGCAGTATATATGGGTCTTGTTTTCTTATCCATTTACCTACCGTATGTCTCTTGATTGCAACCTTTAATCCATTTACATTTAAAATGATTATTGATAGGTATGTATTTATTGCCATTTCGTTCTTTATAACTATTTTCCTCTTTTTCTTTTCTTTCTTCTTAAAGAAATCCCTTTAACATTTCTTGTAATATTATTGATTTGGAAGCAATGAACTTTTTTAGCTTTCTCATATCTGGGAAACTCTTGATTTCTCCTTCATTTTTAAACGATAGCTTTACTGGGTAGCATAGTCTTCGTTGTAGATCCTTGCTTTCATCATTTTGACCATTTTATTCCAATTCCTTCTGGCCTGGAATGCTTCTGTTGAAAAATCAGCTGACAGTCTTATGTAAGCTCCCTTGTAGGTAACTGTCTTTTTCTAACTCCTTTTTAAGATTCTCTTTGCCTTTACCCTTTACCATTTTAACTATGATGTGTGTTGGTGTGGGCCTCTTTGGGTTCATTTTGTTTGGGACTCCTTGTGCTTCCCACACCTGTGTGTCTTTTTCTTTCACCAGGTTAAGAAAATTTTGAGTCATTATTTCTTCAACTAGGTTCTCAATCCTTTGTGCTCTCTCTTCTTCTTTGGTATTTTTATGATGCAGATATTGTTATGATTCGTGTTGTCACAAATATCCCTTAAACCATCTTAATTTTTTTTTCTGCTCTGATGGATGTTTTTTGCTACCTCATCTTTCAAAGCACTGATTTGAACCTCTGCTTTACTTAGCCTACTGTTGATTTCTCTAGTGTATTCTTTGTTTCAATTATTATAGTCTTTATTTCTGACTGGCTCTTTTTTATACTAGTCTCTATGTCCTTTTTTATACTGTTTAAATTATTACCAAGTTTCTTGGGCATCCTTATAGCCATTGTCTTAAACTCTATGTCTGGTAGATTACTTGTTTTTATTTTTATTTTTTTTTCCTGAGACTTCTCCTGGTGTTTCTTTTGGGGCACGTGTCTTTGTCTCCCCATTTGGGCTGCCTCTCTGTGTTTGTCTCTGTGCATTAAGTATATTTGTTCTGTCTCCCAGTCTTGGTAAGGTGACTTTACATAATAGATACCTTGTGGGATCCAGTAGTGCAGTCACTTTGATCACATCAGCTGGTGCTCCTTTACGTGGGTTATGTGGATACTCCTATTGTAGTTGAGCCTTGATTGCTATCCTATTGTAGTTGAGCCTTGATTGCTATTGACCCTTCTGTGAGTAGTGGACTTTTACCACAGGGTATGAGATGCTATGCAGGTGCTGACCGCATGAGACAGATTTGGCCTCAGCAGGACTGGCACCAGCCAAGATCTCTCTTTGGATGTGCCACTACGGTGCTAATTGGGTCTTGCACTGATGTTGTTTGAAGCTTCCACTGACTGTATGGGTTCTGGGACCTTTTGTGAAGGATCGTGGTGCAGGTAAATGTCAGATGTTGCCTGTAATGGGCCTTGGGCAACTTATTTGAGCTACAAAGCCATCCACAGTTTGAGTTGGCTCAACTGAGCCTAAATGTGTGGGAGAAAGACCAAGCTACACACTAATGCCATCTTCCTACAGCACCAAACCCATGAGCAGGCCAGCAAACAGTCCAAGGCACTCTTAGATCTTCTTCTGCCTGCTTCCAACTGCCACATACCTGTTAGGCTTAGTCACTGAAAGAGACTCTGGAGTTGTGAAGTAGGATCTCAGGGAGTCATTGGGTAGGGACAAGTAGTGTTAACCTGATTGAAAAAAATTCAAACTCAGTGCCAGTGCTGAGTCTGAGGTCATTCAGCAAAAGTTCCAAGGTACACCCAGGCTAGCTACCACCTACCAGGTGCCCACAGACTTTTGTGGTGAGATGGGTCCTTGGGGAGTTAACATGGTAAGAACCTTGACTATTTGAAGAAAATGTTCTGCCCTGGTTAGATGTGCAAGGGAAAAGCGATCCCAATCCTAGAGCCACACAATTCAGTCTGTTCCAAATTTTGCCCAGTCCTCCTTGAAAGCCCAAGGACAGAAAGGCATGGCTGCTGGGAGGATGGGGCTGGTGGATCTCCTGTTGAGGGTGATGCCAGTCAAGTAAGAAGGAAGGAGGAGAAAATGGCTCTCACAGAAATCAGTCTCTGATACCTCCTGAGTCCTCTAAGACCTCTACACCACAGGCTTATGCAGCTGACTCCTCCGCAAGGTGTGAACTTGGCAGGACGGAGCCACAGGAAGTCAAGATGGTGGGGCTAGTGCTTTCCCCCAGGCTGATGACATATGGAGGGGGTTATTCACCCAAGAAAGATGGCATCTAGCCTGACCTGTGGTGGCGCAGTGGGCAAAGCATCAGACCTGGAACACTGAGGTCACCAGTTCAAGACCCTGGGCTTGCCTGGTCAAGGCACATGCAGGAGTTGATATTTCCTGCTTCTCCTTCCTTTTCTCCCTCTCCCTCTCTTTCTCTCTCCTCTCTAAGTGAATAAATGGTTTTTAAAAAAAAAAAGAAAGAAAGAAAGATGGCATCTATAGATGATGTGGGAGAAGATCTCAGCCCAGGGACCCTGGCAGCTGTCCGATGAGCTCTCTCACCAAAGCCACACAACCTAGTCTTTACTCTCATGAGTTTAGTTCATTTAAAGTACCCTCCCTCTGCTGGATCCCAGAGTGAGTAAATGAGAATAAGACTTTTTACATTGATACTTTAAGAGTGTGCCAGGGTTTCTAGCAGACTCCCATTTCTCCTTGATGGGTAGAATACCCACTAATTTTCAGAGTCAGATGTTATGTGGGATCCTCTTCCTGGCTCTGGTGCTCTGAGCTGTGGAACCAGACATGGGGGTTTAAGCCCCTTACTCCTCAAGGAAAAACTTTGTAGCCCATATATCTCTCCAGATTCTGAGCCACCACAGATGGTGCAGGACCAGCCCCTTTTCACATCTGTGCCCTTCCTACCATTCCCTAAGTGGCTTCTTCTGAAAACCCTTGGTTATGAGATTTATGTTCAGCTAGACTTCAGTTGGTTATTCAGGTAGATTGTTTTATATTTTAACTATAATTTGGCCCTGACAGGAGGTAAATATAACTTCCACCTACTCCACCATCATCTTGAATCTTCTATCACTGTTTTTGAGACAATAAGTTGTAACATAAAAATAGTGAAGTGTAGTCTGAGGTGAATAACTATGGTTCCACTTTTTTGGTGAAACATAAAAAGCACAGAATTACTATTATTTTTTCACTAACCTGGCTCTTAACCAAATTGCACACATCATTTTTCTTAAGTGGGTTTCCCTAAAAGCAAAGTCTAAGACAAGGGCTTGGATACTGCTGATTCAATCACTAGGTGGTCTAGGACAGTGGTCCCCAATCCCCAGGCCGCGGACCAGTACCGATCCATGGGCCATTTTGTACCGGTCCGCAGAGAAAGAATAAATAACTTACATTATTTCTGTTTTATTTAAATTTAAGTCTGAACAATGTTTTATTTTTAAAAAATGACCAGATCCCCTCTGTTACATCCATCTAAGACTTACTCTTGATGCTTGTCTCATAAGTTTGACAATTATATTTAAAAATACCACAATTGGCCTGACCTGTGGTGGCACAGTGGATAAAGCATCGACCTGGAAATGCTGAGGTTGCCGGTTCAAAACCCTGGGCTTGCCTGGTCAAGGCACATATGGGAGTTGATGCTTCCAGCTCCTCCCCCCCTTATCTCTCTCTCCCTCTGTCTCTCCCTCTTCTCTCTAAAATGAATAAATAAATAAATAAATAAATAATTAAAATACCACAGTTTTTACGCCGGTCACATAATTTTATTTTGTGCATTTATCCATCCCACCCTAAAGGCTGGTTCATGAAAATATTTCCTGACATTAAACTGGTCCATAGCCCCAAAAAAGTTGGGGACCACTGGTCTAGGGAGCAGGAGGGATGAAATGGGAAAAGTGAAAGAGGAAGGGAGAAAGAAAAACAAAATAAATATATAATATTAAGATTACCACTGTGGACAATGCAGACTTCAATTCACTGAGACCTCCCACATAGCAAGCACAATACCTTCCATAGAGGTTCGCCTGAAGGACAAGAGACTTAGGCACTTACCTACCATCACCTACTGCCTACTGGTTGGGTTTGCCCCTGGGGGCATTAATTCTCCTGAGTTTTTAGGCTACACTTCACCATAGGTCAAGTGAACCTCTTTAACATGGGAAATGGCTCTGAGTAGCAAGAAGAAACATGCTTCAGGAAGGACACAGTCAATGTCAAGTAAGTCTGAATTTTCTCACACCATTCTCCTGAAATTGTAACTGAAATGATTGTTGAGCTAAAGTGACGTGACATGGGTTCCAAATTCCACCCTTTGCACTACTAAGACCCAATTATAGCCCTTATTAAGTCACTGTGTTGCTGATTCTTTAACCTTGTGGATGATTAGAAGCATTATAAGAGACGTAACAGAAAGGTTTATGGAGCAAGTTTCCATCCCTGCCAGTCACAAGGCTATAACTGATAGTCACCCCTCCCCATTCAGCTCTCCCTCATGAAGTCAGCAGCTCAACTACTCTAACTTGTCTTCTTGATGGGGTAGCACAGGCTTTCATCACTCACAAGATGGAGACTTTAGTCGCCTTGCCTTGTCAGGCCAATATGGCCCCATAATCTATCACCTCTTTACAATTATAATTGGTCATCATATGTCAAAATATCATATATTAGTGAATCCCCTAAATTCTACACCTACCTACCCTTCATTGTGTTCATTTGGTAACAGCAACCCAAATCACTATAATCATCTGGGTTCATTACTCCTGACAACATGCTATTTTCTTTGCCCACCACGGCAGAAATGATATGGTGCAATCAATCAACGTGCTACCAAACCATGGTTGGGTTTTCTTGAGAAAGTGCACCTTACCCATGGCTCAGTGGTGCTATACTCTTGACATTTTGGGAATTCAGAACTAACAGTAGTTAGATGACCCTTGGTTTCTGAGTGGCCTCAGTCTCTGCTACATGCCTATTCCATTCATGGACTTATTGAAGAAGCACAGGGCTGCCCAAGGAGAAATGCTGGCTGACATGTACCACTTGTATCATTCTACCCATCTGGTCATTCATTGTATCCTCTGCCGAAGATGCTCTCTGGTGAGCATTCACAAGAAAACAGACTTATGCACGTTGTGTTCACTGTCATACCAATATCCTCATGCCTGATCCCTGGACATTTTTTATCTCAAATCTAATCTTGCTCCTTCCAGCTGCTGGTCTCAATGATCAAGCCATTTTCCACTGTCTGGGAGTCTATTTATAAATTTACCTTAACCTACTTATCTCTGAATGCAAGGTGAGCTGCCAGTTGGACCTCTTGAAATTATGCCCACTGGGCAGTGTTGAAGAAAAATTGCACTGGACAAAATGAGACACTGATTTTATCTTAATACTATTACCAGTAATAAAGGAGAGCACAGACCAAGTGTGGATACTCAGAACCCCTGGAAATAAAAAAGACAGAAGAGCTTTTAAGAGGTGGGGAGGGAGGATTTTAGACCATCTGTGTTTGCTCATTGGCTTTGCTCTAAGGAAAGATAAACTTTCTCCCATCTTTATAGCAGGAGGTAGTTTTGCACCTTGGAGCAAGGTACCCATTGAAGTTGGGCTCCTACTCTTCTCACAAAGACTGGGAGATAGGAGTTCTATCCTCCTTGATGTTCATATTTCAAAAGGAGATCACCCAGGTTCTTAAGAAGACATTATGGGGTTGTGGAACTAGTTGGAGGCTTTTTAAGAGATTTACATCTCGCCTGAGCACTGGTGGTGCAGGGAATTTGGGGTTAGCCCAGAATCCTAGGGAGCCCAGGTTCAAAACCCTAAGCTCCCCAGCTAGAGTGTGGACTTGTCAGCTTGAGTGCAGGGTTGCCAGCTTGAATGTGGAACTATAGACATGATCCTAAGGTCACTGGTTTGAGCCCAATGTCACTGGCTTGAGCAGGGGGTCAAGGCATGTATGAAAATCAACCAATAATAAAAAAAACTATAATGAAGCAAATACGAGTTGATCCTTCTCACCTTTCATATTTATATGAGAGAGTCATAGAGTGAGAATAAAGAAGAGAAATAAAGGAAGAGAAATTCACATAGATATGGATAAAAGGAAAACTGTAGGTACAGAGACAGAAAGAGTGAAAAGTCGTTTACTAAATTAACAGAAAAAGGCCTGACCAGGTGGTGGCACAGTGGATAGAGCGTCAGACTGAGATGCGGAGGTCGCCAGCCTGAGCGCAGGCTCATCTGGTTTGAGCAAAGCTCACCAGCTTGGACCCAGGGTCACTGGCTCGAGCAAGGGGTTACTCCGTCTGCTGCAGCCCCACAGTCAAGACACATATGAGAAAGCAATCAATGAACAGCTAAGGTGTCGCAACGAAAAACTAATGATTGATGCTTCTCATCTCTCTCCGTTCCTGTCTGTCTGTCCCTATCCCTCTCATCCCTATCTATCCCTCTCTCTGACTCTCTCTCTGTCACCGTTAAAAAAAATTAACAGTAAAAGAAATGTTCATTCGGACAGACAGGGATGGCAAAGGAGATAGGGAGAGAAAGAGAAAGAGAAGAGGACAGAGAGAGACAAAGTAGGAAGAGAAAGAACACTGAGGGGAGGGAGAGAGGACAGAGCAGTCAGAGAGCGGAGGGAGGGAGCTGGAGAGAGGAAGGAGGGAGTGAGAGAGAGGAGAAGTAAAGACCTCGTTTGAGTCCTGGGGTCTAGGCACGTTCTGAAGCCAAACTCACATACAAACTTTGCAATCACGTTAACTCAAAAAAGTAAAGGAGGGTCCTCTGGTTACAACAATCTTGATATACCATGTTTCGAGTTTACAACCCTCAATCACATAAAAACTTTAAAAAATTGAGACATGAGCGTTTTGGCTTCCGCCATTAGCGGGGTACTTACAGACTACGTGGGCGAACTAATTCGGTTGCTTGCAGCGGAAGAATACACGAGTCACGAGTTGTATGAGTGAGAGAGTGGGTGGCCCCCAGGACACTTACCTACGCCATTTTGGATTGTTAAAAGCACAAGCGTTCTGTTTGTGTTGCTTTGTTTGGTGATTTTTTTGGCCCTTATCATGGCTCTTATATTTATGGACTTTTTCTTTTTCTTTGGTTACTTTTGACTTTATGTTCTCAGTGGTAGTCAACCTGGTCCCTACCGCCCACTAGGGGGCGCTCCAGCTTTCAAGGTGGGCGGTAGCAGAGCAACCAAAGTATAAATAAAAAGATAGATTTAACTATAGTAAGTTGTTTTATAAAGATTTATTCTGCCAAACAGCGAAAATCCAACATAAAGTATTTGGTAAGTAATTATTATTATTATATGCTTTAACTTGCTGTAACTCTGCTTTATAAATTTTATACAGTAAAGTTACTTCCCTACTTTATAAATCACCATGACTGTGGAACTGGTGGGCAGTTAGAAAATGTTACTACTAACAGAGATACAAAAGTGGGCTGTAGATATAGAAAGGTTGACTACCCCTGTTCTAGATGATGGTTTGACAACTGTGTTAGGATAGGTAAGTGACTTGGGCTAGGGTGTGTTTCAACTTACACTAAAACTCAGGTAACGTCACTGTCGTAGGAACAGAACTGTTTTGTAACCCGAGGATCCCCTGTAAACGTTTTCGCTTAAGCTGGTATGAGTAGGATTTTCTTCATATGCACCTGAAAAAGTGCTATCTAATAAAACCTCCATTGCTAACTACGTTGTGGGAGGGGATCATATTCAATTAACAATCGTTTTTGCGCCCGTGTGTGTACACAGGGCTCTTGACAGGAGATATTTGCACTGTTGGCTCCATTCATTAGCACTAGGCACAAAATGCACTTGCACAAATCCTGGAACTCGTCAGACTGCAGTGGAAACCAGGAAGGACTGATGTGCAAGGCCCCAAGGATGACGGAAAACTGAGTTGGCTTCACACCCCAGGTCCCGTTCTTACGTGGCACCCGAGTTAGACCGAGCACGAGACCCGTGGCTTTCCGGTCCCCGTGCCTGGACATGGCCTTTTTTGAAGCAAAACTGAACTTGAGAAGCGAACTTTGCCTTGTTCACTGTTTCCCCCTCGAAACCACCAGCATCACACACAAGCGTAACTGGAACACAGGTGATACACAAGTCTGTTTAATTCTGAAAGGAAAACACTGAAAGAGAAGCTTGACACTTAATCCATGGACCGTCTTGGGAAAGAGCGCCGGGACCGAGGTGCCACAGGGAACACTTACGGTGCAGACACCACCGGCTGCGCAGGGAACGGAGCCCGGGGCACCCGGGGCGCGTCAGGCACAGACGGCGACGCAGGGAAGACGGGGAAGAGGCGGCCGTGTCCTCTCAGCCACCGTGGGAGCAGGATCCCGGTGCTGACCGCTGGCGGGGGGCTGGCTCACAGGCCGGGTGGAGGGGACGCTGGGAACTGCGGACAAGCGTCACAGTAGGACAAGACCAAGGAAAAGAGGCGACAGGTCCCGGAAAGAAGAATGGTTAGGTCAGTGCCTGAGCCCTGGAGGAGAGAGAAGGGGTCATGAGCCTCACATCCCGGAATCCGCTCGGCCCCTGCCCGCCCCGGGCCTGTCTGCAGCGTCCGGACAAGAAGGTGCGTCCTGTAGCAACACCCGCTCCGCACGCCCTCTCCTGGCCACGGGCAAGCGCCATGCTCGGCTACGGTGAGCTCAGACTTCGGCTTGAAGGGGCCTAAGGACGCGCTCCGGCGAAGGACAGGCCGGGGCTGCCGAGGGGCTGAGAACCGGGGTTCCCTGTGGTCTCACCCGCCGGCGAGGTCAGCAACCGTCTCTGTACATTGGACTCTGGGGACCTCATCCAAACCTCACTGAACAGCTCATGTCAAAGGCTGGGTCTCAGTCTGAGAAATGATCTCAAGTTTCCTACAGAGACTATGCAGATTGTTCTGGAACTTTCCCCCGGCGTGAAGCAAGGAGGACATAGCGGAAGCCCGTCAGAGTGTCCAGACAAACCCTCTCAGCTCCCTTTCCTATCTTACGGGAGTCACAGTGGAGCGAGAGGAGCGCGGAGATTACCTGTGGGCGGAGCCGCGGGGTGTTCTGTCCGCAGGAGGAAGGGAAAGAGAACCGGGAAAAACTCATTAACCTGGGTAAGGGAAAATCGCATCTGTCTCTCCTTATCTCACCCCCAAAAGGAAATTCAGGAGCCTCAGACTTTTTTTCTTTTTTCTTTCTTTCTTTCTTTCTTTCTTTCTTTCTTTCTTTCTTTCTTTCTTTCTTTATTTATTTATTTCTGAAGCTGGAAACGGGGAGAGACAGTCAGACAGACTCCCGCATGCGCCCGACCGGGATCCACCCCGCACGCCCACCAGGGGCGACGCTCTGCCGCGACCAGAGCCACTCTAGCGCCTGGGGCAGAGGCCAAGGAGCCATCCCCAGCGCCCGGGCCATCTTTGCTCCAATGGAGCCTCGGCTGCGGGAGGGGAAGAGAGAGACAGAGAGGAAGGAGAGGGGGAGGGGTGGAGAAGCAGATGGGCGCTTCTCCTGTGTGCCCTGGCCGGGAATTGAACCAGGGTCCCCCGCACGCCAGACGGACGCTCTACCGCTGAGCCAACCGGCCAGGGCCTCAGACGTTTTTTTCTGTGCCCCCACCCTAATACAATAATAAGACTTTGACTCAGTGGTGGGATTCAGCCGGTTCACACCAGTTCGGCAGAACCCATACCTAATTTTTTGTTGAGTTTGGTGAACCGGTTGTTAAAATGGCACTTGTCATCAGGGTTCTCTCTAAGGTGGACGCCTGAGCAGCCGCCCAATGTGGACATCACAAATTGACATTCCTGACTCTTTTTTAACGTTCATCTGCGCATCAGTGTATTATAAGTGCCCGTAGTTGTGTTCATTCTGTCCACAGGTGAAAAAAAATATTGCAACTGAGGACACCAATCAAGAAGCAATATGGTGCCTGACCAGGTGGTGGCGCAGTGGATAGAGCATCGGACTGGGATGCGAAGGACCCAGGTTCGAGACCCTGAGGTCTCCAGCTTGAGCGCGGGCTCATCTGGTTTGAGCAAAAAGCTCACCAGCTTGGACCCAAGGTCGCTGGCTTGAGTAAGGGGTCACTTGGTCTGCTGAAGGCCCGCGGTCAAGGCACATATGAGAAAGCAATCAATGAACAACTAAGGTGTCACAACAAAAAACTGATGATTGATGCATCTCATCTCTCTCCATTCTTGTCTGTCTGTCCCTATCTATCCCTCTCTCTGACTCTTTCTGTAAAAAAATAAAAATAAGGCCCTGGCCGGTTGGCTCAGTGGTAGAGCGTCGGCCTGGCGTGCAGAAGTCCCAGGTTCGATTCCTGACCAGGGCACACAGGAGAAGCGCCCATCTGCTTCTCCACCCCCCCCCTCCTTCCTCTCTGTCTCTCTCTTCCCCTCCCGCAGCCGAGGCTCCATTGGAGCAAAGATGGCCCGGGCGCTGGGGATGGCTCCTTGGCCTCTGCCCCAGGCGCTAGAGTGGCTCTGGTCGCAACAGAGCGACACCCCAGAAGGGGCAGAGCATCGCCCCCTGGTGGGCAGAGCGTCGCCCCCTGGTGGGCGTGTGGGGTGGATCTCTGTCGGGCGCATGCGGGAGTCTGTGGGACTGTCTCTCCCCATTTCCAGCTTCAGAAAAATACAAAAAATAAAAAATAAAAAATAAATTTAAAAATTTAAAAAGCAATATGGAGATATCTTAAATAACAGTTTTGTTGGGTTTTGTCAGGTATTATTTAATATTTTTCAATGAATATTTTTAAACTCATAACATAATCTAGTTTTGTGTATCTCTTTGATTGTTCTTATTTAAGTATTAAATAGATGAAATAATAAACCACCTTTCAATATATAGGGTTTTTTTATACTTAAAATGGTCATTAGAGCAAAGAACTGTTGTTAAATTATTTGAATCCCACCTCTGCTTTGCCTGCCACACAGTGAGATCACCCCAAAGTCACTGAGCGGGTCCCTGAAGGAAGATGAAAGACGGTGCCTCTTCTAAGGAAGGAAGCTCAGAGCCGGAAGCGGCACAGTAACAGCGCCTGACAGGTGAGCTCAGCACCAGAGCCGCCCGTCTCTATCTGAGAGTAACCCTCCACCTCTCACCTCTGCGATGACGCAAGCTTGACCCAAGACAAGGAGATGGAGCCCCCCTAATTTCTGCAAATTCTGACCGTTCCCCTCCCAGCGCCCCTTCCTTTCGGGGTCAGGCAGGAACAGTTGCAGCAGGCCGCCTCTGTCCCGCATCCGTCCCCGGCTTCCTCCCAGGCGCCTCACCTTTCTCACTGCGAAGGTGGACGGCGAGGCCCAGACCCAGAAAGACCAGGCCCAGCACGAAACCCACCACGCCGCTCCGCATCTTGCTCTGGGCGGATTCAGACTGTGCCCCTGGGAAGGAGAAGCCGGCAGGTCGGTGTCTGCCCCCCACACTCACTCCCCGGTGTCCTTGGCCGGAAGCCTGGAGTGTAAGCCAGGGGCCAGGACACAGAGGGGTCTGAACGCACGCAGGGGAGGCCGAGCGCACGCAGGGGAGGCCGAGCGCACGCAGGGGAGGCTGAACGCACGCAGGGGAGGCCGAGCGCACGCAGGGGAGGCCGAGCGCACGCAGGGGAGGCTGAGCGCACGCGCGCGCGCACACCCCCCCCCCCAGGGGCGGAGCAGATGGGTGGGGGAGGGGCGGCCAGCGCCTCCGGAAGCCCGAACATCCATAACCCACCCACCTTCTCCAAGACCCCCGCCTCAACGGCGAAGCCCAGAATGTTGACCCTTACGAGCACACACCGCCGAGGCTGAACTGCAGCCTGGGGAGTCGGTGTGCAGAGGGGTCGCCATAGTGTCTTAGGAGATGAGATCAGCCCTCAGCCTGTGCCTTCCGGCTTGGGATAGGGGGACCTCGGGCTCCCCTAGCCCCAAACGGGAAATTAGGTGGGGAAGTTAGGTAGGAGAGAAGGTATGAAGGATGCCTGACCGGACAGAGACGAGGAGGGACCCCGCCCCACCAGACCCAGCGGCCTCCCTGCCCTGCGTGTTTTCTGAGTCCACAGTGTCCATGAAGCGGCCCTTACGCCACTCCACGGTGATGGGGCTCTGGACGCTGGGGTGCTCCACGCGGCAGGTGTAGACGTCTCCTCGCTGGGGGGTCATCTCCAGCATCACCAGGACCTGGTAGGTCCAGTCCCCGTTCTGAATAAGGGGCGTGGACACGACGCCGGCGGTCTCCTCCTGGTCGTTCCGGAACCAGCGGACTGTCACTTGACGAGGGTAGAAGTCTGTCACCGAGCAGACCAGCAGGTTGTGGTGGTGCAGGGCCTCTGTCCTGGCCGGGGCGATGGTCACTGTGGGCTCCACTAGGAGGAACAACAGACAGAGGAAGTTAGAGGGCGAGGCGGCCCCGGGCTTCCCGGGGCTTCCCGGGCTTCCCGCCAGGGGCTCCAGCCCCTCCCCCCACACTAAGTAGAGGAAATAACAGGTTTTGCATAGTCTTTCGTTAGAATCCCAGCTCTGGGTTTCAGTCCGCTCATTTGTTAGCCTGCTTTTTAGAAAAGTGTTTACTTGTTTATTAAACAAGATCATTTATGCGGAAACTCTTCGCAGCGTGCACTGGTGATTCTCAAAATGTGTGTATACGCAGATACGCGCGTGTACAACGTGCCCGCAGCTGGGGGACCAGCGCTCTGCTGAAGATCAGAATCTGCAGGGGGCGCACCGCTGCGAAGGCGCCCAGCCCGCGCGCTGGGGCTGCGCCCTGCGGCCTCGGAAAGACTGAAGTTCAGGGCGGTGACCGGCCAGCCGCTACCCACCGCAGATGCGGAGTTCCTCCCGCCCGGACTTCATCCCCCACACCCACGCCGCCCGCCAGGCCTCCCGCAGTTGTTCGGGTGGAAGGGGAGACCCCTCCCTGGACCACCCAGGAGTCGCGCAGCCGCGGAGACTCGCTCCCCGGCCTCGGCGCCCACCTCTCCGCGCGGTGGTGAAGGGAGCCATCTCCCTGTAGTTGTGCCTGCACAGCGTGTCCACCTGCGCGCGGTACTCGGCCAGGAGCTCCTTCTGCTTGTTCCAGCTCTGCGCGCTCCAGCGCCCCAGCGCCGTGACGGCCACAAACACGCCCACGGCGCTGTCGAAGCGCACGATCTCCTCCTGGTTGTAGATCTGCCTGGCCACCAGCCGCACGCGCTGCGTCCCGTTGGTGAAGTAGCACGTGCCCTTGAACTGGTACACGAAGTCCCCTGCGGGCACCCGCCGCCTGGCACGCCGTCCGCCTGGGGTCTCAGCCCCTCGGCGCCGCGGGGACGCCGGGAACGGGGAGGGAAGGGGGACGCCGGCACACCGAGGGACCCAGGACGCCCTGCGCTCAGCCTCGGAATGGAATCGGGTCCCCGGGAAGAATTTAGATGACCGCCCTGCCTCGAATCCTGAACTGAGCACTTATGAAAGAGAGTCGAATGTAGAGCAAATAAGTAAGCAAGTAATGGAGAGATGTGTGGTTGGTAATAAAGAGATAAAACAGTCAGTGTTTGCCTATGAGAAATCAGTGAATAAAGAAACCCAAAATAATCGACCATTAAATGGTAGAGCAATAGGTTAGCAATTAGCTGGACTCAAGATCCATCTTAAAACATTATACAAACCAAGAACAAATTTTCTATTATTACCACATCAAATATATATATAATATTATCTGGGAATAAGACCTTCAAAAGAGATGCAGGATTTCTTGAAGAAAATAATAAATTTTTCAATACCAGCGCATTGAATTTAATTTCAAAATAAAAAAATAAGGGAACGGGGAGGCAGTCAGTCAGACTCCCACATGCACCCGACAGGGATCCACCCGGCACGCCCACCAAGGGGCGATGCTCTGCCCCTCCGGGGCATCGCTCTGTTGCGACCAGAGCCACTCTAGCGCCTGGGGCAGGGGCCAAGGAGCCATCCCCAGCGCCCGGGCCATCTTTGCTCCAATGGAGCCTCGGCTGCAGGAGGGGAAGAGAGAGACAGAGAGGAAGGAGAGGGGGAGGGGTGGAGAAGCAGATGGGCGCTTCTCCTGTGTGCCCTGGCCGGGAATCAAACCTGGGACTCCTGCACGCCAGGCCGACGCTCTACCACTGAGCCAATTGGCCAGGGCCAGATAATATATTTTTATAAGCTATATTCAAAGATTCCCAAATAAATAGAAAGATACATTTTGTGCATCGATTGGAAGGTTTACTATTATAAATGTTTTGTGTTTTTTTTGTTGTTGTTGTTGTTTTTAGAGACAGAGAGAGAGTCAGAAAGAGGGATAGACAGGGACAGAAAGACAAGAACAGAGAGAGATGAGAAGCATCAATCATTAGTTTTTTGTTGCACATTGCAACACCTTAGTTGTTCATTGATTGCTTTCTCATATGTGCCTTGACCACGGGCCTTCAGCAGACCGAGTAACCCCTTGCTTGAGGCAGCGACCCTGGGTCCATGCTGGTGAGCTTTTTACTCAAACCAGATGAGCCCACGCTCAAGCTGGCGACCTCGGGGTCTCGAACCTGGGTCCTCGGCATCCCAGTTAGACGCTCTATTCACTGCGCCACTGCCGGGTCAGGCTGGAAGGTTTACTATTATAAAGATAACAATTATCCCAAGTGAATTTATGGATTGTATGTATCTCAAAATTTCTACAGGTTTTTTTTATTATTTAAAACTGTACAAGCAGATTATAATATTTAATAGAAGGAGCAAAGATTAGCAAACTACTCTTGAAGAAGTAAATATGAAAAATCTTTGCTCTACTAAATATCAAAGTATCAAATAAAACTGTGATAAATATACCATGTAATTGGTACGGGAAAATGGATGGATGTCAAAAATATATCCCAAAATAAGTTCCATGTATATATTTACATTAATTTCTGACCAAGGTGGCATTGTAGGTCGGTGGGGAACTGATGTTTTTTGTTAATAAATGTTCTAATGATGGGAAGAGGAACAGGTGGACAAATGAGCAAAAAAAAAAAAAAGAGAGAAAGAAGAATCAAACCACAGAGTCATAGAAACAAATAAAGTGCTGGTTGCCGAAGGCGACAGGGGAGGAGGGAGGGGTGGAAAGGTGAAGGGGAATGAAGACAATAATAGTGTGATAACTTTGTCATACAGTCGGTATAAAAATGTACTTTCTCTTTTTGTTCCAACTCTGAGATCCTTCCCTGAGAGAAACTACCCTCCCTGCAACTGCAGAGGTTGTGAGAAGGAATCTGGCAAAACCCTGCTTCCTAAGGGGGAGACATCTGGACTGTCCCAGGAGCCTTCCAAAACCTCCCTGGGGTCTGGTCAGAGGCCCTCAGCCCCGGAGCCCCGGGGAATTAACGCCCAGCCCGGGGTCTCTGAGGAGTGGCCGTCCAGCACTTACTTGGGGTCTCTCTGTGCTGAGCCGTGGGCGTCCTCAGCACCATGAGAAGAGCCATCACCATTCCAGCCATGGCCCAGGGGCTCCTGGGGACTGTCGCAGCCATCGCTCCACACCCGAAACAGAAAGAGTCTCTCAGAGGCGCTGGCAGTCAGCACAGCTGCCACCAATTCACCTGGTGATTCGCTTCACAGACAATAAAAATGAGGAAACCTCCTATGAACTTTAGGATTGGACAGTTCTTAGGGAAAAGGCCAATCAACTCAATAACTGGAGTTCTCATTTGTCTCTGGGTGAACACTTGTGATGAAAGTTCTCAATGCAAAAATAAAAATAAAAAAAAATAATTCATGGACCATCTACTTGGTGCCCAGTGCCGGGTCGTCACCAAACATCGCTGAACTGTGTGACACACTGCAAACATGTTTGGAGGTTTCAGGAACCAGAGGAATGGGATCTGGAGTATTTCATCCTGGGACGTTTATTTCAATTCTTGATTTTTTTTTTTTTTCCTTTCCAAGTGAGAGGAGGGGAGATAGAGAGACAGACTCCCACATGCGCCTGGGACCAGGATCCGCCTGACACCCCCATCTGGGGTGGATGCTTTGCCAATATTGGGCCATGCTGGCAATGGAGCTATTTTTAGAGCTGGAGGCGGAGGCTCCACAAGCCCTTCTCAGAGCCCAGCAGATGGATGCACTTGAACCAGTGGAGCCTTGGCTGCGGGAGGGGAAGAGAGAGACAGAGAGGAAGGAGGGGGAGGTGGAGAAGCAAATGGGCGCTTCTCCTGTGTGCCCTGGCCGGGAATCAAACCCAGGACTTCTGCACGCCAGGCCAACGCTCTACCACTGAGCCAATCAGCCAGGGCCATTCTGGTTCTTATATTTAGGGTTTGACAGTAGGGAGGTAGAAGGAAATGGAATGTTATTTGCTGGGAGAGAAGGTCATTAAAACCTGTTTATTTCCTTCCCTGACTGAGTACTGAGATGCCTGGGATATAGTATAAAGCCCTGGTTGGGAAACTGTGGCTCTTTGGCCCCTGGAGTGTTTAGCAAAGGCCAGCTTAGGAGTACCGTAATAACATTAATAACAATGTACCTACCTGTATAGTCTAAGTTTAAAAAATGTAGCTCTCAAAAGAAATTTCAATCGTTGTACTGTTGATATTTGGCTCTGCCTACTAATGAGTTTGCCGACCACTGAAATAGATAGATAATTGATGATTGATTGATTAATTGATTGACAGACTTAGGGAGGGAGAGGGGAAGAAGAGCTCGTGGGCCTTGGCCTCCCTGCTTCCCTGTCCCCGTCCCCCCACCCCCTGCCCACCCCCCACAGAAAAGCAGCAGCAGAGCCGGGTTGGGCATCAACAGCCTCCGCTCGCTCTGCAGGCCCAGCACGGTGCGGTGCTCACAGGGCTGGGCGCTCTTCCTCCAGCCGAGCGAGTGTGGAACCAGGGCTGCGGGCCAGGGAAGGTCTGCAGCGTCTCACTGCGTGCGTCCCGGACCCGCTGGAGAAGTGGGAAACTGCTACGGCCTGTGTGTGGTCCCCCGCAGGAGTAGAGGCACGACACCGAGTGTCCATTCCGGGGCGGGGACCTCCCACTCCCCGTTGCTCCCCTCTTACAGGGCACGGGTGAGGAGGTGCCCGTGTCGGTGACGATGTTCAGATTACTCTGGTGCCGAGAAGGCCGGCTCTGGGCACAGGTACTGGCAGGAGTGGTCTGGGAACACCCGCTGAGCATCTGGGGACAGTCAGCCCTGGGGGTTGTGAGCTCAGGCTGGGAGAGGTCATGGAAGATGAAGGCTGGTCTCAGTTCAGGCCTTCTGCTGGCATAGGGGTTCCCTGCGCCAGCTAGCTCAGCTTCGGGCCTCTCTCCTCGCTGCACTGGGGTCACTTAGGGGGCAGGCCTGTGTGGCTGCTCCGTGCACAACACCGTGGTCAGGACACAGTGAACAGGTGGCTTCAATCATGAGCCTCTAATTAAATATATATATATATATATATATATATATATATATATACACACACACACACACACACACACACACACACACACACACATGATCAGAATTGCAGAATTGCAAAAATTGGTTGCAGTCAAGTTGTAATTCTCATTAAGAATTTCTATAGCACATTCTAGGGTCATAGGACAAGAAACCTATAGTAACTGTGTGTGTGTCTGTATCTGTGCGTTTCTATGTATATGCTCCTACATGCGCATATGTATTCATACTCAGGTGAGGTGTAAGTGCTAACAAAAGTATTCGGAGCATACTTCGGAGAGACCTTCACGGCCTGCGGTCAGGACGGAAGAAGGAGAGGAGCCCGTCATTTCGACACTGCGGACAGAAAGAGCCACTGAACCGCTGTAGGAGGGGCTGACGCCTTCCACACAGTAATTCAAGCTGAAAGAGTCCAACTAGAAACACTGCGGATATTGCGCAAATGGGCGAAGGGAACGCCAAACTGAAAGCCAGAGCACCTGTTAGCACTGAGCTCGGCATGAACTGCCTGTGTGACGCTCGGTGAGCCATTTAGAACAGTGTGGTCTGGATTTTCCTCCTTCGTTCTTTCTTTAAACAAATGTGTATTGAGTGGCCCTGTTCCAGACACTGGGAACACAACAATGAGGACATTTAAGAAGGCCGCATCCGTGCCCTTCGGCGCTCAGTTCTAGGGTTGCATTACAGGCGGCAAAATGCGTGGGCTGACTAGACCCTCCCTGTGGTTCCTTCTAGGCCTCTGGCCTCTGCAGGTGCCCAGTGTCATCTCACGGAGATTGGGAAGCCGGCCGGTGCCCTGAGGTCACAGAAGAGTGATTTTGCTAAATGAACTTGCTTCTTACAACTCTAAAGATTTTGTTTTGAGCCTGACCTATGGTGGCGCAGTGGATAAAGCGTCAACCTGGAAATGCTGAGGTCGCCAGTTCAAAACCCTGGGCTTGCCTGGTCAAGGCACATATGGGAGTTGATGCTTCCTGCTCCTCCCCCCTTCTCTCTCTCTCTGTCTCTCTCTCCTCTCTCCCTCTCTCTCTCCTTTCTAAAATGAATAAATAAAATAAAAATTAAAAAAAAAAAAAGATTTTGTTTTGTATCCATAAGATCATTTTATAGACTTTTTTTAATTCAGTGACAGGGGAGGCAGAGACAGACTCACGCATGCGTTCAGACTGGGATCTACCCAGCATGCCCACTAGGGGGCGATGCTCTGCCCATGGGGCGAGGGGGCATTGCTCTGTTGCTCAGCAACCGAGCTCTTCTTAGCACCTCAGGCAGAGGTCATGAAGCCATCCTCAGCGCCTGGCACCAACTCGTTCCAATGGAGCCATGGCTGCAGGAGGAGAAGAGAAAGAGAGAAAGAGAGAGAGAAGTGAGAGGTGGATGGGTGAAGAAGCAGATGGGCATCTCTCCTGTGTGCTTTGACTGGGAATCAAATCCAGGACATCCACACACCAGGCCGACGCTCTCCCACTGAGCCAACCGGCCAGGGCTATTTATAGACTATTGAATTCAGTCTGTCTTTGACCCGGGTTCCTGTCGCTGGAGACCTCAGTGATAAAGGGTGAGCAGGTGATTAAGAACAGCGGCCAGAGATGGATGGACCTGGGGAGCATTGCGCTCAGTGAAAGAAGTCAGCTAGAGAAAGACAAGCGCCACGTGACTTCTCTTACACGGGAATCTAACGGACAAAATAAATGAACAGGCAAAGCAGAAGCAGACTCAGAGACACAGACTCACAGACGCCGAGAACAGACTGAGGGTTGGCAGAAGGGAAGGCGGTGGGGGGCGGGGTGACAAAGGGGGAGGGGTTGAGAAGCACAGGTCAGAGCCACACAATAGTCACGAGGACGTCAAGTCCAGCGTAAGCGGGATAGTCGGTACTATTGTCACAGCTGTGCCTGGTGTCAGGCGGGTACTGGAAATGTCGGGGCACCGACATTTGTAAGGTGTACAATTGTCTCACCTCTACGCCGCACACCTGAAACTAATATAAAATAATATTGCATGTAAACTGTAAATGAAAATAATGCAAAACGATTTAAAAATTAAAAGGGAAAAAGCAACAGCCCACAGGGGGAGGGTTCCGGGAAAGGACCGGCCGTGAGGACCCGGCCGCAGGCTCCTGTCCCCAGCAGCAGGCTCCTGTCCCCAGCAGCAGGCTCCTGTCACCAGCGAGGCTGGGCTGGGCTGGACTGGACAGGCTCGCGCCATCTCGCCTCCCTTTTCCTGAATTTCCACCCCCATCCCTCCTTCCAGAGCCTCGCAGACAGAGGGAATGTGGGAGAAGAAGGAAACTGGAAGGCTACCTGCGGAAAGCCCCTGTAAACCCGGGATTCCCACGGGGATTCCCTCCACAGTTTGAAGTCCCAACTTAAACGTCGGTCTCTGCCGCCATCTGGCGGTCAAAGTGCCACATCGCAGCCTCCACGCAGTGGTTCTGTTCATTGCGTTAAGAAAACTCGGCTCAACTGTAAAATCATTTCTAAACTTTTCCCAACTGGCTTTTTTTTTTCAATGGTTAATCTAATATCGTGATGGTGTTCTACGCTATGACGTAAAGCCCCATTTTTTTTTCATATCGTCCATGGTTTATCGAGGATGTTGATTTATTAGATGAGATTTATCTGCCCCCAAAACCCCACCCGCAGAGGACCTGTGACTGCCTTAACCTCCCCCTCCCACAGCGCAAGCAGGGGCCCACCTAACAGGTGTGGGGGCCAATATATATATTTATACACTTTTTCTCCCACCTTCTAAGTTCTAGGCTGGGCTAAATGAACAGAGACAGGTTAACAGGAGAAAATCAAGTTATAATGCATGCTCGTGGGAAATTCACACAGCACAAAAATTCCAAAGACAGTGAGGCATCGTTGGGCATGTAAGACATCTTTGGACAAAAGAGAAAGGAGGGGACGAGTACTAGATTTCAGAAGTGCGAATGGGCGGTTTACAGGTGGTTGGACAGGAGCAGGACGCAGTGGCAGGTACCTTCCTGCTCGGCAGCTCAGAAACGACGGACAGGCCTGGAGCCCTAACTTAAGCTCAGGTAAAGATTCTCAAGGTGATTAAGACAAGTCTTCCTTCCCAAAGCAGGTTTTTCTGTCTGGATTTCTTAAGCAAGAAAGGGGGAAGGGTCAAAGGCTCCCTCTGAATTCTGTTTCTATTATTATTATTATTATTATTATTATTATTATTATTATTATTAAATGAGAAGTGGAGAGGCAGAGAGAGACTGACTCCCACATGGGCCCCGTCCGGATCCACCCGGCATGCCCACCAGGGGGCGATGCTCTGCCCATCTGGGCCCTTGCTCTGTTGCAACCGGAGCCATTTTTCAGCTCCTGAGAGGAAGGCTATGGAGTGGTCCTCAGCGTCCAGGGCCAACTCGTTCCAATCGAGCCATGGCTGCAGGAGGGGAGGAGAAGGGGAGAGAGAGAAGCAAGAGGGTGAAGGGTAGAGAAGCAGATGATTGCTTCTCCTGTGTACCCTGACTAGGAATCAAACTCAGGACAACCACACACTCTACCATTGAGCCAACTGGTCAGGGCCTGTATTGTTTTTTATATGTACATGTGAATTGACAACTATGTAAAAATACAGGCAGATATTGACTTTTCATCATCATGGAAGAGAATCCCTCCACCAGCAAACGTTACAATTCTCTGAAGGCTCAAGCGATGGTGAGCATTACTTTAACGATAAAGTATTTTTTAATTAAGATTGATACACTGCTCTTAGACATAATATTATTCCTTACAGTAGAGTGAAAATACAACTTTTATACGCGCAGGGAAACCAAAATATTCGTGGGACTCGCTTTATCGCAATACCCACTGTACTGCGGTGGTCTGGGACCAAACAGGCAATACCTCCAAGGTATGTCTGTTAAAGGCTTAACTTTTAGCCTGACCAGGCAGTGGCGCAGTGGATAGAGCATCGGACTGGGATGCGGAGGACCCAGGTTCGAGACCCCAAGGTCACCACCTTGAGCACGGGCTCATCTGGTTTGAGCAAAGCTCACCAGCTTGGACCCAAGGTCACTGGCTCAAGCAAGGGGTCACTCAGTCTGCTGAAAGCCAGCGGTGAAGGCACATATGAAAAAGCAATCAATGAACAACTAAGGTGTCGCAACAAAAAACTGATTCTCCGTTCCTGTCTATCCCTCTCTCTGTATCTGTAAAAAAAAGAAAAAAAAGAAAAAAAAAGAATTAAAAACAAATTAACAACATGTTCGACAAAACTAGGTGACAAGGCACCTCCATGAACCTTAAAATACGAGTTGATGGGGACAAACCGCTAACAGTCACAAGATGCACCTGGAGTAGTGTCCATTGGGCAGGTGCTGGGAGCCGCCGGTGCTCCATGCTTCTGAGGACGAGTTAGTGCCAGTCGGCCCGTGGGCACTCATGAAAAGCACAGCAGAGCCTTGGCGGGACAGCAGAGAAGACCGGAGGTGCAGGGGTCCGGGTGGGGCTGCCCAATCTGAGAGCAGCTGACACAGGGCCTGGGTCATCCCAGAAGGGCGGGCAGGAGTGTCACCCGTAAGAAGCCTCTACACTAACCATCCATGCCCCTTCCCAAGGCAGAGCCCTACACAGGTAAGAGTCAGAGGTAGGAGAATCAAGACTGAGCCAGACAGGGGCAAGAAGACAAGGGAAAGGAGTCCGATGGGAGGTGGAAACTCTGGAACTCGCAAAAAGCAGGGGCGATATTGAGCACTACACGACCACAGCAGAAGGGGGCGCTCTCCAAAGGCAAGGACGCTTCCCTGAACAGTGCCTCGTAAAATCCACAATGAATGTGATACAAACAGAGTGACAGAAAAGGCTAAAGCTACATCATATACTAAGTTAATGAAAATATGGAAAACAGAACAAAATCTTCACAGACAATGGAGGCACACCAGGAAAATTATGCCAAAAAAAAAAAAAATACTGAACTAAAACCTATCTCAAAAACAAGCTAAGCCTGACCAGGTGTTGGCGCAGTGGATAGAGCGTCGGACTGGGACACGGAGGACCAGGTTCAAAACCCCGAGGTCTCTAACTTGAGTGTGGGATCATAGACATGACCCTATGGTTGCTGGCTGGAGCCCAAGGTCACTGGCTTGAGCAAGGGGTCACTCACTCTGCTGGAGACCCCTGGTCAAGGCACGTATGAGAAAGCAATCAATGAACAACTAAGGAGCTGCAACGAAGAATTGATGTTTCTCATCTCTCTCCCTTTCTGTCTGTCTGTCCCTATCTCTGTCTCTGTCATACAAAAAAAGTAAATATTAGTATTTTTTATAAAAACAAGTGAAGAGTCACTAAGAAAGTATTAGAAGATATGAAATAACAGCATAATCAGAATTGGAAAAACCTCAATATAGACGATAATATTATACAATAATACTGTGATGTGATAAATATTGCCTCAATGCTAAGTATATACCACAATATAAAAAAGTATCACAATAACACAATGTACACCATAATAATTTTTATATAATAATTTTTTAAAGAATCAGAAAATTTTAAACATAGGGTGACAATACTCAAGAAATAATTAGAAAAATATTTTAATCCTTTCAGAAATGAAGAGTAAACTAAAAGGAACAGAAGAACAGATAAACACCATGAAGAATCCTCAATAAGATAAAAGGAGAATATTTTATTTTTTTAACGTTTATTTTATTGATTTGAGAGAGAGAGGAAGGGAGAGACAGAGACAGGAGCACCAATCCACCCTTGCATGTGCCCTGACGGGGGATCGAACCAGCAACCCCATGCTTCAGGATGAGGATAATATTTTAAATGAAAAAGAAATGAGAGGTTTAAAGGATTCAAGAGAAAATGACAAATATTAAAGATATGAAAAAATATATACAACATTTAAATGATGAGTCTCTGAATAAGAAAACGAAAGGAAATATTAAAATAATATAACTCAATAAAACATTCCTGAAGTTAAAAAAGAGAAAAAAAAAGATTAAACAGCATATTAAAAGAGAATGGGGTTAATTGAAAAACTCAACTCAAACTACCAGAACCAAGATATAGTCCAGTATATACTGCTCACAAACATTAGGGGATATTTCAAAGTGAATATGAAACTCTAAAAGATCCCCTAATGTTTGTGAGCAGTGTACTTTCTGAACATTAAAGAAAAAGAAAATATGGCCAGGGCATCACAGTAAAAAAAAAAAAAAAAAAGTGATTTGATTAGATAATCATCAGACTTTTTACAGCACTGTTACATGGAGTACAGTACCGTTGCTAAGATACTGCAGTAAAGCACATAGATGCAGGACGGATAGAATCAGAACATCCCGGTTCTGCCATCCCCGGTGCATCAAAGGGTCTAGGCACTGAGCGGCCGCGGGTCCCTAACATCATGAAGAGAGACAGGCGGACACTGTTCCTGGAGGTGAAGAACCACGCCGCCACCAGAGGGCGTTCTCAGGGACCCGAGCTGACTCGGGGCGGGCTCGCAGGAGATGCGGGACAGAGCTGACTCGGGGCGGGCTCGCAGGAGATGCGGGAGAGAGCTGACTCCGGGCCCACTCGCAGGAGATGCGGGACAGAGCTGACTCGGGGCGGGCTCTGCAGCCGGGCGACTCGCAGGAGATGCGGGGGAGCTGACTCCGGGCGGGCTCGCAGGAGATGCGGGACAGAGCTGACTCGGGGCGGGCTCGCAGGAGATGCGGGACAGAGCTGACTCCGGGCGGGCTCTGCAGCCGGGCGGGCTCGCAGGAGATGCGGGACAGAGCTGACTCCGGGCGGGCTCGCAGGAGATGCGGGACAGAGCTGACTCCGGGCGGGCTCGCAGGAGATGCGGGACAGAGCTGACTCCGGGCGGGCTCTGCAGCCGGGCGGGCTCGCAGGAGATGCGGGGGAGCTGACTCCGGGCGGGCTCGCAGGAAATGCGGGAGAGAGCTGACTCCGGGGCGGGGCGGGCTCTGCAGCCGGGCCCACTCGCAGGAGATGCGGGAGAGAGCTGACTCCGGGCGGGCTCGCAGGAGATGCGGGACAGAGCTGACTCCGGGCGGGCTCGCAGGAGATGCGGGACAGAGCTGACTCCGGGCGGGCTCGCAGGAGATGCGGGACAGAGCTGACTCCGGGCGGGCTCTGCAGCCGGGCGGGCTCGCAGGAGATGCGGGGGAGCTGACTCCGGGCGGGCTCGCAGGAAATGCGGGAGAGAGCTGACTCCGGGGCGGGGCGGGCTCTGCAGCCGGGCCCACTCGCAGGAGATGCGGGAGAGAGCTGACTCCGGGCGGGCTCGCAGGAGATGCGGGAGAGAGCTGACTCCGGGCGGGCTCTGCAGCCGGGCGACTCGCAGGAGATGCGGGAGAGCTGACTCCGGGGCGGGGCGGGGCGGGCTCTGCAGCCGGGCCCACTCGCAGGAGATGCGGGGGAGCTGACTCCGGGCGGGCTCTGCAGCCGGGCCCACTCGCAGGAGATGCGGGAGAGCTGACTCCGGGGCGGGCTCGCAGGAGATGCGGGACAGAGCTGACTCCGGGCGGGCTCTGCAGCCGGGCGGGCTCGCAGGAGATGCGGGGGAGCTGACTCCGGGCGGGCTCGCAGGAAATGCGGGAGAGAGCTGACTCCGGGGCGGGGCGGGCTCTGCAGCCGGGCCCACTCGCAGGAGATGCGGGAGAGAGCTGACTCCGGGCGGGCTCTGCAGCCGGGCGGGCTCGCAGGAGATGCGGGAGAGAGCTGACTCCGGGCGGGCTCTGCAGCCGGGCCCACTCGCAGGAGATGCGGGAGAGCTGACTCCGGGCGGGCTCTGCAGCCGGGCCCACTCGCAGGAGATGCGGGGGAGCTGACTCCGGGCGGGCTCTGCAGCCGGGCCCACTCGCAGGAGATGCGGGAGAGCTGACTCCGGGGCGGGCTCGCAGGAGATGCGGGACAGAGCTGACTCCGGGCGGGCTCTGCAGCCGGGCCCACTCGCAGGAGATGCGGGACAGGAAGACGTGCGGAGCCGCCCCCGGGGTCTGCGATCAGCACACCCAGACTGTGGGAAACTGCGGGTCACGGGGCTCAGGCGTTTCAGCGGAGCCATCGTTAGCAAAAGAACGGGCTGGAGGAGAAACCGGTCACGTAGGCGGTTCGTAACAGACAGCTAGGCTGTGCTATCCAGGAGCTCGCCCTTGAGGAGGAGACGGTACAGAAATGCCCTAACGTGGGTGCCCTGCGCTCGGATGTGACCGCCTCGGGCAGAGGGGCTTCCACGGGCCTGAGGCCCTCGGAGACAGCGGTGGCAGCGAAGCTGTTTCTCCACCTGAGTGGTGATTACAGAGGTTTTGTCTTAAATGACTCATTGAATTATACATTTGTGTTGTTATCTGTGTCTCAATTTTATTTTTGCATTTTAGAAAGCTTTTTGAAAAAGAGCGCGGAGGAGAGTGACAGTCTGAGCGTTTGTCTTGGGAAGACCGGGAGCCTGCAGTTGGACAGAGGGAAAGACTTGGAGGACTCTCCTCGCAGGGCGGGGGCTGAACCTCAGAGCTGTGGACAGCTGTGGCCGGAAGGAGCCAGGGCTCGGGGGAGTTTCAGCACTCTGTCCTGGAAACGGGGACTCGTGACAGATACAGGTGGGAGGACGGAGGGCAGATGGAAGGGTGACGAGAGGCGCGTCATCTCAGAACACAAAACTCTAGAACCAGGTCAGGGCTCCTCCAAGGCCTCTGGGAAAAGTCACTAACCCTAACCCTTTGCTCAGAGGAGGACCCACGCCAGCTGGTCCGACTTCGGGCTCCAAGGTGCAAAGCTTCTGTCAGGACCGTGGTGCAGCGGGGGTGGTGGGCAAGCAGCCCCTGAGACCTGCAGGGACGGTGACAAAAGTCTCGTGAGTGACTCCCCCGGCCCCGCACTCCAGGGACACAGCAGATGTGCCACCCAGCCAGAGCCACCCTTACGTCTCGCCCCATGACGTCTCCCTCCGGCCAAAGGACCTCGAGAACAAAGGTGCCTGTTCACCAGAGCTGGGTCCCCACACACCCAGGACCCCCCAAGTAGGACTAAATGCTCTGATTACCCCTGGAAGATGGGGGGGGGACCTGCATCTCTGCTTACCCCCTGGAAGTTTCTGGCTACAGAATAGACTAAGCCTGGGGCCCCTGAGTTCAGTCAGCCTCCCTGCCTCACACCTTTGATGTTAGGAAAAGCGGGAAGTAGAGGAAACCGCGGGACAGGCAGGCAGGGTCCCCCCCCCCCAGCATGCCCCCCTCCAGCAGCTCGTCACCTTTCCAGGCCCGGAGGTGGATGGCGACCCCCACCAGGAAGAAGATGAGTCCGAACAGGAAGGCTGCCGCTCCACCGAGCATCCTGCCCCAAGAATACTCGGGCTGGGCCCCTGTGGGAAACAGGCGGTGACGTCAGGACAAAGCTCCCCCTGCTGGGTGGACCTCCCTGAAGTCCCAGGGCCGGTGCCGGACTCCAGCCCAGTGCTCTCTGGAGAAATAAACTTAGAAATGGCTCTTTGAAAGCAAGGTTTTTATCCCTGGAGTTTCTGCTACTGACTCTCATGGCCCAGAAAAATGCCCCATTTCTAAATGCCAAGACCAAAGTACTAGAGGATGTTCGCTCCCAATGTTGGAAGGAAGTGGCAGGCTGACCAGACCTCCTTATCTCTGGGGGGATTACGGAGAGCTATCTGCCATGTTCTTTCCCACTCGGACTCAAGGACGCCCATGACTCCCTGGCTCCCTCAGATCAGGGGAGAGAGAAATAGCGCTGTGACCAGGCCGAGCGTGGTGGTCACCCAGGCCCCAGCCGAGCCAGGGCGACCCGAGTCGGGCCCAGAGGCCGATTCTCACTCCACTCCACGGACACGGGGCTCGGCAGGCTGGCGTGGTCAACACGGCAGGTGTAGACGTCGCCCAGTTCAGGGGTCGTTTCCAGCATCAGCGCCGTCTGGAAGGTCCAGTCTCCGTTCCTGATGAGGCCAGTGGACACGACCCCCGCTCTCTCCTCCTGCCCATTCCGGGCCCACCTGACCTCGATGTCCCCCGGGTAGAAGCCGGTCACAGAGCACAGCAGTACATTGTGGTGCTGGGGCACCGGGGTCCTCTCCGGATACACCGTCACCTCTGGCCGCACTAGAGGGAGAGAGAACTGAGGCCTCATGAAGGAAAACCACAAAGCCAACGCGGGAGCTTCCTTAGGGACTCTCTCTGTCCCTAATCTCATTCCCGAGCACCCACGAGGAGACTGGAAATGTGAGGAAATCTCACAGATACGCCCGTGCCCCCCGGGGGGAATGCAGGTGTTACCAGACACTTCCACAATGGCCCTTGTGTTCAACACCACACTAGTCCTTAAAGTCCCGACAACTGGGGGGTGCCTGGGACCAAGATGACAGTGACCTGACCTGCGACGATGACTGAGTCACCGTTGGGGACAGAACACACACAGGGACTCCGCTGCTCCTAACCCAGGTATCCGGAGGCAGGAAGTTGGCCGTGATGAGGAAGAAGGGTGATGCGATGGCCAGGCTCACCCGGGGAGACTCCGGCTCCCAGCGGACCACGCCCACCCCTCACCCCTCCTCCCCACCGTGAAGGGCGCGCCCAGCTCACCCCTCACCTCTCCTCCCCACCGTGAAGGGCGCGCCCAGCTCACCCCTCACCTCTCCTCCCCACCCCTCACCTCTCCTCCCCACCCCTCACCTCTCCTCCCCACCCCTCACCTCTCCTCCCCTCCGTGAAGGGCGCGCCCAGCTCACCCCTCACCTCTCCTCCCCACCGTGAAGGGCGCGCCCAGCTCACCCCTCACCTCTCCTCCCCACCCCTCACCTCTCCTCCCCACCCCTCACCTCTCCTCCCCACCCCTCACCTCTCCTCCCCTCCGTGAAGGGCGCGCCCAGCTCACCCCTCACCTCTCCTCCCCACCCCTCACCTCTCCGCCCCACCCCTCACCTCTCCTCCCCACCCCTCACCTCTCCTCCCCACCCCTCACCTCTCCTCCCCACCCCTCACCTCTCCGCCCCACCCCTCACCTCTCCTCCCCACCCCTCACCTCTCCGCCCCACCCCTCACCTCTCCTCCCCACCCCTCACCTCTCCGCCCCACCCCCCCCCCTCCCACCCCTCACCTCTCCGCCCCACCGTGAAGGGCACGCCCAGCTCACCCCTCACCTCTCCTCCCCACCCCTCACCTCTCCTCCCCACCCCTCACCTCTCCTCCCCACCCCTCACCTCTCCGCCCCACCGTGAAGGGCACGCCCAGCTCACCCCTCACCTCTCCTCCCCACCCCTCACCTCTCCGCCCCACCGTGAAGGGCGCGCCCAGCTCACCCCTCACCTCTCCTCCCCACCGTGAAGGGCGCGCCCAGCTCACCCCTCACCTCTCCTCCCCACCCCTCACCTCTCTTCCCCACCCCTCACCTCTCCTCCCCACCCCTCACCTCTCCTCCCCGCCGTGAAGGGCGCGCCCAGCTCACCCCTCACCTCTCCTCCCCACCGTGAAGGGCGCGCCCAGCTCACCCCTCACCTCTCCTCCCCACCCCTCACCTCTCCTCCCCGCCGTGAAGGGCGCGCCCAGCTCACCCCTCACCTCTCCTCCCCACCGTGAAGGGCGCGCCCAGCTCACCCCTCACCTCTCCTCCCCACCCCTCACCTCTCCTCCCCACCCCTCACCTCTCCTCCCCACCCCTCACCTCTCCTCCCCACCCCTCACCTCTCCGCCCCACCCCTCACCTCTCCTCCCCACCCCTCACCTCTCCGCCCCACCGTGAAGGGCACGCCCAGCTCACCCCTCACCTCTCCTCCCCACCCCTCACCTCTCCGCCCCACCCCTCACCTCTCCGCCCCACCGTGAAGGGCGCGCCCAGCTCACCCCTCACCTCTCCTCCCCACCCCTCACCTCTCCTCCCCACCCCTCACCTCTCCGCCCCACCGTGAAGGGCGCGCCCAGCTCACCCCTCACCTCTCCTGCCCACCCCTCACCTCTCCTCCCCACCCCTCACCTCTCCTCCCCACCGTGAAGGGCGCGCCCAGCTCACCCCTCACCTCTCCTGCCCACCGTGAAGGGCGCGCCCAGCTCACCCCTCACCTCTCCTGCCCACCGTGAAGGGCGCGCCCAGCTCACCCCTCACCTCTCCTCCCCACCGTGAAGGGCGCGCCCAGCTCACCCCTCACCTCTCCTCCCCACCGTGAAGGGCGCGCCCAGCTCACCCCTCACCTCTCCTCCCCACCGTGAAGGGTGCGCCCAGCTCACCCCTCACCTCTCCTCCCCACCGTGAAGGGCGCGCCCAGCTCACCCCTCACCTCTCCTGCCCACCGTGAAGGGCGCGCCCAGCTCACCCCTCACCTCTCCTGCCCACCGTGAAGGGCGCGCCCAGCTCACCCCTCACCTCTCCTCCCCACCGTGAAGGGCACGCCCAGCTCACCCCTCACCTCTCCTCCCCACCCCTCACCTCTCCTCCCCACCCCTCACCTCTCTGCCCCACCGTGAAGGGCGCGCCCAGCTCACCCCTCACCTCTCCTGCCCACCCCTCACCTCTCCTCCCCACCCCTCACCTCTCCTCCCCACCGTGAAGGGCGCGCCCAGCTCACCCCTCACCTCTCCTCCCCACCCCTCACCTCTCCTCCCCACCGTGAAGGGCGCGCCCAGCTCACCCCTCACCTCTCCGCCCCACCCCTCACCTCTCCTCCCCACCCCTCACCTCTCCTCCCCACCCCTCACCTCTCCTCCCCACCCCTCACCTCTCCTCCCCACCCCTCACCTCTCCGCCCCACCGTGAAGGGCGCGCCCAGCTCACCCCTCACCTCTCCTGCCCACCCCTCACCTCTCCTCCCCACCCCTCACCTCTCCTCCCCACCCCTCACCTCTCCTCCCCACCCCTCACCTCTCCTCCCCACCCCTCACCTCTCCTGCCCACCCCTCACCTCTCCTCCCCACCCCTCACCTCTCCTCCCCACCGTGAAGGGCGCGCCCAGCTCACCCCTCACCTCTCCTGCCCACCCCTCACCTCTCCTCCCCACCCCTCACCTCTCCTCCCCACCCCTCACCTCTCCTCCCCACCCCTCACCTCTCCGCCCCACCGTGAAGGGCGCGCCCAGCTCACCCCTCACCTCTCCTGCCCACCCCTCACCTCTCCTCCCCACCCCTCACCTCTCCTCCCCACCCCTCACCTCTCCTCCCCACCGTGAAGGGCGCGCCCAGCTCACCCCTCACCTCTCCTGCCCACCCCTCACCTCTCCGCCCCACCGTGAAGGGCGCGCCCAGCTCACCCCTCACCTCTCCTGCCCACCCCTCACCTCTCCTCCCCACCCCTCACCTCTCCGCCCCACCGTGAAGGGCGCGCCCAGCTCACCCCTCACCTCTCCTGCCCACCCCTCACCTCTCCTCCCCACCCCTCACCTCTCCTCCCCACCCCTCACCTCTCCTCCCCACCGTGAAGGGCGCGCCCAGCTCACCCCTCACCTCTCCTGCCCACCCCTCACCTCTCCGCCCCACCGTGAAGGGCACGCCCAGCTCACCCCTCACCTCTCCTGCCCACCCCTCACCTCTCCTCCCCACCCCTCACCTCTCCTCCCCACCCCTCACCTCTCCGCCCCACCGTGAAGGGCGCGCCCAGCTCACCCCTCACCTCTCCTCCCCACCCCTCACCTCTCCTCCCCACCCCTCACCTCTCCTCCCCTCCGTGAAGGGCGCGCCCAGCTCACCCCTCACCTCTCCTCCCCACCCCTCACCTCTCCTCCCCACCCCTCACCTCTCCTCCCCACCCCTCACCTCTCCTCCCCACCCCTCACCTCTCCTCCCCACCCCTCACCTCTCCGCCCCACCGTGAAGGGCGCGCCCAGCTCACCCCTCACCTCTCCTGCCCACCCCTCACCTCTCCTCCCCACCCCTCACCTCTCCTCCCCACCGTGAAGGGCGCGCCCAGCTCACCCCTCACCTCTCCTGCCCACCCCTCACCTCTCCGCCCCACCGTGAAGGACGCGCCCAGCTCACCCCTCACCTCTCCTGCCCACCCCTCACCTCTCCTCCCCACCCCTCACCTCTCCTCCCCACCCCTCACCTCTCCGCCCCACCGTGAAGGGCGCGCCCAGCTCACCCCTCACCTCTCCTCCCCACCCCTCACCTCTCCTCCCCACCCCTCACCTCTCCTCCCCACCCCTCACCTCTCCTCCCCACCGTGAAGGGCGCGCCCAGCTCACCCCTCACCTCTCCTGCCCACCCCTCACCTCTCCGCCCCACCGTGAAGGGCGCGCCCAGCTCACCCCTCACCTCTCCTGCCCACCCCTCACCTCTCCTCCCCACCCCTCACCTCTCCTCCCCACCCCTCACCTCTCCGCCCCACCGTGAAGGGCGCGCCCAGCTCACCCCTCACCTCTCCTGCCCACCCCTCACCTCTCCTCCCCACCCCTCACCTCTCCTCCCCACCGTGAAGGGCGCGCCCAGCTCACCCCTCACCTCTCCTGCCCACCCCTCACCTCTCCGCCCCACCGTGAAGGGCGCGCCCAGCTCACCCCTCACCTCTCCTGCCCACCCCTCACCTCTCCTCCCCACCCCCTCACCTCTCCTCCCCACCCCTCACCACTCCGCCCCACCGTGAAGGGCGCGCCCAGCTCACCCCTCACCTCTCCTGCCCACCCCTCACCTCTCCTCCCCACCCCTCACCTCTCCTCCCCACCGTGAAGGGCGCGCCCAGCTCACCCCTCACCTCTCCTCCCCACCCCTCACCTCTCCTCCCCGCCGTGAAGGGCGCGCCCAGCTCACCCCTCACCTCTCCTCCCCACCCCTCACCTCTCCGCCCCACCGTGAAGGGCACGCCCAGCTCACCCCTCACCTCTCCGCCCCACCCCTCACCTCTCCGCCCCACCCCTCACCTCTCCGCCCCGCCCCTCACCTCTCCTGCCCACCCCTCACCTCTCCTCCCCACCCCTCACCTCTCCTGCCCACCGTGAAGGGCGCGCCCAGCTCGTAGTTGCGCCTGCAGAGCGCGTCCACGGAAGCTCTGCTTCTCGCCAGGATGTCGGGCCGGCTGTTCCACAGCTCCACGTCCGGCCGCCCCAGCTCTGTCAGCGCCACAAACATCCCCAGGTCGCTGTCGAAACGCGCGTATTCCTCCAAGTTAAAGATGAACCTGACCACAAACCGCACCCTGTCGGTCCCGTTGGTGAAGTAACAGTCAGCCTTAGCCTGAATCACAAAGTCTTCTGGAAAAACAAAAAGAAGAAAAGAAAAAAAGACTATACACCAGCCCCCGACTTGAAGAAACATATACCTGGCAAATTATGCCAGACCGCACAGACTTGAGAGATGGCCCTTGACCTCAGTAAACAGGCCACAGCATCCTTCTCTCCCCTGGGCCCCACCTGGTTCCTATCGGCAAAGAGACCCCCATTGCTAAGACGTCCACGACGCATCCTACCAGGCCAGGCAACGGGGGACATGTCACCCAAGGAAGCAAACCAAAGAGAGTCCCAGGAGACAAAACGTTCATCCAACGAGTATTTGTTGACTGGGTTTCACCAGACACCGGGCTAGGATTCTCCAAATCCAGTTTCCAGAAGCCCAAGGTCTGAAGTCCCTTTGTTATCAAGTCAAAAGACCCAGCCCTGTATGGAATAATTCAATAGCGTTCTTGCCTTTCGCTGGTTCGTTCTACACACTCCTCCTCTGGAGTTGAGAGCAGAGTGATGGAGGTGGGGGAGGGGAATGCAGGGTAGGTATATGGTCAGTGTGAAATAAACTCCCCTCTACCTTCCACTCACGATGGCTTTTCTCCAAGAAAACTGTTCCTCTGTGCTCTTAGTTAGAGACCTCATCCCCTCTGCTGGCTCTAGTGAGGTCACAACTTCATTACCTCTGTTGATGTTGGGTGAAAAAACATTAATCACGCCTGACCTGGCTGTGGCGCAGTGGATACAGCATTGGACTGGGATGCACAGGACGCAGGTTTGAAACCCCGAGGTCGCCGGCTTGAGCACGGGCTCACCAGCTTCAGCGCAGGGTCACCGGCTTGAGCGTGAGATCATAGACATGATCCCATGGTCGCCGGCTTGAGCACGGGCTCACCAGCTTCAGCGCAGGGTCACTGGCTTGAGCGTGAGATCATAGACATGATCCCATGGTCGCTGGCTTGAGCCCAAAGGTCGCTGGATTGAGCCCAAGGTCACTGACTTGAGCAAAGGGTCACTTGCTCTGCTGTAGTCCCCCCCCCCCCGGTCAGGGCACATATGAGAAAGCAGTCAATGAACAAGCAACCAACGAACAACTAAGATGCTGCAATGAAAAATTGATGCGTCTCATCTCTCTTCCCTCCTATCCGTCTGTCCCTATCTGTCCCTCTCTCTGACTCTCTCTGTCTCTGTCCATAAAAAAAAATTAATTATGACTTGAAGATGCCTTTTATCACCATCATCATCATCACCATCATCGTCATCATCACTGGCACTCTACCTACACGCTGGTAGTTGCAATAATGGGGTGGGATGGGGAACATAAAGTTAGCTTAAACCTTCTTTGGGGGATTTTATATGAAACACTGCCATTTAAGATGGAATTTAAAACTCCAGTTCCATTCTCCATTATGATTTTCTGCTCTCAAAGTCCCTACTAGCACTGATAGTAATGAATTTACACCCTGTATTGACTTTAATACCTCATGTCTAATCTGCTCATGTTCTCCGAAGTAATTTAATTTTCCAAAGCTGTTTAATCAGTCCTTGTAGGTAAGAAAAAAGTATGAGGCCCTGGCCGGTTGGCTCAGCAGTAGAGCGTCGGCCTGGCGTGCGGAGGACCTGGGTTCGATTCCCGGCCGGGGCACATAGGAGAAGCGCCCATTTCCTTCTCCACTCCCCCCTTCCTCTCTGTCTCTCTCTTCCCCTCCCGCAGCCAAGGCTCCATTGGAGCAAAGATGGCCCGGGCGCTGGGGATGGCTCCTTGGCCTCTGCCCCAGGCGCTCGAGTGGCTCTGGTTGCAGCAGAGCGACGCCCTGGAGGGGCAGAGCATCACCCCCTGGTGGGCAGAGCGTCGCCCCCTGGTGGGCGTGCCGGGTGGATCCCGGTCGGGCGCATGCGGGAGTCTGACTGTCTCTCCCCGTTTCCAGCTTCAGAGAAATAAAAAAAAAAAGAAAGAAAGAAAGAAAAAAGTATGACCCGTTTGTAGCGCATACAGTGTGCTGTGCTCTGAATGTTCTAACTCCCCCAGATTCCTGTGTTGAAATCCTAACCCCCGAAGGTGACGGATCGTTAGGTGAGGCCTTTGAGCGGGGGTGGGGAGTCGGGGTGCTTTAGGTCGTGGGGGTGGAGCCCTGATTAACGGGATTAGTGCCCTTATAGCAAAGACTCTGGAGAAGCTCCTCCCCCTCAGCCATGTGAGGGCACCCGAGAGGGGACAGCTGTGAACCCGGCAGAGAACCCGCACCAGAGCACCACCATGCGGGCGCCTTCATCTCGGACTCCCGGACTCCCGTACTGTGAGAGCCCAAGTTCTGCGGCTCGCAGATCACCCAGTCTGGGCCGTTTTGTTACCACAGCTCGAACAGACTGAGACCGCGATATTCGCCTAAGATCTGAAGAACGGGAAAGGTTTGAGAGACAAACTGGTACATGGCTCTGGGATGGGTCTCAGTTGGTATGAATTCCCGTGGTAAGCCCAGTAGTTTGCCACAGACACCGACCCTTACCATCCCTGACCTGCTCTCCCGTTGCTAAGGGTGGTTTGGGTTCACAGCCAGCACACGGAGGCACAGCTGGAAAGCACACCATTAAGTGAGAAAGGAATACAATGTGGTTATGCACGACAACATTTGTTAAAAGTTAAAAGTATACGCCAAAAAAACCCCAATGCTTTATATTTTTAGAGGCCACCCTCATACTCAAAGACACACCCGACCCGTTAGGACAGTTATCCACGGCAGTGATTTTCAACCTTTTTTTTTCATGGCACAAACACACACTAACTACTAAGATCAGTGCCCCTGACTAAATACAACCATTTTCATCTCATGGCACAAATAAATTAGTTACTAAGGAAGAAGAGGTCAGGGCCCCTTTTTCTTTAGTAATTAGTTTATGAGTTCGTGAGAAACAAAGGTTGAAAGTCACTGATCCACAGAAAGGAGGAAGTGAGAACAGAGACACGGGTAGTAGGGAGAGAGTCTTTGCACTGACAATGGCTGCAACGTGCTGCGAACTGGCTGGGTAGGAGCCACGCCGTTCTAGGCCCTTGAGAACAACAGCGTGAAAGGAAACCCAGGTGGGCGGGTACTGCCGGCTGGCAGGAAAGGGCTCCCTGAAGAAACGGCGTTGAAGTTGACTGTTACAAAGTCATTGTTGCTGACCTTGCGCTGTGAAATTGCTCTCACTTCTGAGTTCAGAGCCCCCTCCCGGAGCCCGGGGCCCGGGGCCCAGCTGCTGGGACAGACAGCAGCCTCCTTCCTGTCTCAGCCACACCCACCTCACTCTCAGCGGGGAACTGACGGTGAGGCTCCAACCTCCGGGTCTCTGTTCCCTCTTACAGTCACCATCAGGAAACCTTTTCTTTCTTTTTTTACATCTGGTTCAGATTTAAGATCTGTGCTGAGTATGTGTGTGTGTTTGTATGTGTGTGTGTGCATGTGCGTGCGTGTGTGTGTGCACGCATGTGTGTGTGCGTGTGTGTGTGCGTGTGTGTGTGTGCACGCATGTGTGTGTGCGTGCGTGTGTGTTGTTTAATGGACATTACAATCTCCAAGAGCTTCCCACTGTTTAAGAACAACTGCCCCGCCCCCCGCTCAGGTTCCTCCCTCCCCACCCGGGTGTCACCCACTCTACCCCACCCAGGCTTGTTCCTCTTCTGTCCTTAATGAAACTTTGACATTCAAAGCAGGGTTTTGTTTTTTTTTCACCACATTATATCCTGTTTTCTGCTGATAAATATGCTTCACGGTGTCATAACGGCAATAAACACACGTACCCTGGGAACGTCTCTTAGTTCTCACAATGGTTTGATACAATCCTAACCATATAATGTTGGCTGAATAAATGCCAAAAGGAGAAACTTTGCTTTCAGTCCCTTTTGCCCCCATTGGATAAATAGAGAAAGAGCCAGCTCCCCGTGAGGAAGGGAAGCTTTGCTCAGACCGCCTCCCACTGACTGTGATACCAAGATACCGTAAGCAGGACAAACCATTTCCCTCTTCCTGCCTCCCCACTCCTGAGCCTGTGGCCCCGGTACAGGAAGTCTCTTCCCCGGGAGCCCACTGTGTGCGGCAGAGAGGGAAGAAATGCTTTCTGTCAGAGGGAAGAACACTCTCTCTGAAACCAGAAGCCACTTCCAGTCTTGTCTGTAGCCAGGACCTGCGTGGAAAGGTACCCCCCCGGCCCGCCTCGCCATGCAGTCTCGTCTGTAGCCGGGACCTGCGTGGAAAGGTACCCCCCCCCGGCCCGCCACGCCACGCCAATTCTTGCATACACACCTGGGGGGGGGGGGTGATCACTCTATACTTACCTGGAGTGTCTTCACCTTGAGTCACAGAGAAATCCAGCCTGGTTAAAATCACTAACAGAGCCACCACCCGGGGAACCCACCCAGAACCCATTCTGGAAGAAAGAAACGAGACAGGAAAAGCATCAGCCTCTTTGGAACGGGGCCTGCCCTTGCACAACTCAGTCAAAAAAATATTCATTAGAGTATATACCTTTCTGGCCTCCCCAGCATTGGAAACTCCCACTCTGATAACCAATCAGGACAGAGGAGTTGTGCATCACGAGGTGCTGGGTAAAATACCTTCATAGAGTTGTGTTGTACCAGGCAGGAACTGTTTACCTGCAGGGTCGCTGACAGTGGTTTAGTATGTGGAAAGAGGCTGGGGGAGAAAAAGATACGTATATTCCAAGTAGTAGGTGGTCCCAGAAGAACTAGACAGAGTGTTTATTACGTCTCACGTCCTCATTTAGTGCTGTCCCGGCCTGTCCTGACCAACAGTTCCCCTTTCACGTGGGGTGGCTGACGTTGCCAACAGAGGGTGTGTGAATCAAGAAAAAGCAGAGCATTCTGGAGCCTATGCCTCAGGAGGAGATAGTGAGGGGTTATCAGAGAGAAACAGAAGAGATCGGGAACAACCTAGAGAATGTGACTTCTGGCCCTGGACGGTTGGCTCAGTGGTAGTGTCGGCCCCACACGTGGGTGTCCTGGGTTCGATTCCCAGTCAGGGCACACAAGAGAAGCTACCATCTGCTTCTCCATTCCTCTGCTTCCCACCCCCTTCCTTCCACTCCCGCAGCTATGGCTCAAATGGCTCAAAGTTGGCCCTGGATGCTGAGGATGGCTCTATGGCCTCGCCTTAGGAGCTAAAATAGCTCGGTTGCCGAGCAACAGAGCATCGCCCCCTAGTGGACTTGCTGTGTGCATACTGGTCAGGGCGCATGCAAGAGTCTTCTCTGCCTCCCTGCCTCTCATTTAACAATAATAATAATAATGTGATTTTGTATAAACCAAAACAGGACCACAAAAAAAGGGGGATGGGGGCATGAGGAGAGGATTTTCAAGAAAATCAAATGCTGCAAAAATGTCCAAGAGGATAAAATATAAGAAAGCAGCATCCTTTGTATTTTATACTCGGTGGGGCACCGATAACCTTCAATGGGACGCAGAGTGTTCAAGGTCAAAGCTGCGTTCCAAAAGAGTGAAGAGTACATTGGAGACGAGGAGATGAGGGTGGCAGGCGTCAGCCAGTCCTTCACATTCTTGAAGTGAAAATAAAGGAAAAGGCAAGACTCTCACTTGAGAGAAAAGCGACACCAAGCAAAAATTACTTCCAAGGTAGGGAAGATCTTAACAAGTTTCTGACAGAAGTGGAAGGCAGCCGTTAGATAAGAGAGACTGAGGATAGAACGGAAAAGGAAGGAGAAATTGCCCCAGAACTGCCGAGTGGAATCCCAGAATGAGAGAGAGCGTTCGTCGTGGCAAGAAAAAGGGGATACTTCTTCTGAGAGAAGGAGGAAGACAGGAAGGTTTGGGGTGAGAAAGAGGAAAGCGAAGAGGTTCCAGTTGTATGACTTCAATGAATTCAATTCAGAATAAGGCAAAAATACAGCGAGCACTTAGCAAACGGAAGATAGATAAACCCCCAGGAGGAAGGAAGGGCCAGTGTCTAACTTCCTGGGTGAGCGCCCCTGGCCCCCTGGTCTCACCAACCCCGTGCCATCTGCCACCTGACAACTCCTCTTTCCCTCCAAATCCACATACACTCCGATCTCCGCTCTCTCAACCCCCTCCTTCCTCTCCCCTCCTGCTCTTGAGGGGCCACTGCGCCACTTCACCCGCAGGTGTTGTAAGGTACCAAAAGCTACAGAATTAATATTAATATTTTAAGAGGCTTGAAAAACATTTTATTAATTTGGGTTAAGATGTGCAGAGAAATTGTGAGAATAGTCTCTGTACTGTGTGATTGGCATTGTGTTGTAAATGCAAAGGGGAGGGAAACATGGATTCCCTGACATTCCACCACGCCTGTGGGGAAAGGGGTGAACGGCTAGCCAGGTGCAGGAAGAGAAAAGCCAAAATAAATCTTTTCCTATAGCAATGAGCCATTTGCAGGCATTTGTCCCCACGGAAACTGCCTCTCCTATGTAAATGTGTGTGGTTAACACGTGTGACTCTGGACAGAGATGGCGGAAAAACACTAAAAATATAGGAATGCCTTTTAATATGTAAAGAGACATCTTTCTGCCATTGTGTTGACTTATAAATTGTTTTCTCCAAAAGGATGTATGGCTTACAAATTGAACCTGGTCCTATCATGTTAAAGGACATATGACTATAACCAATAGTGGTAAGGGGCTCCTAATTGCAATTTTTGCTTCTGTACTTCCCACTTACAGAACTATAAAAACTAAGTAGAACAAAGCGCCCGCGCGCTCTCCGTCAGATTTCTGTAGGAGTTGCCGCCGCTTGGCCAAGCTAGACAATAAAGCTTTGATGTGTAATCGAGGGACTTTGTTCGTGTCTTCAATGTCTCGGGTCCCTCGGATTAGGTTTAACAGTCTCTCCTTCATCTCTGAGAGCAGCTGCCCGGGCCCAGCCGGGGTGCGGCCTGCCGGGCAGAGAAAAGGCTTTGGGCTTCTGCCAGGCCCGCCCTCCCCGGGTTCCCCGGCCTCTGAGCACCGCCCCCCCTCAGCCTCCGGTCAAGTGCTTTTCCCCGATTCCCAATGAGCTAAGTAAGGCCCCCGGGAAAGACCTGCGTGCGTGTGGGCAGGAAGGAGGGAGGAAGTTAGAACTCAGCGGTTTGAACTCCTTGTCTGTCGCCTTGTGCCCGGCTTCACTCACACAGGCCCCCCAAAGGGGCTCAGGAGGGGGGTGGTCCTCCCGCCACAAGCAGCCCGGCTGCTGAGCCCGTGGTACCCGCGTTGACCAGCGAGTTCACACTGACGTCCCAAATTTCAGAGCTCTGTCTCCGGAAGCAGAAAGCAGACGCGCGCTATCAGGGTGCCCACTAAGAGCGTAGACGTCTCCCGTGGTGAGCCTGGCTAGCTCACGGCGCGCACACGTTCTCTCCGGCCTTCCCGTCGTAGACGCGCACCTGGCCGTGGGCGCTGGCTCTGACAGGTCTGTTCCCGTCGGGAGAGAATGGCACACGGTTGACAGAGCGGCTGTGGTCGCTAACTGGAAACTTGAACTTGAATGGTGGCCCCTCAAAGAACGCAACTCACTGCGGGTCACCAGCCGGTATGGCCTGCTCTGCTTGATGTCCACGCCGTTGAAGACTGTGCTGTGTCCCGTGATCTCGCCCACAGAGGAGCCCCCGCCCCCCAGGAAGACGGCTGCAGACTTCTCCCTTCCTTCCCTGACCTCTGCGGACCTCTTACTGTCCTCTCGCCAAGTGACGTCCTCGATCTTCCCAGCGAGAGCCTGACACCCGTACTTCCACGGGTGCCCCTTCTGCGTGGTGTCCCCACCCCGCAGCTTCCCCGACACGACTCCAGAGGGGACATCGAGTCGGCAGGGCGCGTACTTGGCCACCTCCACCTGATGGCCGTGCTCCGTGTAGGGGGTCAGTAAGGGCTGGCTTGCCGATGTTCCTTAGAATGACACACTCTTCATGGGTACAAGGAAAATTATTGCCCTGGGGCCACCGCCGAGGATTGTGGAGACGCCCCTCTCCAGCTGGGGAAGGCTGGAGGATGCCTTTTTGATTCCGCCGGACAGCCTTGCCCACCTGCCACAGCTCCACGCTTACCGAGACCGTCCGCGGCTGCCTGGCCAGAACTCAGACCCACCCGTCAGGGGCTGAGCCGGAGACAGGGACCACAAGGCGACCCCAGGCCTGCCGGGAGCAGAGGGGCGGTCCGAGGCCAGGAGTCAGTCTACTACGCACTGTACGAACATGTGGGGGGTAGAGGGCAGAGAGAAAGGTGGGAAAAGAAAGAGAATCATTTGCACAACTCTTCGCACTAAATACCGTGAAGATCGCCATTTTATAGGTGAAGCAATAAAAGAATGGGCCAAGGTCACCAAACTAGAGAGGTTGTAGGCTGTGCTCATTCCGGGGCGCTGTAAAAACAAAAACCAAAGAAGCTTTATTTCTGAACTTCAGGTTCTCCAGTGATAGGAAGCACAGAGGGGCCACATCCCTGAGGAGCTGTACTGTGACTACTGGGTGTGAGGACAGGCATCCGCCGCCCCCTGTCTCACAGAAGGGAACCGGTGGTCTGGTAGGAATGGCTCGGAGCCCCTCTGTAGCCACTAAGGAGACCCAGCAATACCAGCAGGGAAGCTGCCTTGTCCATGGCCTCTGACACGTCTCAAATTAACTGCAGCACCTGGTTAGTCCAGCTGGAGGCTTTGCTGAGTCATTTTCCACGCTCGGTGTCAGTGTCCGCAGTGGAAGGATCTGGGGTCCCCAGGTTTACCAGCGAGACTGGGCAGTGCTGGGGGGACCGTGAATAGAGGCTGGTTCTGTTCTGTTTCATGTTCTCCTTGTCGGAGTTGGGACACAAAGTGAGGCATTTTATCCTCTCGTCCTGGCTGACTTCCACCCGGCCCCTACCTGATATAAATGAGGAGCCACTGAGCCACTTCACCCGCAGGTGTTGTAAAGTACCAAAAGCTACAGAATTAATATTAATATTTTGGGAGGCTTGAAGAACATTTTATTAATTTGGGTTAAGGTGTGCAGAGAAATTGTGAGAATAGTCTCTGTACTATGTGATTGGCATAACCAGGATGGCCCTTGGCATTGTGTTGTAAATGCAAAGGGGAGGGAAACATGGATCCCCAGACATTCCACCACACCTGTGGGGAAAAGGGTGACTGGCTAGCCAGGTGCAGGGAGAGAAAAGCCAAAATAAACCTTTTCTTATAACTATGAGCCATTTACGGGCATTTGTCCCCACGGAAACTACCTCTCCTATGTAAATGCATGTAGTTAACACATGTGACTCTGGACAGAGAGATAGCAGATGAACACTAGATAATATAGGAATGCCTTTTAATATGTAAAAGATATCTTTCTGCCATTGTGTTGACTTGTAAAATTTGTTTTCTCCAAAAGGATGTATGGCTTGCAAATTGAACCTGGTCCTATCATGTTAAAGGACATATGACTATAACCAATAGTGGTAAAGGGCTCCTAATTACAATTTTTGCTTCTGTACTTCCCACTTACAAAACTATAAAAACTAGGTAGAACAAAGGGCTGGCGCGCTCTCCTGTCGGAGTTGCTGCCGCTTGGCCAAGCTAGACAATAAAGCTTTGATGTGTAACCGACGGACCTTGTTCCTGTCTTCAATGTTTCGGGTCCCTCCGGATTAGGCTTAACATAAACACGGGGTTTCTGTGTTCTTCACACGGGCTCCTATTTTGCATATTGCCCTTTCTTCCTCTTTCTCTCCCCATTCTCTAGGGGGTGAGAGAAGTTGGCTGTGACACATGATGTTGTTTCGTGAGAGTCCTAACAAATAATTCTCCCCATTGCCGGACAAAGACACTCCTCCACCTGCTATTTTGGTGACTTTAAATTTGAAATAAACTGGTTATTTAAATTCACATTCCTCTTTCTACACCCTCCTGTCACCGGAAACCTAAGCTGCTTTAGAGAAGTTAGAAACATAGTCTGAGATACAAGGCAAGAAATTAAAACCTGTTTTTAGAGACCGCTATGTTCTGAACACCAGTTTAATGGAAGGGACTGTACTTGGTTAAAACCTTGCCAGCTGAAAACAATTACCTAAAAAATTTCTCAGTGGTGACCATGGTCACAAAGCAGAGGGAGAGTCAACTGAGGGGGAGGGAAGGAGGGAAGAATGTAAGAAAGAACAGTAGGAGCTCTGGCCGGTTGGCTCAGCGGTAGAGCGTCAGCCCGGCATAAGTCCCAGGTTCAATTCCCTGCCAGGGCACACAGGAGAAGCGCCCATCTGCTTCTCCACCCCTCCCCCTCTCCTTCCTCTCTGTCTCTCTCTTCCCCTCCTGCAGCCAAGGCTCCATTGGAGCAACGTTGGCTGGGACACTGAGGTCTCCACCGCAGGTGCTAGAATGGCTCTGGTTGCAACAGAGCAACATCCCAGATGGGCAGAGCATCGCCCCCTGGTGGGCAGAGCATCGCCCCCTGGTGGGCATGCCGGGTGGATCCCGGTTGGGCACATGAGGCAGTCTGTCTGACTCACCGCTTCTCACTTCAGAAAAATATAAATAAATAAATAAATAAATAAATAAATAAATAAATAAATAACAGAAGGAGGTGGAATTTGCAGTGTCTGAAGCAAACTCATGATCTCACGCAGAGAATCCATTTGGGAACTGAGGAGCTAAAGCAGTGGGGGGATTCAAATAATTTAACAACCAGTTCTCTGCCCTAATGACCGTTTTAAGTATAAAAAAAAGATATATCAAAAGGTAATTTATTATTTCATGCATTTAATACTTAAATAAGAACAATAAAAGAGGTGCACCAAACTAGATTATGTTATAAGAGTTTTAAAATATTAAATAATACCTGGCCAAAAAAAACCACACAATAAATTGTCATTAAAGTATTTCCATATTGCTTCTTGATTGGCGTCTTCACTTGCAATGTTTTTCACCTGTGGACGATATGAACACGACTACGGGCGCTTAGAATATGGTGTTGCGCAAATGGACATTAAAAATAGAGTCAGGAATGTCAATTTGTGATTTCCACAGTGGGCGGCTGCCCACGCACCCACCTTAGCGAAAGCTCTGATGAAAAGTGACTCTTTAACAACCAGTTCACAGAACTCAACAAAAATTTGGTATCGATTCTACTGAACCGGTGTGAACTGGCTGAATCCCACCACTGACCTAAGGTTCTGGCCGCTCATCTGCGGTCACTCTTTTGATACGATGTCTGGGTGGGTGGATCCACACACATACTGATTTGTGTGTGTCATGTGACCCCTTTCTCCCATGATCGGGTCTTGTCTATCCCCAGATCCAGGAAAGTGAATGTTTATGGCCTTTTGTCCCACTAATTCCTTCATTTGAACTCACTGTTCCCAGGAAACATTCACTGTAGTTATAATATTATGAACTTCAGAAGGTTTTTTTGAACAAACCAAACTCTGTCCTGGTAAGGTTTTTTTAAATCTGCGCTGGACTCTGCTTACATTATTCTTTTTAACACTTTTGCATCAATATCAGTAAATAAATTCATCTCTCATCTTTTTGTCTATTGTCATCGTTTAACATCAGTATTATACTTGTTTCGTTAAAAGAATGCTGTTTATACAATTAAGCCATTTAATTATAAAGACTGTCTTACATTTCCCTAAATAACTAGACCGTGAGCTTTTCTGGGGAGAACATTTTTACAATTTTCTCTATTTCTTCTATGGAAATTATACTCTTTTTTCTTTTTTTTTTTTTTGTAATTTTCTGAAGTGAGAAGTGGGAAGGCAGAGAGACAGACTCGGCATGTGCCTGACTGAAATCCACCCGGCATGCCCAGCAGGGGGCAATGCTCTGCCCATCTGGGCCCTCGCTCCATTGCAACTGAAGCTATTCTAGGACCTGAGGTGGAGGCTATGGAGCCATTCTCAGTATCCGGGCCAACTTTGCTCCAATGGAGCCTTGGCTGTGGGAGGGGAAGAGAGAGACAGAGAGGAAGGAGAGGGGGAGGGGTGGAGAAGCAGATGGGCGCTTCTCCTGTGTGCCCTGGCCGGGAATCGAACCTGGAACTCCTGCACGCCAGGACAATGCTCTACTGCTGAGCCAACCAGCCAGGGCCTAGGAAATTATTCTATATAGATATTCTACTTCTGCGGGGGCTGCTTCCAAGCGTGGACTGCTTATTACGGGGTATCAGCAGACTGTGAGGAAGAATGAGAGAGAGGCTTTCCTCTCTCTACCTTGTTGCACCTTTTGAATTGTAAACCATGTTAACATATTGCCTATTCCAATAAATTGTATCTTTAAATAAAACAGTGGGGGGAGGTAAGTGGTTAAAGAAAGTATAGTCAACTCCTTTGAGGCGTACTGCTGTAAAGTTGGGCAGAGTGTCACCTTTTCATGTTCTGTGACCCAGGCAAGTCAGTAAATGTTTCTAAATCTCCATTTTCTCATTTCTAGAATGATAGTGCCACCTGCCACATAGAATTATCTTGAAGATAAACTCAGAAGATATATGTCAGGCACTTAGCACAGCAGCAGCACACAGGAAGGACTCGATAAATGATTATTATTGTTATTGTATTATTACAACTCAGGAGTCCACAAAACTCTCCACTGAAAACCCAGGATTTCCTAGAACCACTAGATGGCATCAGACTCAAATAAACAGGTGCTCCTTCCACTCGCTGAGCCTCCCAAACCAGAGATTTTTAGTTTTCCTTATTCCCCGGTCCTTGCCCCCTAAATTCCGACACCACCGCCCTTCCTCCTCTTGACTCACGACTGCCAGGCGGGGGCACCGCACGTGGCTAGGGCACAGAGGACGTTAAACACACTGCTGAGCAAGGCTGATGAAGTGGGGGCTGCTTTGGGCTCCAAAGAAAACTGAGTTTCCTAAGGTTCCTCCTTCCTGTTCCCATCTTCCCTTGTAAAGAGTAAAACATGGCTGAGCGGGAAAGACACTGAACGTCAGTGACAAGAAGGGGACACTAGACGGTGTTGGGAGGTAGGAGGGCTGGATGGAAAGAACTACCACTCTGGACAGACAGGAGTACGAACGCCTGCGATTGCCAGACAGACACGTAGGGTGTGTCTGTCAATGCTAATGACCTTGACTGTCGGGAACTTTTTCTGTGTCCCTGACATAAGGTGTACCTGCGAGCTTCTCCTGAGATAACTGATCTGGGCGACATCTTAAGACCCTGAGTTCCGCTCCAGTCTTCCTAGACTGCTCCCAGGGTGCCTGACGCTTCCTCCCAGACCCGCTGCTGATTAGCCGCGGCGTCTCAGGCCACCTTCCTCTTCTGTGAAGTCAGATGCGACTGCTCTCCGCGTTGCTTCTATGACGCCTGCCAGGGGTACAGTGTCGTGAGTCTGTGGGGGCAGTTGTACTGAAGATACCGAGGAAGTTGAAGAGATCGTCTGCTCGGAGAGCTGCCATTTCCCTGAGGCTGGGAGATTAGGAACGATTATGCCCATTTTATAAAACCAGGAAGGCTATGTGGTGTGGAAGGGAAGGAATCAGGCCAGCCCTCCGTCTCCCCAAAGACATACTGCAGTCCTGTGACACTCAGAGAGCCGTGTGGGGCTGCCAGGGGGTGGAGGGGTGAGGAGCAGGAGGACGCTGAGGCTTTTCTATTAATGCAGGAGCTCCCCATCCCCACCCCGCCCCCACCCCCGCCCCTGCCCCCGCCCCTGCAGTTGCCCGGCGGGCAGGACAAACTCCCAGCGCTGGAAAGACCCAGCTACTTCTGGGAATGTGAAAGCTCCTGTTTCCTAGAATAGGGACCTTCCAAGGTAAGTCCCTCCCAGCACCCAGAAATGTGTACAGCTTTGCATTTTCATTGGTTGGCCCACGTAGGGAGGATTGAAAATGAGGACAGTGGAGGAAGGAGATTTATTCATTTATCCACCAGACACTTATTATCGTCTACTACGAGCTTATTACGACATATGGCCTTGTGTGGCCTCTGGGGCCGGATCTGGAGGCCACCACTGTGTAAGCTTGGGAAAGTTACTTAATCTCTTTGAGACTCAGTTCCCTCATCTATAAAATGGGAATAACAATAACCAACCTCTTAGGACTGAGAATAAGAACTCAAAATGATAGTACATGAAAAATGTTTCGCATCATTCTCATATTAAACTACAAATGTTAGCTATTATCAATTTTTATTAATACTCTTAATTCTGGAAGTGTGCTCTTCCCCTCCATACCCAAGCTCCCAAGTATCAGACACTGGTGGGAATGGGAAAGAATACAGAAAGCCAGCCCCATGAATATCTAAGTCACAATGACTAACACACACCTCAAAGGACAGATAAAGGACTACTAGCAAAACAGCAGCCATGTTTATCTCTGGGAAGTGAAACCGAGGGTAGATTTACTTCTCTATACGAATGTGTGTTGTTTATATAACAAGCAAAAGTATTTGGAAATGCATTTGTCATGCATAGTACACTACTCGACACCAGGCCCAGCTCTGTCCATCAAGGAAATGAGGTCCTTGGACAGAGACCACAACCCACTCTCCCTCTCTCCCCATGGACGAAGGCACGTGTGGTCCAATCTCCATCACAGAGCAACCAGCTGCGCAGAGGCACCGCCCAGGGAGGCTCAGAGCGGCGCTGCTGGGGCAGGAAGCTGTCACGGGAAGGGCCGGTGTCCCCGGGGCCTCAGTCCTCCAGCTGCTGCTGCGCCAGGCGGGCATAGAGGTCCTGGCCCTCCATGAGCTGGTCGTGCTCCAGCAGCTGTCCCTGGCTGAGCACCAGGACCTGGTCGGCGCTCCGGACCGTCTGCAGCCTGTGAGCGATCACCAGCACCGTGCGGTCCCCGCGGGCTCGCCAGTCCTGCAGCTGCGGGGAGGGTCACGACGTCTCAGGAAGAGAGGGACATGGATACCACACCCCCAATGGCCAGTGTCTTCTGGCTGAGGGTACCCCACCACCCAGAGTGCACACACACTGCTTCATCGGTGGGTCACCCGTCCCACTGCCCGATGCTGCACAGAGGACCCTTCAGACGTGGCCCGCCAGGTCCCACTGCCCCCCCTCAGTACTCACAGCCCTCTCACTGTGGACACCCAGGTCCCGCTGCCCCCCCAGTACTCACAGCTCTCTCACTGTGGACACCCAGGTCCCACCCCCACCCCCAGTACTCACAGCCCTCTCAGTGTGGACATCCAGGTCCCATCCACCCCCCACCCCCAGTACTCACAGCTCTCTCACTGTGGACACCCAGGTCCCACCCCCACCCCCAGTACTCACAGCCCTCTCAGTGTGGACATCCAGGTCCCATCCACCCCCCACCCCCAGTACTCACAGCCCTCTCACTGTGGACATCCAGGTCCCACCCCCCCCCCCAGTACTCACAGCCCTCTCACTGTGGACGTCCAGGTCCCATCCCCCCAGTACTCACAGCCCTCTCACTGTGGACGTCCAGGTCCCATCCCCCCAGTACTCACAGCCCTCTCACTGTGGACGTCCAGGTCCCACCCCACCCCCCAGTACTCACAGCCCTCTCACTGTGGACGTCCAGGTCCCATCCCCCCAGTACTCACAGCCCTCTCACTGTGGACGTCCAGGTCCCACCCCACCCCCCAGTACTCACAGCCCTCTCACTGTGGACGTCCAGGTCCCACCCCACCCCCCAGTACTCACAGCCCTCTCACTGTGGACGTCCAGGTCCCATCCCCCCAGTACTCACAGCCCTCTCACTGTGGACATCCAGGTCCCACCCCACCCCCCAGTACTCACAGCCCTCTCACTGTGGACGTCCAGGTCCCACCCCCCCAGTACTCACAGCCCTCTCACTGTGGACGTCCAGGTCCCACCCCACCCCCCAGTACTCACAGCCCTCTCACTGTGGACACCCAGGTCCCACCCACCCCCCACCCCCAGTACTCACAGCCCTCTCACTGTGGACACCCAGGTCCCATCCCCCCCCCCAGTACTCACAGCCCTCTCACTGTGGACGTCCAGGTCCCACTGCCCCTCCAGTACTCACAGCCCTCTCACTGTGGACACCCAGGTCCCACCCCCCCCCCAGTACTCACAGCCCTCTCACTGTGGACACCCAGGTCCCACCCCCCCCCCCCAGTACTCACAGCCCTCTCACTGTGGACACCCAGGTCCCACTGCCCCCCAGTACTCACAGCCCTCTCACTGTGGACATCCAGGTCCCACTGCCCCCCCAGCACTCACAGCCCTCTCACTGTGGACATCCAGGTCCCACCCCACCCCCAGCACTCACAGCCCTCTCACTGTGGACATCCAGGTCCCACCCACCCCCCACCCCCAGTACTCACAGCCCTCTCACTGTGGACACCCAGGTCCCACCCACCCCCCCCCCCCCAGTACTCATAGCCCTCTCACTGTGGACATCCAGGTCCCACCCCCACCCCCACCCCCAGTACTCACAGCCCTCTCACTGTGGACGTCCAGGGCACTGGTGGCTTCATCCAGGATGAGGACACGTGGGTCCCGCACAAGGGCCCGGGCAATGGCCAGACGTTGTTTCTGTCCCACAGCCAACAGGTTTCCCTTCTCTCCTACATCTGAGGACGCGGACAAACACCCCTCCTCAGGCACAAGTGACCACGACACATCCTCCCACAGGCAGGAGCAAGGGCCCGACTGGTATTCCCACGGCACAGGTGGGCGGGCCCGGGTGGCACCTGCTGGGCTGCCCTGTGGAACTCCTGGGGCTAGGGGGGGGGCGGGGCGGGGCCGAGGGAGGGGGCAGGGAACAGCATGGAGTCACAGGGACACAGCCTCCCCCAAGAGCCAGATCCGGTGCCCGCTCTGACGGAAGGTACCTGTGTCTAGTCCGTGCTCCATCTCCTTAATGAACTCATCCGCCTGGGCAGCCCGCGCGGCCGCCATCACGTCCTCGTCACTGCAGCCCGCCAGCCCGTAAGTGATGTTGTCCCTCACGGAGCCCGAGAACAGCACGGGCTCCTGGCCAACCAGAGCCACCTGCGCGGAGGGCGTGGGAGCAGAGGGCGCTGTGTAAGCGCCACAGCGGCGGGGGTCCTCCTCGCCTCCTCACCTGCCTCCCCCAGAATGGGCTCCTTGGGTGTCTGCCCAAGGGCCGCCCAGCTCTCTGCTCTTCTTCCTGCCAGCTCCTACCCTTCCTGCGCCCGCTCACCTGCCGGTGCAGGTAGCGGTGTTCGTACTCGGGGACGGGCGCCCCATCCAGCAGCAGCGCGCCCCGGGTCGGCTGGTACAGGTTCTGCAGCAGGGCGGCCACGGTGCTCTTCCCGGACCCGTTGGGCCCCACCAGCGCCGTCATCTGACCCGGACGCAGGGTGAACGTCAGCCCCTGGAGGAGCCAGGAGAGAGCAACGACAGGGGAGAGGAGCAATGAGCCTGCCTGTCCTTCCCCCGGAGCCTGCCCCGTCTCTCTGTCAGAGGTGGAGACCGGGGTCTCAGAGGCGGCTGATCGGCAGGGCCTGACGCCCGGCCACACCTAAGCAGTGGGCAGCCAGGGGTCCGTTCCCTCCCGGCCTCCCTCCGGCACCTTGAGCACAGGCTGGTCGGGGCGGCTGGGGTAGGCGAACCAGACGTCCTGGAACTCCACCAGCCCCCGCAGGGCCGGCGGCTCCCGCGTCCCCGGGGGAGGCAGTCTGGGCTGTCGGTCCAGGTAGCAGAAGACCTTCTCGGCGGCCCCCACGTTGCTCAGCATGTCCCCGCACATGTACACCAGGGTCTGGAAAACGGGGGGCAGAGGGTCAGCGAAGGAAACACAGCTGCACCCGAGGCCAGGCTCCCGGCTGCTCACACACCTCTGCCTCGTCCAGGAGAGGTGCTCCACCTTTGAAAGGGCAGTTTGGAGGGGAAGTAAAAGCAGCACCAGTACCCACCCACCTACCCCCACTGGAAATGCTTTGTACAAGATGGAGACGTGCACACCCTCCCACACGGCGTGGCCTCTACTCCCACCCCCACTGGAAATGCTTTGTACAAGATGGAGAGGTGCACACCCTCCCACACGGCGTGGCCTCTACCCCCGCCCTCCTCAGTTACTGCTCCGTGTGACTGTGCCCTGGACCAGCCGGCCTGATTAGACAGGGCAGTCCTTAGAGGTAGGCGTGCGTCCACCGCATCTTGGTAGCCACCGGGTGCCTCTCAACACTCTCCACACACAGAAGATGTTTAACAAATGTCTAGAAGCCTGACCAGGCCGTGGCACAGTGCATAGAGCGTCGGCCTGGGATGCGGAGGACCCAGGTTCGAAACTCCAAGGTCGCCAGCTTGAGCGCGGGCTCACCAGCTTAGGCATAGGGTCGCCAGCTTGGGCATGAGCTCACAGACATGACCCCATGGTTCCTGGCTTGAGCCCAAGGCCGCTGGCTTGAGCAAGGGGTCACTGGCTCGGCTGCAGCCCCGGGGTCAAGGCACATGTGAGAAGCAGTCAATGAACAACTAAGGGGCTGCAACTAAGAGTTGATGCTTCTTGTCTCTCTCCCTTCCTGTTTGTCCTTGACTGTCCCTCCATCTCTCTCTCTCTTCTCTGTCTCTCTCCCTCTCTATCAAAATCAAATTGTGTAGGAACTTTATAAAATAAAGTCCAAGATGAAGTAACTATTTTTGAAACCTGGTAAGTACAGGGGGGCGCTGACTGCACGGCCGGGTGACCAGGCGGTAGGTGAGGGGAAGGCTGTCCCGCTGACCAGCGGTAGGTGAAGGAAAGGCTGTCCCGCTGACCAGTGGAGATAGAGTGTCCCCATTTCCGCCACCCCTGAAGGTCACAGACAGCGGCACTGAGCGCCCGAGGCTGATGCCACCACAGACGCACCAGAGAGAGGGAACTATGTAACACATGCACACGTTACATGCACAAGACAAGGGGAAATTCAACCACCGGCCATATTGGGTGAGTCTTAGAAATTATTACTAATTCTTCAGGCATGATCGTGGCTGTGTGGTTACATTTTTTCGTTTCTGTTTTAGAAATACAACTGAAGGCCCTGGCTGGTTGGCTCAGTGATAGAGCGTTGGCCTGGCGTGCAGAAGTCCCAGGTTCGATTCCCGGCCAGGGCACACAGGAGAAGCACCCATCTGCTTCTCCACCCCTCCCCCTCTCCTTCCTCTCTGTCTCTCTCTTCCCCTCCCGCAGCCGAGGCTCCATTGGAGCAAAAGATGGCCCGGGCGCTGGGGATGGCTCCTTGGCCTCTGCCTCAGGCGCTAGAGTGGCTCTGGTCGCGACAGAGCGACACCCCAGAGGGGCAGAGCATCGCCCCCTGGTGGGCGTGCCGGGTGGATCCCGGTCGGGCGCATGCGGGAGTCTGTCTGACTGCCTCCCCGTTTCCAGCTTCAGAAAAATAAAACAAAAAAGAAATACAACTGAAATATGTGCAGATGACACCATGTCTTGGACTTTCTTCAGGTAAATATGAGGAGGGGGAAGAGGGCGAGGGTACCGATGAAACAAGATGAGCCATGAATGAATTGATCTTGTTAAAGCGAGCGATAGGTACAGGTGGGTTGATTAGAGCGTGTCTTTTTTTTAACCTTTTTGCATGTTTTAAATCCTTCATAATATAATGAGCTGAGATTTGGTTTAGTTCTGTATTTTTACGGGGAACCAGCAAAGGCCAGGCCCAGAGGCCAGGGAGGAAAACGGAGGAGTGAGAGAGATAGCGCGCGCCTGCAGGGCCCGCTCACCTGCACGTGGTGGCCCACGTCCTCCTGGAAGAGCAGGAAGGACAGCAGCCCGCCCCGCGTCAGGTCCCCGGCCAGGATCTGCTGCAGCCCGCAGTTCAGCATCAGCACCTGCATCCCCAGGTGCAGCACCTGGAGGCCAGAGGAGGGGCGGGGCTGAGAAGGATCCCGCCCACTCCTTTCCCTCCCTGCCCCCACCACCCTGAGCAGTGGGGGCCCCCGGGACCACCCCCCCGGAACCCCAGGCCCCTCCCCCTCCCAGGCCCCCCGCCCACTCCTTCCCCTCCCTGCCCCCACCACCCTGAGCAGTGGGGGCCCCCCTGAGACACCCCCCCCACGAACCCTAGGACCCTCCCCCTCCCAGGCCCCCCGCCCACTCCTTCCCCTCCCTGCCCCCACCACCCTGAGCAGTGGGGGCCCCCCTGGGACACCGCCCCCCCCCCCAACCCTAGGACCCTCCCCCTCCCGGGGCCCCCGCCCACTCCTTCCCCTCCCTGCCCCCACCACCCTGAGCAGTGGGGGCCCCCCTGAGACCCCCCCGGAACCCCAGGACCCTCCCCCTCCCAGGACCCCCCCCCCTCGCCCACTCCTTCCCCTCCCTGCCCCCACCACCCTGAGCAGTGGGGGCCCCCGGGACCCCCAGACCCTCCCCCTCCCAGGACCCTCTCCCTCCCAGGTCCCCCGCCCCCCGCCCCTCAGCCGTCTCACCCTCCGTAAGAGCAGGTAGAGCGCCCGCTCCGCGTCTCGCTGCCACCACAGCCGCCGGCACCGTTCGAGGGCCTCCTCGTAGCGACAGGCCTCGTGCTCCTCGGCCCCGAAGCTGCGCACCGTGGGCAGCCCTCCAACCGCCTCACGCACCACCTGCCCCGCCTTGGCCACCGCGTCCTGAATGTCCAGGAGCAGCGCCTGGAGCAGCAAGGGGCGTGGGGACAGGAGATGTCAGGGGTCCACTCAGCGGGAGACAGCAGCCCCCCGCAGGCATGCGTCCCAATCCACCTAAAACTATCACACTGTCTTCCTTCCTTCTTCCTCATGGAGATTTCCAGAAGGAACACGGGGAGTGAAGGACGGAGGGACAACCGACAGCTGAGCTCTCAGTGTAGTGAATGTAGGAGAGACACGCGGTTTCCTCTCTTTCACTTCCTTTGGGATAAGTCACACTAAACCCGTGTCTGAGGGAAGGAAGAAACGGCCGTTTCTCCCAGGGGCCACAGCTTGGTAGCAGAAGGTGGAGCAAAGAGCGAAACCCGAGGCGCTAAACTAGAAGCTAGAAGCTTGACGACACTCCGTCTGCTAATGGACGCCAAAAGCACACATAATAAATTTTTTTTTTTTAAGCAGATAAATTAGATGTCATCAAAAATAAAAACTATCATGCATCAAAGGACTCTACTGATATAGTGAGAAAGGAAATCCACAGCAAAAGACAGAATATTTGCTTAGAGCCGTTAAAGGGGTGATAGTACCCAGGATATGTAGAGAAACCCTACAGCTCAACAATTTTAAAACAATCCAATTTAAAATTGAGCAAAGGACTTGAATAGACATTTCTCAAAACAAGTATTTATAAGCACATAAAAAGATGTTCAACATCACTAACCATTAAGAATATGCAAACCAGGCCCTGGCTTGTTGGCTCAGCAGTAGAGCATCGGCCCAGTATGTGAAAGTCCCGGGTTCGATTCCCGGTCAGGGCACACAGGAGAAGCGACAATCTGCTTCTCTACCCCTCCCCCTCTCCTTCCTCTCTATCTCTCTCCTCCCCTCCTGTAGCCAAGGCCCTATGGGAGCAAAGTTGATCCGGGCACTGAGAACGGCTCCATGGCCTCCACCTCAGGTGCTAGAATGGCTCCAGTTGCAATGGAGCAGCAGCCCCAGATGGGCAGAGCATCGCCCCCTGGTAGGCATGCTGGGTAGATCCTGGTTGGGTGCATGCAGCAGTCTGTCTGCCTCCCTGCTTTTAACTTTGGAAAAATACACACACACACACACACACACACAAAAGAATATGCACACCAAAACCACAATGAGATAACCTCATAATCACTGGGATGGCTATTATTTTTTTAAAGTGATATATATATATAAATATTAATCATCCATTAAAAATAGAAATCCGGCCTTTTGCAACAAATAATGTGACCCTTGATGACATTATGCTAAGTGACATAAGTCAGGTAAAAACTGTATTAAACTCATTTGTAAGTAGGATCTTAAAAAAAAAAAAAAATTTTAAACCCTACCAAATTGAAAGAAAAAGAGATCAGATTTGTGGTTACCAAAGGTGTGTGAGGGCAGAGAAATTGGATTAAGGTGACCCAAAGGTACAAACTTCCAGTTACATGATTACAAGGAGTGTAACTTTAGAAGACAGAAGACAGCAGGTTTGGAGAAACTGAACGCCCCTGTGCACCGCTGGCAGGAAAGTAACACGGCGCAGCCCCCGTGGAAACCAGCGGTGCCCGTCGACACGTGACAATAGGTTACCCTCCGACCCAGCACCCTGCTGCTGGGAACATGCCCCAAAGAGTGGAAAGCAGGGACACAAACAGATATTTGCACGTTGATGTTCATAACAATGTTATTCCCCATAGCCAAAAGGTGGAGGCCACCCAAGTGTCCATCAGCGGGTGACTGGGTAAACAAGGTGTGTCGTCGGCATCGAGGGAGGATGATTCAGCCGTAAGGAGAAGAAATCGGGCACAGGCTGCCACCTGGGTGAACCTTGAAGACATTGAGCTGGATGAAATAAGCCAGCCACAGAAAGACAAATGCCCTGTGAGCCCGTTTATAGGGACCTAAGTCATCAAAGTCACACAAAGCAAGGAGATGGCGGCTGTTGGGGGACGGCGGGGGACAGGGCTAGTGTTTAATGGGTACGCAGTTTTAGTTTGGGAACAGGAAAAGAGCCCTGCAGATGGATGGGGGTGATAAATGTATTTAGTGTATTTAATGCCTGAAATGACACATTTTTTAAAAGGTTTAAAATGGTAAATTTTACATTATGCCTCTTTTACTACAATTTTTTTTTCAAAGAGGAAAAAGGTGGAGCTGGAGCTGATATTCAGACTCAAGTCTTCCTGACGGCATGCTCTGCTTTCTCTCCACCCCCGTGATTATGAGGGGAAACCCCCGAACCCGCCAAGGCGGCCTTCCAGTCTCTGTGGGGCAGACAGGCACAAGCTCCTTTGAGACTCTGATGAAAGTGATCCTTTCCCCGGAAAAAAATGTGCCTTCCCTCCCTCTTCCCTCTCTCTCAGACACACACACACACACACACACACGCACACATGCACACACACGCACACACGCACACACGCACACACGCACACGCGCGCGCGCGCACACACGCGCGCACACACGCGCGCGCGCGCACACACACGCACACACACGCACACACACGCACACACACGCGCGTGCGCACACACACGCACACACACGCGCGCGCACACGCACGCACGCACGCACGCACGCACACACACGCACGCACGCACACACGCACACACACACACGCACGCACGCACACACGCACACACAGTCCCCGGGTCACGGGCCTCCTGAGGTCCGTCAGAACTGCTGCTCTAAGGGCAGAGAAGACCCCCAGGACGGATCGGTCGCTAAGGGGGTCCCTGCCAGCCACATGTACCTGACGGCGGACGTTGTACACCTTCTCGGCCGCTATGGTGAGGGGCACCTCGAACAGAGACAGGAGGGTGAGGCGAGGCGACAGTTTGAGCATGAAGCCGTAGAGCCCCGCCACTTTGACCAGGCTCCGCAGGAGCACGTTGGCGTTGAGAGGGAGCCAGGAGCTCATCAGTTTGGTATCCGAGTTCATTCGAGAATTCAGCTCCCCTGGGGAGGACAGAGCAGGTGAGGGAGCCGCGTGCAACGTGGACCCCCAGTAGAAGGTTCTCCGGCCCTTCCGACTCTGCCCCGCCCCTCCTCCGAGCAGCCTCCCTGGCTTACAGACACACCACCCCCCACAAAAGAGAGGAAAGCAGCTCGATGGCTTGGCCCCGCCGTGGAGGCCAGGGGACAGGCTGTGTGCAGGCAGCGCGGGGCCCCGCACCTGGACCCCGGGCCCACCTGTCTCAGTCTCCTGCACTCCGGGCCCACCTGTCTCAGTCTCCTGGACCCCGGGCCCACCTGTCTCAGTCTCCTGGACCCCGGGCCCACCTGTCTCAGTCTCCTGGACCCCGGGCCCACCTGTCTCAGTCTCCTGGACCCCGGGCCCACCTGTCTCAGTCTCCTGGACCCCGGGCCCACCTGTCTCAGTCTCCTGGACCCCGGGCCCACCTGTCTCAGTCTCCTGGACCCCGGGCCCACCTGTCTCAGTCTCCTGGACCCCGGGCCCACCTGTCTCAGTCTCCTGGACCCCGGGCCCACCTGGACCCCGGGCCCACCTGTCTCAGTCTCCTGGACCCCGGGGCCACCTGTCTCAGTCTCCTGGACCCCGGGCCCACCTGTCTCAGTCTCCTGGACCCCGGGCCCACCTGTCTCAGTCTCCTGCACTCCGGGCCCACCTGTCTCAGTCTCCTGCACTCCGGGCCCACCTGTCTCAGTCTCCTGGACCCCGGGCCCACCTGTCTCAGTCTCCTGCACTCCGGGTCCACCTGTCTTAGTCTCCTGGACCCCGGGCCCACCTGTCTTAGTCTCCTGGAAGAAACCGAGGTCCTGGCGCAGAAGGGAGGAGAAGAGCTGCTCCCGGACCCGCAGCTGGATTCTGGACATGGTGACCACGAAGCAGCCTCCGCGGCAGCCTGCGGACAGGGAGCTGTGGGGCAGAGCGGAGGGAGACGGCAGGGCGGAGGGAGACGGGAGGGTGAAGGGGGCGGAGGCAGAGCCGGAGCGGATGAGTGAGGGAGACGAGGAGAAAGCACAGGACGAAAAGAAATGCAACGTGGGGGGGGGGGCACACCCAAGAGGCAGGAGGGGAACAAACAGGGAAGGGGGGGGTGAGAGGGGCAGGTATAGAGAGAGGAGGAAGAGAGAAGGCCACAGTGAGCTACACCCAGAACACAGTCCCAACGCACGTCCCAATTCACCAGTCTCTACAGGGCTCACCCTGCTAGATGGAAGGGGAGAATACAGCGACCGAGAAAAGATACTGTAAATAGAAACAGGCTGGGGTTGACCTGGCCGCCCCAGCCATCCCTCCAGGCTTCCCCTCTGTCTGGGTCTCTTTCCTCCCCACCCGCAAGCTCCTTCTTCCTACTCCCAGACACATCGCTGTGGGGCCACAGCAATGAACTCCCGAACCCTTTCTCTCATGCTGGTCCCCATCTCTACCCTCCCCGGACTTTGACAGCCCCCGTTAGACCAACCAGATGTTTACCACAAACATGAAGGACAGCTGTGAACGCATGGGAGGTGGTATGTTACAAAATATGAGTTTCTCATACCAATCGAGTTACCATGTTTAGATACAGGCTGTTAGGATACAGTCAGTCATAAAACACTGAGGGTTTGGACTTTGGCGATCACTGTTAAAATGGAGAGAAAGGGGCCGCAGGAGAAACATTTTGAAAGTAGAAAATGACAAGGCTCATTCTGAAACGTGAGAAAAGCATCAAGGATGCTGAGGCGTGGAGCCTAGAATACCGGTTCCATGAAGGGGAAGAAGAGGAGGGAGCCATTTTCCAGACCAGGAGGGAGTGTGACAGCTCGGCAGCTCTGGGGCTGAGGAGCTGAGATGAGAGTGGGTGGCCCCATGGGCGTGCCAGGGAGCAACTGGCCTACAAGACGAGCTGGGCATGGAAATATGGACATGGGACCACCTGCCGAGGTGAACTGAGTCAGCCCAGTAAGAAAAAAATGTTCTCAAAGAACCGAGTCATGAGAAAAGTCCGTACTTAAGGGTCTAGAGAAGGAAAGTTCTCCAGAGTAAGAAGAGTGGATTGGAAAGTGAGAAGAGAGTTCATAGAAGCTAACTTGAGGCCTGACCAGGTGGTGGCACAGTGGATAGAGTGTCAGACTGGGACACGGAGGACCCAGCTTCAAAACCCCGAGGTCGCCAGCTTGAGTGCAGGTTCACCAGCTTGAACATGGGCTCATCCAGCTTGGGATCATAAACACGACTCCATGGATGCCAGCTTTAGCCCAAAGGTCACTGGCTTGAAGGCCAAAGGTCACTGGCACAAAGCCCAAAGGTTGCTGGCTTGAAGGCCAAAGGTCACTGGCACAAAGCCCAAAGGTCACTGGCTTGAAGGCCAAAGGTCACTGGCACAAAGCCCAAAGGTCACTGGCACGAAGCCCAAAGGTCGCTGGCTTGAAGCCCAAGGTCGCTGGTTTGAGCCCAGGGTCACTGGCTTGAGCAAAGAGTCACTCACTCTTCTGTAGCGTCCAGGTCAAGGCACATATGAGAAAGCAGTCAACAAAGAATTAAGGTGCCACAACAAAGAATTGATGCTTCTTATCTCACTCCCTTCCTGTCTGTCTGTCCCTATCTGTCCCTCTCTCTGTCTCTGAAAAATAAATAACTAACTACCTTGAGAAGAGATCAATAATGAAAGATTTGTTCTAATGCCAAACGCTACAGAGACGCAGAGACTTGAAGAACCATTTTTACTTTAATTTAAAAACAATTTTTTTGAGTAATTTGTTTCAGAAAAAAGTAACAAGAATGGAATGAAGACATAATGAAGATCGGTTTCTGAGGTATTAAATCGAGCATGACCCTCCCAGGGGCGCCATCAGGTCCGAGGGTGAGAAGAGGGAGCAACTCCTTAGATTTCCAGCCTAGGTGCCTCACGCCACCCTAGTCCCCGCCCCATCCGTTGGTTCCTTAGTTAGTTGACTGCAGATTCCTGGGTATGTCTAACAGAAGAGGGGAAGCTAACAAAGCGGAAAAGACGGAAGAAGCTGGAGAGGACAGGGATGCGCGTCAGGGTGAGATCTTCAGAGAGTGACAGGAGGAGTGGGGGGGGTTGGAGGGAGAAAACTGCCCACCCTGACCAGGGGGTCACTTTGGAGACAAACTTAAGGTGGGAGGTAGAAGACGGAAAGGAGAAATGAAGTTTCATGGATATAAAAATATTGAGTCCTAGCCGGTTGATTCTGCGGTAAAGTATTGGCCCAGCGTGTGGAAGTCCTGGGTTTGATTCCCGGCCAGGGCTCACAGGAGAAGCGCCCATCTGCTTCTCCACCCCTCCCCCTCTCCTTCTTCTCTCTCTCTTTCCCTCCCGCAGGCAGGGTTCCATTGGAGCAAAGATGGCCCGGGCGCTGGAGATGGCTCCATGGCCTCTGCCTCAGGCACTAGAATGGCCCTGGTTGCAACAGAGCAATGCCCCAGATGGTCAGAGTATCGCCCCCTGGTGGGCGTGCCGGGTGGATCCCAGTCAATTGCATGCAGGAGTCTGTCTCTCTGCCTCCCTGCTTCTCACTTCAGAAAAAAAAAAATATATATATATATATATATATATATGATATATGATACATATATATATATATTGAGCCTCCCCTGAGAGACATTGCATTCCACATACAAACACCTTCTTTACCATCTTCACTGTATTTGTACTTTAATGATGTCATATTATAAACTTGGAAGATGGCAGGAAAATGGCCAATGAAGGAATGAATGTGTGGATGTGTGAAACCAAATGGTGAGCAAACACACACGGGTATGTTTTAGTTTAAGTGCTTTGTGCTTCGTGCACAAAGCAGAGTTTCGGCTCTGACGGCCCCTGTAAAGATATTTGGGGCTTTAGCACACGGACCCCATCGCCCATCACCTACCTCCCAACGGAGAAAAGACACATGAAAAAGATGGCGCTGGCGAAGGTGTCAGGGTCAAAATCGCCGCCCAGGATGTCAATCACCCGCCCGGAATAGTACGGGATTAGCGTCTCACCTGAAAGACCAGGCAGGACGACATGAACGTGCTGGAGCCACGGGTCTCACCCACGCCCGGCCCCCACGCCTTTCCCTGACTTACCCAGCACGGCGACCACGAGGAAGAAGAAGGCGGCGACCAGGAACGGCAGGTCCGGCCGGGAGAGCTTCAGCAGCCGCCACATCAAGCCCTTGTTCTTCTCCTGGCCCGGCTCGCCGCCCGGGGCCCCCGGGGGGCTCAGCACGGCCCACACCGCCCCGCTCAGCGCCGCAGCCGCGTAGCCCAGCAGCAGCCAGCTCCAGGGGGCCGAGGCCACCCTGGCGGGGGGCGCACGCAGGGCCCCGGGGCTCAGGGCCCTCAGGGAGAGGAGCAGGGGCGTGCCCAGGCACAGCGCCGGCAGCAGCGTCCCCACGAGCCCCGGCAGCGCCGCCGCCTTCAGCAGCCACCACAGCCCGCCGAGTCGCACAGCGCCCTCCAGCCAGAGGCCGGGAAGCCCTCGGGGCAGCAGCGCCCCCGGGGTCCCCTGGAGCAGCCAGAGCACCGCCGAGTCGGCCAGCAGCAGCGAGGCCCAGGGCCGCAGGTCGGGGAGCCGCATGGTGTCACTGCGGGGCGGACGGTGCGAAGTTACCGACCCGGCGTCTCCATCCTTGTCCCCATCGCCGCCCCCCCACTCCGCCGGCCCGGCCACGGGCTCTGCTTTCGTCCGGCCCCATCCTGACAGCTCCCCTGGGGACCCCGCGCGTCAGGACGTCTCCCCCGACCTGCCGGGGGCGCTGGGGGCCTGGCCTCCGTCCGGTGCCGTCGCCCCTCTCCCGGGACCCCCGCCCCCGCCGCCCGCCGCGGCCGAGGGGGGGAGCCAGGCGGCCCCTGGCCCGGCCCTCGCACCCCGCGGGCTCCGGGGGGCACAGGGACTCCGGGAGGTGGCGGGTTGGGGTGCGTCCCCGGCAGCGCCCCGGGTTTCCACCCGCAGGAACTCACCGGCGGCGGCTTGGGGACGGCAGCTCCGGCGGTGCCCCCGCGAAGTGCTGAGGACTGAGCGCGGCCACCCGCTCCGGCTGCCGCTGCCTCCGCCTCCGCCTCCGCCTGGCTCCCGGTTCCGTCCGCCCGCGCCGCTCCCCAGCGGGGATGTCCCCGCGCGCGGCTTTCGCTTTCGCTTCCCGGCCGGGCCCAGGCTCCGCGCGGCGCGGCCAGCAGGGGGCGCGCGACTCCGGCGGACGCCGCCCCGGGGCCCCCAGCGAGGCTCGCGCCCTGAGCGGCTGTTCCCGTCACGGAAAAGTATTGCTATTTTTTAAAAAAAATTGTCACTGAGTGAAATAGAGCTGTGTTCAAGGAGAGGGAGGCTTTGGAATTGGAGAAGCGCCGGGTCTGACAACCACCAGCTCCGGACTTGTTTTGAGAAGTGTCGCCTTCCCCCCCAACCCAAGCTCTGGTTTTCGGGTTTTAGAGTAAAAACAGCCACGTTCTGGCCTAACCTGACCTGTGGTGGCGCAGTGGATAAAGCGTTGACCTGGAATGCTGAGGTCGCGGGTTCGAAACCCTGGGTTTGCCTGGTCAAGGCACATATGGGAGTTGATGCTTCCTGCTCCTCCCCCCTTCTCCCTCTCTCTCTCTCTCTCTCTCCTGCCATCTCTCTAAAATAAATAAGTAAATAAACAAATTTTTAAAAAAAATAGCACGTTCTGAGCCAGAGACACACACCCTGGACTCTCACTGGGGCCTAAGAGGGCTCCCACTGACTGACAGACGCTGAGCTGAAGGCCCTGACCCCTCATCTGTCCTCCCCGCAAGCACCCTGAGCAGAGCCCGTGCCTGACGCTTCTAAGTGTGTGTTCCCAGTTATGTCGGAGGACCTTCCGCACGGGAGGGAATGGACCAGTCTCCTTGGTCTAACGGAACACTGACCAGAACACTGATGAGTGTTCTCTAGGACCCGCCTGAGAGCCCATCCCTATAGAGAGAGAGAGCATGTAGACTTGTTGATTCCAGAAATGACTTTCAGGTTGAAACTTGTGGCGCTTCCTCGTAGTCTCCACTGGAGGGCGTCCTCCTTATCTCTGCCGTTTCAATATGGTCCTGTCGTCTTGTTGCAACTGAGCCTGACACATTATGAAATTGAACCCCTAATGTCCGTCTTTACACTCAATATCCGGTATCTCCAAAGTGCTGTTTGAGGTAAACGGCACCTTGTTAGCGATGACCACACACAGTCGCGGTGGAAGCTTTTCCAGCTAACTCTACCAGTGCGAAACCGGTTGTTCTGGGTGCCCTCATCTCTGTCAAATTGCAAATGAGTGTCCACAGATAACTTCTGAGGTCCTGGAGAGACCAGTGTGGAAGGAACACCCAGGAGAAGTATTTGGGGAGGCCCCATTTCTTAGGTAGGAGTTTGAGTCTGTCTTCCAAGGAAAAGCTTTTATTTCCTGCCCCCTGCCCCCACCGCCACAGCCCCAAACCCACTCGGCCACAACAGAGAGACTTTTATAACCGTTTTTCCTTTATTGTGCTCGGTGGGACACCCAGATGGCAGAGGGAGGGAGGGGAGAGATGCTCCTTGCAATAGAGAACACACAAAAAGGCCCAAGTCTGCGCCAAGCCCCTGGCGGCCAGTTCCCTACCCATGGGCTCAGGCCAGGCCCCTCTCTCTGCCGTGGGGTGCGCAGGCCCGGGTCCCTGAGTGGGCCAGGCGCTCCCAGAGGGGGCGGGCCAGCCGCCGCCATGGTTACTGATTGGCCTCCCGGTACTGGTGCATCAGGTCGCTGACGTCTGTGCTTTCCACTTTGACCCAGCCGTCTTTCTTCATGTGGTACACTGTGAGCAGACGAGAAAGCGCGCGGTCAGCTTCCTCCTGCAAGTTCCTGCGCACGGTGGCCGCTGAAGGCCATGACGACACGCCCGCCGCAGCCTTTGTCACTGGGAACTTCGTGGCCCAGTAACCTCCTCCCTGCCACTCTGCCCCCCCCCCAGCCTCCCACTGTCAAACCCCCTGCCCTCCCCCCACCCCCGCCCAGGGCTTGTGGCGGCTGGTGGGGCACTGTCACTGTCACTCACTATTGGCCACGCCTCCAGAGTAGCTGTCCCGGTGGGTGGCATGGACAATGGCCCTGCGGCCCAGGTCATAGGCCTCTTCGATGCTCATACTGGGCCGGTAGCCGCTATCCATGACCCCGTAGGCATAGGAGCTCCCGCTCCCGGTGGAGAACATGTCTCCTGAGAGCCGGGTCCCATTTTCGTCCACGTAGTAGAGCCCAGGACCCTAGTGGATGCACGAAGGGCCCAGGTCGGGAACGGAGAGGGTGTGGTCGGTCACACAGTTTCAGGTGAGAGCCAGGAGAGGTGGAGAAGAGAACACGGAAATACTAGAGCTAGGACAGCACGCTAGTAACAGTCATAGAACGTGGGGGGGGGGGGGGCAGGCGAGGGACATAGTTCACATTCGCTATTTTAGCAAAAGGGACAAGCTAATGAAACACTGGTCCACATCTGGACCCAGAAGTGGCCATGGAGATGCAGAAACAGCCCCCGAGAGGAAGGGGGGGGATACAATGAGGAGCTGACATCACATCAGGACTGGGGGGATGTGGGGACACAGCCCCCGAGAGGAAGGAAGGGGGGTACAATGAGGAGCTGACATTGCATCAGGACTGGGGGGGTGTGGGGACACAGCCCCCGAGAGGAAGGAAGGGGGTACAATGAGGAGCTGACATTGCATCAGGACTGGGGGGGTGTGGAGACACAGCCCCCGAGAGGAAGGAAGGGGGTATAATGAGGAGCTGACATCGCATCAGGACTGGGGGGTGTGGGGACACAGCCCCCGAGAGGAAGGAAGGGGGTACAATGAGGAGCTGACATCGCATCAGGACTGGGGGGTGTGGGGACACAGCCCCCGAGAGGAAGGAAGGGGGTACAATGAGGAGCTGATATCGCATCAGGACTGGGGGGGGTGGGGACACAGCCCCCAGGGAGGAAGGGGGGTACAATGAGGAGCTGACATCGCATCAGGACTGGGGGGTGTGGGGACACAGCCCCCAGGAGGAAGGAAGGGGGGGTACAATGAGGAGCTGACATCGCATCAGGACTGGGGGGTGTGGAGACACAGCCCCCAGGAGGAAGGAAGGGGGGTACAATGAGGAGCTGATATCGCATCAGGACTGGGGGGGGTGGGGACACAGCCCCCGAGAGGAAGGAAGGGGGGATACAATGAGGAGCTGACATCGCATCAGGACTGGGGGGTGTGGGGACACAGCCCCCAGGAGGAAGGAAGGGGGGGTACAATGAGGAGCTGACATCGCATCAGGACTGGGGGGTGTGGGGACACAGCCCCCAGGAGGAAGGAAGGGGGGGTACAATGAGGAGCTGACATCGCATCAGGACTGGGGGGTGTGGGGACACAGCCCCCAGGAGGAAGGAAGGGGGGTACAATGAGGAGCTGATATCGCATCAGGACTGGGGGGGTGGGGACACAGCCCCCGAGAGGAAGGAAGGGGGTATAATGAGGAGCTGACATCACATCAGGACTGGGGGGTGTGGGGACACAGCCCCCGAGAGGAAGGAAGGGGGGTACAATGAGGAGCTGACATCGCATCAGGACTGGGGGGTGTGGGGACACAGCCCCCGAGAGGAAGGAAGGGGGGTACAATGAGGAGCTGACATCACATCAGGACTGGGGGGGGACACAGCCCCCGGGAGGAAGAAAGGGGGTTACAATGAGGGGCTGACATCGCATCAGGACTGAGGGGTGTGGGGACAAGCGGACCCACCTTCTTGTCCCAGCCGCAGATCATGCTGCCCATGGACAGGCCCATGCCCCGGTACTGGCACATCATGTTGGAGAGCAGCTTGGAGGCTGCGGACACTGAGATCCGCTCCCCATTCCGCAGGTAGTACAGCCTGGGGGGGGGCAGAGAGCTTAGCAGGTAGTACAGCCTGGGTGAGGGCGGGGCAGAGAGCTTAGCAGGTAGTACAGCCTGGGGGGGGGGGGGAGGGTGCGGGGCAGAGAGCTTAGCAGATAGTACAGCCTGGGGGGGGGTGGGGGGCAGAGAGCTTAGCAGGTAGTACAGCCTGGGGGGGGGGGGCAGAGAGCTTAGCAGGTAGTACAGCCTGGGGGGGGGGGGGCGCGGGGCAGAGAGCTTAGCAGGTAGTACAGCCTGGGGGGGGGGGGGAGGGTGCGGGGCAGAGAGCTTAGCAGATAGTACAGCCTGGGGGGGGGGTGGGGGGCAGAGAGCTTAGCAGGTAGTACAGCCTGGGGGTGGCAGAGAGCTTAGCAGGTAGTACAGCCTGGGGGGGGGTGCGGGGCAGAGAGCTTAGCAGGTAGTACAGCCTGGGGGGGGACGCGGGGCAGAGAGCTTAGCAGGTAGTACAGCCTGGGGGGGGCGCGGGGCAGAGAGCTTAGCAGGTAGTACAGCCTGGGGGGGGGGGTGCGGGGCAGAGAGCTTAGCAGGTAGTACAGCCTGGGGGGGGGGCATGGGGCAGAGAGCTTAGCAGGTAGTACAGCCTGGGGGGGGGCAGAGAGCTTAGCAGGTAGTACAGCCTGGGGGGGGCAGAGAGCTTAGCAGGTAGTACAGCCTGGGGGGGGGGGCAGAGAGCTTAGCAGGTAGTACAGCCTGGGGGGGACGCGGGGCAGAGAACTTAGCAGGTAGTACAGCCTGAGGGGGGGGGGTGCGGGGCAGAGAGCTTAGCAGGTAGTACAGCCTGGGGGGGGTGCGGGGCAGAGAGCTTAGCAGGTAGCACAGCCTGGGGGGGGCGCGGGGCGGGGCAGAGAGCTTAGCAGGTAGCACAGCCTGGGGGGGGCGCGGGGCGGGGCAGAGAGCTTAGCAGGTTGTACAGCCTGGGGGAGGGCGGGGCAGAGCTTAGCAGGTAGTACAGCCTGGGGGGGGCGCGGGGCAGAGAGTTTAGCAGGTAGTACAGCCTGGGGGGGGGCACGGGGCAGAGAGTTTAGCAGGTAGTACAGCCTGGGGGGGGGGCACGGGGCAGAGAGTTTAGCAGGTAGTACAGCCTGGGGGGGGGGGGCGCGGGGCAGAGAGCTTAGCAGGTAGTACAGCCTGGGGGAGGATGGGGGGGGACGACACGGGGCAGAGAGTTTAGCAGGTAGTACAGCCTGGGTGAGGGCGGGGCAGAGAGCTTAGCAGATAGTACAGCCTGGGGGGGGCAGAAGGCTGGCTCTCTGAGCAGCCAGCTGCCCGCCTGGGGGGCAGGGAGTGAGTAAAGAGACAAGCATTTGAAGGGAATGGTTTTGTAGGATCTAAGGATCAGGGAGAGATCTGAAATTCAGAGTATCTAAACCACATAAAGGGATCCTAGTAATAATACTATCCCCCCGGGATTGATAATATCAGTGCTAAATAATTGACAAGTATCTGGCTTACTGATGAACAGAAAGTGAGATGGGGGGGGGAGTTTATTACCAAAAGGTTGTCTTGTGAAATCCTACATTTGCACTAAGAGGCCACGTTAGCACAAAGAGGATCCAGGGTCCAGAATGGACCAGCAGCCTCAGAGGCAGGTGAGAGGCCTTGCCTACCTGCACTCCTTGGCCAGCAGACGCTCCCAGTACTGACAGTCCGCAGCACAGCCGGACATGGTGCCAAGCAGGTAAGGGTTAATCTCGATCACCTTGTTCACCCTTAAGGTGGCTGGAAATAGGATGGAGTTTTGAGAGAAGAGAAATGACCCACCCACGGCTCTCCCTGGGTGACCTAAGTCAATGTTTGCTTCCGTTCAGGTGCAGAGGTTGGGTCGCTGCAGAGCAGAGGCCTGCTCCCCGGAGTCCTGCCGCAGCTACTCACCGATGTAACTCCCAGCCGAGGCCCGGGAGTCCACGGCCACAATCACGCCGTGCTGGAACTTGAAGGCGAGGGTGGTAGTGCCGTGGGCCATCTCGATCTGAACGTTCCTTTCTCCACTCCCACCCAGGGCCTGGAAGAACTCCGTGGGCTGCTCGGAGGGAAGGGGCAGAATCAGGGCCCACACAGACGGATGCAGCAGGCTCCCCGTAAGAGGTTTCAGAGCGAGTTCGCTCGAGGAGACAGACAGACTCAGCCACGGATACATGGAATAGTTAACAACCCATGTCTCCAAGAAGAAAGGAGACACAAAAGGCCCAGGAGAAGGAAAAGAAGAAACTGAAACTGACATCAACCGTTTCCATTTTTCAGAGCAGCAGAAAAGAAAGAAAATAACTGTTGCCACGACTAAAAATGTTAAGGGTGACTTTAATGGGGTTGTTTTTTGTTTGTTTTTTTCATTAATAGGTCATGTAACGCTCACAAAACACACTTGTTAATAGTATCCCCATGTTGTTACAGGGGCCAGAAATCTGATCTAAGTGACTGGATCCAAGACACACCCAGCGCGTGGCTGAGGCCAGATTCACCGCCCAAGTTTGCAGGTTTCCCGAGACCCTGCCCAGGCCCTGTGCCTGTGACGGCCGGTGAGGAAGGCTTCGCGCTCCGTGTGCGGTGGAGCACCGGCAGGAAAGTGCTCTTGTCTTCCCGCGGGCGCCCCGACCGCCCCTCGAGCGCTTTGTCCTGAGCTGCGCTTCCTGACCCCCCAGACGGTCAGCCGCACCGTCCACGTGGCCGCTTCCCTGCCTCGGGCGCTGCTCGCGGCTCCCCACGGCTCAGGGATGGCGAGCCCCGCGTCCCCCCCGCGCCTGGGCCGTCTCCGGGCGGCCAGACCCTCGCTCCTCCGCGCCCTCCCCGCCATCCCCAGCCCCACCCCGCGGTTCTGCCAGTCCTGACCTGCATGCCCCGGGGGAGGGCGAGCTCCGGAGCTCGCACAGAGAAACCGTAGTGTGCCGGGTCCGAGCACGGCCGGCCCCCAGGCGTGGGGAAAGCCCAGTCCGCCTCCGGCCGCCCCCGGGGGGCTCCGCACACCTCCAGCAGCGCCATGACCGCCCAGCGCCCGCGTCGTCCGTCGGCTCGGCTCTCGCAGGAGGAAGTGAAAGCGAAAGCCCGCAGCCTCACGGGGAGGGAACCAGAGGTTTTTCCACATCCCCGGGCCCCTTCCGAGAAGAAGCCGGTGGGCGTGTGTCTAGGGACCAGGTAGAGCGTGCTGGGGACTGGCTTCCCTGCTCCGGCTTCGGGCAGGCCGGGGAAACCATGGGAGGGACTGTCAGCGGTACCGGCACAGGGACACGGAGCGGCTTCGGAAGCGCCCGGGGCGGGAGGTTGCCGGCGAGGCAGGGACTGGTCGCGCGTTTCTCCGGGAGCAGTGAACCGGGCGGGCGGGAGTCGTGGCACCTACAGGCGTAGCCTCCACCGGAAAGCTGGCAGCCAGCAAGAGGCTGGGAGCAGTTTCCCGTCGCGGGTGGGACAGGGGTGCTCCTCTGAGCACCGTTTTATAAAAGCAGGGAGGTCTGGGAGTGGGCTGGCGCGAGGACAGTCTTGAGGACAGGTCTTGTGGCAAAGAATAGACCCTCAGCGGGTGGGGGCTGGGGATGATCCCCACGGAGAGGGCGCAGTCTCTGGATCTTTCCACGTGGCTCTTCCTAGGGCCTCTCCCGGTTCAACGGTCTCCCACACTTGTAACCACCCACTAGAAGGGCGCTTTCCGCCCGCACCTCCTCGCACACAATTCTTGCTCGAGTGAACAAGGCCAAGTTGAACTCCTCTAAACCCCGCCTCTTTTTGCAACCTGTCTGGCCCTAACCTGCCCGGCAACTGATGACGTCACAGACCAAGGCCCTCCGTGATTGGAGGAGATTTTCTACAACGGTCCCCGCCAGTAGGCTGCGATTTCCCAGGCAGGTGCCACTTCTGTGCAGTGGGAAGAGCCCTCCAAGGAAGGAACCTGAGCGACGAGGTGGTGAAGTGTGAGGTCCTTCGTTCGCGCACCTGCGCTTTCTGTAGCCGCCTCTGTCCTAGATCTCCCACCTGTTAAAGGCCATGGCCCACCCTCGGGGGCGGGCATGGGGGGAGGAGGAGGTGCAGAGGGCCAGCCATATCGGAAATGGAACACTTCAAAGAAAAGACGGCACCCCTAGGGCTGTGAAACACGGAGGATGCTTAGGGAGAGGACACCCCCGGCTCCGGAAAAGTGCGCTGCACAAGTCTGCGAGCCCCTGGGTGCGCTGAAAACGCGAGAAACCACAGTACAAGAAAAACACCAGTTTTATTATAAATATCGAGAACCCACAGGGCATTTATAGGCCACCATATAGTTGCTCCTACTGGGAAGTAGCTGCTCTTCCCTTTCTGTGTGTATAGTCTAAATTTTTCTCCTCACTTTCAGTGCTATCCACAGCGACCCTGGCTGTAAACCCAGTCACACTGTGGAGTTTTGCTGCTGTTGTTGTTAAATATTAAGTGAGAGGAAGGGAGGCAGAGACAGACTCCCACATGTGCCCCAAGCAGGATCCAACCCACAAGCCCACTAGGGGGCAATGCTCTGCCTGTCTGGGCTGCTGTTCCATTGCTCAGCAACTGAGCTATTCCAGCGCCTGAGGTGAGGCCATGGAGCCAACCTCTGTGCCTGGGACCAGCTTTGCTAGAACTATTCAAGCCATGGCTGCGGGAGGAAAAGGGAGGAGGGGTAGAGAGGCAGAAGGGCGCTTCTCCTGTGTGCCCTGATCAGGAATCGAAGCCAGGACTTCCATATGCCAGGCAAACACTCCCCACTGCACCAACCGGCCAGGGCCACTACGGAGTTCTAAGCCAGGTTTTCTTCTAGGAAATCTGCACCTTTCGAAAGGAGCTTGAGAGGGGGTAACACTCATGGGAGAATTTCAAGTATCATCTGGGGGTGGGATACACTTTAAGATGTCACTCCTGACTACACTGCAGCTCTGGTAAGATCTTTGTCCCCAAACTCCCCACTAGAGAGAGGAGAAAAAAAGAGGGCGATGAGAAGTCTTTCATTCCGGAGCGCCCAGCCCATCAGGAGCCTGCACCATGGTCCAGTAGCGTCCCCTCCTCCTCATGAGCTGCTGGTGGGTTCCCGCCTCGCTGATGGTGCCTCCCTCCAGAAAGAGGATGTGGTCAGCTTGCTCCACCGAGCTGAGCCGCTGCGTGATGAGGAGCACGGACCGAGAGGGCCGCTCGGGGCTCTCATACACGAGCTGCTCCACCTGAGAAGAGACACAGATCCTGTCAGAGCGGGGACCGCTCCCAGCCCAGGCAGACCTCGGTGTTTCCAGAGCCCGCACAGACCCCAGCAGGATCACCACCAACAACCCCAAGGACATCGAAGACTCGTTCTGAGTGCTCCTCTGTAAAACCTCCGATTTGCTAAGGGCTGTTTACGTGAAGGAGCAACAGTGGAATGAAAGTCGGAGAGTCCTGTGGTGAAACCAGTAAGAAAAGAGCAACTGGTATTGGACGGTCTCTCTACCTACGGACGGAGACTGATGATATTCTGCTTTGAAGACGTGTAACTTAGTGGTGAGGAACATGAGCGTGCAAGTCAGGCAGACTTGAGTTTGGGTCCAGGCTCTGCTACTCAGCAGATGAATGACACTGAGCAGGTTACTGGGTCTCTCCTGGCCTCCCTTTCACCCTCTGCAGAAGAGGATAACAGCGCCCAGCCCCCTAGCGTCCATGAGGAATAGAGGAGTGAGACGGGACATGCAGTGGACCCAGTCGCATGCCTGGAGTGAGAAGGGACATGCAGTGCGCCCAGTCGCATGCCTGGAGTGAGACGGGACATGCAGTGCACCCAGTCGCATGCCTGGAGTGAGACGGGACATGCAGTGCGCCCAGTCGCATGCCTGGAGTGATAGGGGACATGCAGTGCGCCCAGTCGCATGCCTGGAGTGAGACGGGACATGCAGTGGACCCAGTCGCATGCCTGGAGTGAGAAGGGACATGCAGTGCACCCAGTCGCATGCCTGGAGTGAGACGGGACATGCAGTGCACCCAGTCGCATGCCTGGAGTGAGAAGGGACATGCAGTGCACCCAGTCGCATGCCTGGAGTGAGACGAGACATGCAGTGGACCCAGTCGCATGCCTGGAGTGAGATGGGACATGCAGTGGACCCAGTCGCATGCCTGGAGTGAGAAGGGACATGCAGTGCGCCCAGTCGCATGCCTGGAGTGAGACGAGACATGCAGTGGACCCAGTCGCATGCCTGGAGTGAGATGGGACATGCAGTGCACCCAGTCGCATGCCTGGAGTGAGACGGGACATGCAGTGGACCCAGTCGCATGCCTGGAGTGAGACGGGACATGCAGTGCGCCCAGTCGCATGCCTGGAGTGAGACGGGACATGCAGAGCGCCCAGTCGCATGCCTGGAGTGAGACGAGACATGCAGTGGACCCAGTCGCATGCCTGGAGTGAGATGGGACATGCAGTGCACCCAGTCGCATGCCTGGAGTGAGACGGGACATGCGGTGCACCCAGTCGCATGCCTGGAGTGAGACGGGACATGCAGTGCGCCCAGTCGCATGCCTGGAGTGAGATGGGACATGCAGTGGACCCAGTCGCATGCCTGGAGTGAGACAGGACATGCAGTGCACCCAGTCACATGCCTGGAGTGAGACGGGACATGCGGTGCGCCCAGTCGCATGCCTGGAGTGAGATGGGACATGCAGTGGACCCAGTCGCATGCCTGGAGTGAGATGGGACATGCAGTGGACCCAGTCACATGCCTGGAGTGAGACGGGACATGCAGAGCGCCCAGTCGCATGCCTGGAGTGAGATGGGACATGCAGTGGACCCAGTCGCATGCCTGGAGTGAGATGGGACATGCAGTGGACCCAGTCACATGCCTGGAGTGAGACGGGACATGCAGTGCGCCCAGTCGCATGCCTGGAGTGAGATGGGACATGCAGTGCACCCAGTCACATGCCTGGAGTGAGACGGGACATGCAGTGCGCCCAGTCGCATGCCTGGAGTGAGATGGGACATGCAGTGGACCCAGTCGCATGCCTGGAGTGAGACGGGACATGCAGTGCGCCCAGTCACATGCCTGGAGTGACACGGGACATGCAGTGCGCCCAGTCGCATGCCTGGAAACACTCAATTAATACTAATATCAATATTAGGATGGTCTTTTCCTCATGTCTGGCTTCAGAGACCCAGAGTCCGTAGACACTCCCTTGTAACGGGTTCTGGGCACCCTGGGGAGAAGCTAACGGGAGCTGAGAACTGTGAGGACCAGCTTGGATAATTAGGATGTTAGTATAACTAACACAGGACGGGGGAAGGCAGGAAGACTGGTGTGAGACAGGCAGTAACGTGACGACCGTCTCACCCGTAACTGGCTGTTTGCATCCAGGGCGCTGGTAGCATCGTCCAGGATGAGGACACATGGTTTCCGGATCAAAGCTCGGGCCAAGGCCACTGCCTGTCGCTGACCCCCTGATAGCTGGCTCCCAGCCTCGCCTATCTCTGCAGAGACAAGAGCCAAGGTGACGGCTGGATAAGCACCCATGGACCCATGTGTGCGTGCACACACACACACACACACACACACACACACACATACACACACACACACACACAGACGGCGGCCACCCAGGACAAAATATGACATATTCATGGAACAAGGAATACACAGACACAGCGGGAGAGGGAAGGTTCTGGGGAAATGAAGGAGTTTCTAAGGATGTGAGGACAAGAAGCCATGGGCGCAAGATCTTAAAGCTTCACACTGATGTCGGTGGGACTCGAGGCAGATTTAACGGCAGGTGCACCTGGTGCATGTGCGCATCCTGGGCCTCGACTTCTGAAGGGCCCCACAAAACCTCAACTTCACTATACACATACTGAGCTGATAGAAGCTGATAGGCCCAGCGCGGCTGTGCCGGGGGCCTCAACCGACCTTAATCCACCTCGGAGCGGGGCGGGAGGAACCCACGAATAAAGGCAAGACTACTGGGGCCTCAGGGAGGTGCAGATGTCCCGGTGGGGACGCGGCAGGGAGCGCACCTGCGTCGTAGCCCTGAGGGAGCTCAGAGATGAATCGGTGGGCCCCGGACTCCACGGCAGCCGCGGTGATTTCCTCCAGAGTGGGCTTCTGGATCAGGCCGTAGGCGATGTTGTCTCGGAAACTTCTCCCAAACAGCAGCGGCTCCTGTCCCACCGCGGCCACCTGGGACAGAATACGAGGAAGAGTCAGGGAAGAGGAAAACCCGGAGTGGTGATCCCGAGATGGACGACTCACAATCTGTAGTGATATCGATTACACAACACACTCACAATCTGTAGTGATATCGACTACACGACACACTCACAATCTGTAGTGATATCGACTACACGACACACTCACAATCTGTAGTGATATCGACTACACGACACACTCACAATCTGTAGTGATATCTGATTACACGACACACTCACAATCTGTAGGGATATCTGATTACACGACACACTCACAATCTGTAGTGATATCCGATTACACGACACACTCACAATCTGTAGTGATATCCGACTACACGACACACTCACAATCTGTAGTGATATCGACTACACGACACACTCACAATCTGTAGTGGGCCCTGGCCAGTTGGCTCAGCGGTAGAGCGTCGGCCTGGCGTATGGGGGACCCGGGTTAGATTCCCGGCCAGGGCACATAGGAGAAGCGCCCATTTGCTTCTCCACCCCCCTCTTTCCTCTCTGTCTCTCTCTTCCCCTCCCGCAGCCAAGGCTCCATTGGAGCAAAGATGGCCCGGGCGCTGGGGATGGCTCCTTGGCCTCTGCCTTAGGCGCTGGAGTGGCTCTGGTGGCAGCAGAGTGACTCCCCGAAGGGGCAGAGCATCGCCCCCTGGTGGGCAGAGCGTCGCCCTAGTGGGCGTGCCGGGTGGATCCCGGTGGGGCGCATGCAGGAGTCTGTCTGACTGTCTCTCCCCGTTTCCAGCTTTAGAAAAAATACAAAAAAAAAAAAAATCTGTAGTGATATCCGACTACACAGTGACACCCCGTCTCCTGACCACACCCCCACCTCCAGCCAAGGTCTCCTGGTCTTTCCTAACCCTGCTTTCAGAGTGTTCAGTGAGTGCTCCCCGCCCCCACCCCCAGAGCACCTGCCCGCTCACCTGCCGGTGCAGGTAGCGGTGTTCGTACTCGGGGAGGGGTGCCCCATCCAGCAGCAGCGCGCCCCGGGTGGGCTGGTACAGGTTCTGCAGCAGGGCGGCCACGGTGCTCTTCCCAGACCCGTTGGGCCCCACCAGCGCCGTCACCTCACCAGGACGCAGGGTGAACGTCAGCCCCTGGAGGAGCCAGAGAATCACACAGTCAGGGGCCAGGGGGGCCCCGAGCCTTGAGACCGTCACTGTCCTGTCACAGAGCACGCGATGTCTCCGCCCAGGGAGGACAGGAGGGACGTGGGGAAGTGTCACTGCCACCTCCCCTCCCGCACGCAGAGTAGAGAAGGAAGAGGAGACAAAGACAGGGACAGACTCGGCACCAGCAGGCCACACACTTGGTATCGGATACCCAGAGAAAATGGGGGAGGGGGGCACATTCAAAGTCACAAGAGGAGCATGGGTTTGGCTTTAGGGATTCCTTAGGGTGGGACAGCTTCCTCCCCGAGAGCCTCCCCTCCTATTCTCCTTGGAAATCCAAACTGGTCCCTCAGTTTGGGCATTTTTATGGCACGGATGCTGCTGGTCTTTGCCCCTGAGGGAGGGGCCGGGAGGGATCTGTCCATGGCCCGCGTTAAGCAGGCCTCCGTCAGGAAGGAGATTTGGGGAGATGGGAGTTGAGAGCGCGGTGGGTGGGCCGCCAGGACTGGGGGTTGCACCTGCAGCACGGGGACATCTGGCCGGCTGGGGTAGGCGAAGGACACATCCTGGAACTCAACGAGGCCCTCCAGGTGCGAAGGGGACAGCACACCGCTGGCCGGGCAGGACGGGGTCCGGTCCAGGTACTCAAATATTTTTTCGGAGGAGCCCACAGCCTTCTGCACTCGGGGGTAGCAGGACAGCAGGACCTGGAGGGGGAATTTATAGTGAGAGGGGGAGGGGCACCTATCTGCCTGCCGGTGGCCGTGGCTGTGGCTGTGGTTGTGACGGTGACAATGACGTGAGGAGGGTAAAGAACGGGCAGGAAGTGGCGGGGTGGTGATGGGAGGGGGAAGGGTGAGCACCGGGGGACAGAACCGGAAGGGCCTCACCTGAACCGCCGTGGTGAACTGCATCTGGTAGAGGACAAATGTGACAAGGCTCCCGCTGCTCACAGCCCCACTGGTCACCAGCCGCCCCCCGATGTAGAGGATCCCCACCTTGAGCAGCATCCCGGAGATCTGTGGAGGGCACAGGGGAACGGGCTGTGGTGGAACACGGCCGGTGCGGAGAGCCAGAAGCTCAGCACGGAGGAGACACGACGTCCCTTCCCCCGGTGACAGCCTCACAGATGCCCGTGGGCTCTCACTCAGTTACACACGACCCCAGTTCATCATCACCCTCACCCCATTGTTGGGGGAGCACCTCGCTCTTCACAAGGGCTTCCATGAACGCAGTGTGAGCGAATATTCACAGCGAGAGCCCTATAAACAATCACATAACTCCTACTTTTTTAAAATGAGGAAACGGTCTCAGAGAAGGTGAGTTCCTAGGCCGTGGTCACAGAGCCAGGAACTTGTGACGGCTGGTCGGCGGACACCTCAGATGCTCCCCTCCCCCCATTCTTGGTTTCTGCTGCCATGGGGGCAGCAGAACTTGTGACGGCTGGTCAGCGGACACCACAGACGCTCCCCTCCCCCCATTCTTGGTTTCTGCTGCCATGGGGGCAGCAGAACTTGTGACGGCTGGTCAGCGGACACCTCAGACGCTCCCCTCCCCCCATTCTGCTGCCCCCATGGCAGCAGAACTTGTGACGGCTGGTCGGCGGACACCACAGACGCTCCCCTCCCCCCATTCTGCTGCCCCCACGGCTCTCACTAGCACAACCACAGAGTCCCGGCATGAGTGCGCCCAGGGGCAGGGTCTGTGGTTCCCTGGGCGCCCTCTGAGCAGCAGAGGAAGGTCCCGGGGCTGGAAGACAGGGCACCTTCCTAACAAGGGGGTTGGGCGGGGCTTGCGTATCACGGTGAAAGCGAGCCTCCGGCCTCAGGGCCAGGGACACTGAGTAGGGCGACTGAGCCTCAAGGCCAGGGTGTGAACACGGAACCAAGCAGGAACCAAGCACTGCCCAGTGGAGGGGGAGTGGGGCCAGGGCCTCGAGAAAGGGCACGGAGCCCAGGCATCTCGGGACAAGGGCGGGGACGCTCATCTCCGGGCGCTCACACTGCTGGTCCAGAGGTTGACCGCATAGGCCACGGCCTCTTTCTGGCTGAGTGTCTTCATTTCCTGCTGCTTTCGCCGGAACTTCTGGGCTTCGCCCTCCTCGTTGGCAAAGCTCCGGACCGTCGGCATGGCCGACAGAACCTCGATGGCCACCTGGCTGGACTTGGCCAGAGACTCTTGCATCTGAGCTGCCAGCCTCTGAGGAGACACAGACAAGAGAGGTCACACGGGGTTGGCGAACCAGGGGACACGAGAGCCTGAGTGGGCGGGTTGGAGATTAAACCTGAGAAGAGACAGAGGGACAGGAGGGAAGGAAAGGGACACAGCTCGACCCTCACCCCCCACCCCCCCCCCACCCCCGGACACTAAAGAGACCCAGAGGAGAAAAGAAAAGGGGGCGTGGCTCGGGAGGGTGGGGGGTCTTGCTCCTGAGATTGGTGAGCACACCCCCAAAGACAGACCAGGGCGGAAGTCAGAAGAGAAGGCACAGAGAATATGAAGACCAGCACTGAGGCATCTGGGAACACAGGCCACGGGGACAGGGAGTCCACCAAGATGGGGACTCTTTGAGGCGCCAGGAGAGAGACCCGAGAGGAACCAGCCCAATCAGCGGTAGACGGGGGTCTGGGTAGGTGGAGGCACCCCCCTGGACCCACCTGGTGCCACTTCCCCAGCATCTCGGGGAGAAGGGAGAGCAGCGGCAGGGCGACCAGGGTGACCACGGTGAGGGACGGGGACTCCCAGAGCATGAGCACCAGGAGACACAGGCCCCGCACCAGGTACCACAGCAGGAGGTTCAGCTCCTCGCTCAGAGACTCGCTCAGCGTGGACGTGTCCTCGGTCACCCGCGACGTGATGGCACCTGCCAGGGGTTGGGGGAAGGGGGCGGAGTCAAGGAATGAATGAGAGTCTCAGAGGGGTGGGAGGGGCCAGGGGGCGGGGCGTCACATGGTGCTCTAAGGATGCTGGGAAAAACAAGGTCGGGGGTCCAGGCAAGTCCCGATTCCAACGCAGGGAGAGTGTGTTAGAGCGAAACGTTCTGGCCAAACGCCTTCATTCTACCGATAAAGAAACTGACAGGCCCTGGCCGGTTGGCTCAGCGGTAGAGCGTCAGCCTAGCGTGCGGAGGACCCGGGTTCGATTCCCGGCCAGGGCACACAGGAGAAGCGCCCATTTGCTTCTCCACCCCTCCCCCTCTCCTTCCTCTCTGTCTCTCTCTTCCCCTCCCGCAGTCAAGGCTCCATTGGAGCAAAGATGGCCCGGGCGCTGGGGATGGCTCTGTGGCCTCTGCCTCAGGCGCTAGATTGGCTCTGGTCGCAACATGGCGATGCCCCGGAGGGGCAGAGCATCGCCCCCTGGTGGGCAGAGCGTCGCCCCTGGTGGGCGTGCCGGGTGGATCCCGGTCGGGCGCATGCGGGAGTCTGTCTGACTGTCTCTCCCTGTTTCCAGCTTCAGAAAAATGCAAAAAAAAAAAAAAAAAAAAGATATAAGAAACTGACAGCCATGTACACTCCCGCTTCTCCGGCAGGTTCTGTGCCTCGGAGAACCTGTAACACCCCGTGCTGCACGCGTGCAGGCAGGTATGGCCACGTAACAGGGCTGGGGAAAAGGGAGGCTCCTGCTAGGAGGCGCTCCGGGAAACTGTGCTGTCGATGGCCTCTGTCCCGAGTAGCTGGGGAAGACCCCATGGGCCTCCACGGAGTCCCATTCTTCCTCTCCGCTTACTACTGGGCCTCCCGCTGTTACCAGAGGGAAAGAGACTTGCTGTCTCCTTAACGCTGGGGATTCTGGTTCTCTGCGCCCCCGTTAGACTTCTACCAAGCACTCGACTGGAAATCAAGAGATGGGTTCTGTCCCCAAGTGCATCTCTATTGCATGTGACCATGCACCGTTCAGTACTGAGGGTCCGGGCCTCATTTTCTCCTCTGTAAAATGAGGCACACAGACTGATCGCAGAATTTCCAGGTTTACAAGGCTGTGTAAATACACATGTAGGGATAAAGTTATGTAAAAACCTTGGCTGGAAAACTGGGTTTTTCTGAAGGTAAAGAGTTCAGTGTTTTTGCTCTGGAGAATTAGAAATAACAATGGCTATGTGAGAGAGAGAATTCAAGGTTAAAAGTAAAAGGGCCAGTTGGAGCAGCGGTAGAACGTTGGCCCAGGGTGTGGAAGTCCCAGGTACGATTCCCTGTCGGGGCACACAGAAGAAGCAACCATCCGCTTCTCTACCCCTCCCCCTTCTCTCTCTCCATCTCTCTCTTCTGCTCCGGCAGCCATGGCTCAGTTGGAGCAAGTTGGCCCCGGGCACTGAGGATGGCTCCATGGCCTCTCCTCAGGTGCTAAAATAGTTTGGTTACCAAGCAACAGAGCAACGGCCCCAGATGGGCAGAGCATCGCCCCTTGGTGGGCATGCCGGGTGGATCCCTGTCAGGGTGCATGCGGGAGTCTGTCTCTCTGCCTCCCCGCTTCTCACTTAAGAAAAATTCAGCCTGACCTGTGGTGGCGCAGTGGATAAAGCGTCGACCTGGAAACACTGAGGTCGCCAGTTCGAAGCCCTGAGCTTGCCTGGCCAAGGCACATATGGGGAGTTGATGCTTTCTGCTCCTCCCCCCTTCTCTCTCTCTCTCTCTCTTTCTCTCTCTCTCTCTCCTCTCTAAAATGAAAAAATAAAAAATATTTTTTAAAAAAAAGAAAAATTCAAAACATAAAAGTAAAGGGGGACACGTGGCGATATAATTAGCATGTGAATCCACGACGAAGGGGTTCCAGGAGACACCTGTCTGGTTCAGCTGGAAAAACTCTGTTTCCTGCCGCAGGACAGCCCGGAACACCCGGCCCTGCAGGCGGCCGTGCAGGCGGCCCATGGTGCTGTTGTAGATGCCGTCGCCCGCGAACTCCATCGCTGCGCTGGAGAGAGAGGAGGGCGGAGGGTCGGGGTGTGTCCAGGGCACAGAGACAAGGTCCCCGCAGCAGCGCACTCTGCACGCAGCCCCCAGTTCCTCCTTCCCAGGGCCCCGCTCCCAGCCTCCCCCTCGGGCCCAGACCTGGCGATGGTGAGAATGCACATGAGCGATATGTTTCGGGCGAAGGCCCTGGCTGTCCCGTCTTCTAGAATCCAGTCAGTGAGGCGGCCAGTGAAGAACGGAATGGCCATCTCGCCTGGGGACAGAGAGAGAGAGAGAGGAGGGACGTGTCAGGCACGAATACCGAGTCTAAGCAGGTCAGCCGGGACCAGACTGCTCCAGCACAGCCCTCTCCCACCCTCTCCCAAACCCTGGAGGCCGCTGAGAACACGACCCTGCACCGGAACCGGCCGCTCTGCGTCTCGGGGCCCTGTGGCCCCGCCAGACCCATGGGGGCTGAATTAGGAAGCCTGGAGACCACGGCCTAAGAAGCCCTTGTATGAAAGACGCCGCTCAGGAGAAAGGCCCTGCCCGGGCGGCCCAGGGAAGCTGCGCCATCATCGCTGGAGTCCTGACTCCTGACCCCACCAGGGTCTCCTCCAGACCGGAGCTGGGTCGCCTTCCCTGACCCGCATTGCCCAGAACTCGCTGACCTGGCTCCCTGACATGCCGCCTGAGCCCTGCCCAGCCCCCTAGCTCCCGACCCCTCTCCCCACCCCTGAACCCTTACCGAGACAGGACAGGACTAACAGGACCAGAACGAGCGGGAGGCGGCGTTTCTCCGAGCCCAGGCAGCCAAGAAGCCGACCCACCGCCTCTGCAGAGCCCCCCGGGCCGCCCCGCACTCCAAGGCCCCGGAGCTTCTGCCACAGGGCGGCTGCGGGCAGTGCCGCTGCGTAGGTGACGGCGAAGGCGTCCAGGCGACAGCCCCAGTGCAGGAGCCGGGTGTCGTCGGCGTCGCTGGGGGCTCCCCACCAGCGCAGCTGCCGGAACGAGGCAAGTCCCGGCACAGCCAAGCCCAGCGCCGCCGCCAGGGGCTCCAAAGCCGCCAGCCATCCCTGGACGGCTGCGCTTCCACTCTTAGTGCCAACCTTGATGACCCCCCGGGCCCCCAGCCACAGCCCAGCCCAGCGGCTCAGGCCCGCCACCCAGACCCGGAGCAGCGGCAGCGCGGCGGGGACCAGCAGGGAGGCCGCCCGGGGCAGCGCCGGCCGGAGCAGCGCCCAGTCGGCGAGGAGCAGCAGCGCCGCCCCCAGCCAGGCCAGGGGGGCCCGGGAGAGGCAGAGGCGCCCGCAGGCAGCGGGGTGCCCCGAGCCGGCCATGGGCGCGCGGGGTGCCGTCCGAGTCTGCGCCCGAGCGCGCGGGGAACCGGCGGCCCGGCAGCGAGTAGGCGGGCCGGGCCGGGGCGGACCGGGGCGGGGCTCCCGGAAAGTCCCGGGAACCGGCTGAGCCTGGTCGCGCTGGCCAGAAGCGAGCGGTTTCGCGGAAAGAGAAAACGAAAGCGCCGCGGGCTCGCTGCCCCCGCCCCGCGTCCTGCGTCCCCGCCCGGACGATTCCAGGAGAGGGGGTGCCAATCAGATCTGAGGTCTGGGGGAGCAGCCTCGGCGCGCCACCTGCCCCCCGAGGCGCCCCAGTGCCTCCCTCCGCGGGCAGGGAGGGCTCTCCCAGCGCGGCCGCCCCGCCCCGGCCGCGGGGCAGAGCTCCTGCGTCACCTGTCTCCGGGCAGATCGGCCCCGCGCAGGTTAGCACCGGGCGCGGGGCGTCCCCGGGAGGACGCGGGCGCCCCCTGGCGGGCGGGGCCCAGGGGCGGGGCCGCAGGCGGCGTGCGGCGCGCTGTCCCAGGTCGGCAACCAGTGCCCGGGGCAGCGAGGAGCGCAGCGCCGGGATGCTGCGGGCGGGACCAGCCACCGGGGGCGCACCCCGGGCCGGAGAAGTCCACACCGGGGTAATGAGCCGGGGCTCGAGGGCTGGCAGAGGGGTGGCGGAGGTGAAGCGACAGGGGAGGCTCTGGAGGCACCCAGGAGGGACTGCGGAGACGACCAGCAGTGCGGGGTGTCGCTGGGAAGTCCCCGGGGCTCTCCAGTCCCCGCAGGCAATACGGGGCGTTCGTACTGTGCAGGGGGTCGCCGAGGGGCCCGCAAGGCCTGGGGGGGGTGCTCTGCTCTTAGCTGGGAGCGTCAAGGGGAAGCTGGCCTAAAGCGCTTTCGCTTTCACTCTAGCCTGCAGAGAGGGGCTGGTGAAGGGGTGGGGGGTGGGGGGGGGCTGGAGAAGGTGCAAAGAAGTAAAGACACGGTGCCCGAGCGAGATCAGACAGCATTTGGGAGCGGGGACCATGCGCGCTGGCTGAGAAGGGCCAGCTCATCACACAGATCTGGGAGACACTGGCACTGGGGTGATCATGGCCCCAGCACTGGTCATGGGGGTCCCAGGTGAGCCAGCGGGGCCCTTCCGGGCTTGGCCCGAGTGCTGCCGAGCTTCCTGCCCTGCCCACTCCCACGCGCGTGCTGGGGGATTTCGCCGGGGGGGGGGGGGGGGGGGTGGCAGCCCGAGGCCGGCTGGCTTCTGCTCCCAGACTGCCGCCACCACTCTTGGCTTGTGGGCACTGTGTTACCTGGAAGATGGGGTTGCCCCTGTCCCCCGGCCCTCCATTCCTGGTAAGGACCGTCAGTAGCAGGAAAGCACGCTCAGACAGCCACAGCGTCGCCCGGGGCCAGAGCCTTCAGAAAGACAGCAGTGAAACCACTCGTAAGTTAGAAAACCTCCCCTCCAGGCCAGAATGCAGCCTCCAGGCCAGATGAGCAACAGAATGCAGAAAGCAGGAGCCAAGCAGGGGATGCCAGTGAGACTTGGATTTTAGTCCTAGATCTGCTAATAATTGTGTGACCTTATAAGAACAAGTCACTTACCTTCTCTATGACTCAGTTTCCCATTTGAACCTGGAATCGTGTCCCCCTCCCCGCAATCAATAGAAGTAGAAAACATATACCTTGACCCTCCTTCACTTTTTCTTAATTATTTTTCTTACTTTCTTTTCTCTACCGGGAAAAGTCAGCTCAAGCTCTCTCTTCCCCTAACTACTGAGATATCTATTTACCTCTTCATCAAGAAACCCGTAAGTGAAGTCTTTCCTTAAACCATCTCATGATCCTTGCTGCTTTCCTCCTTCCCTGAGACATGGCCCCGTGACCACGGCCGTCCCCGATGATTTCCTGTGTTCAGGAAATCGGAAAGGGCTCCCTTTTGATTAGAGAGGGTGCAGGTGAAGGAATCTGGGCCCCGAAAGACCCAAGCCTGTTCCAAGGTCACAGTAACTTGCTCTGCCAGGTCCGTACCTGCACACACATCTGCACACACAACCCTGTGATGGAAACTGTAATTCACCTGTTGGGCTGCCTCCCTGGTGCTTGGAAGACAAACTTCCTCCTCTCACCTCTCAGAGCTCACCCTCACTTCTCTCTTTACGGTGGAGAGGATCCCACTTGGGAGGTGGGGGCTCACACTGCGGTTCCTCTGTGTCGTGCCACGGCCAGACTGTGGCATTCCCGGGCAGCCAGAAGAGACAAGAGAGGAAATGGGAAGATGGAGAAGCCCCACACTGGCAGTTAGCTCTGGCCTGGCCTGCTGTAGGACCTTGAGCCAGTCCCCTCTCCGCTCCGGGAGTGTCTCCTCGCCTCTGACGTGAGGGGGGTCAAGGCTGTTCTTGCTCTGACCCTCCATCCTCTGTGTCTCTGCAGACCACCATCATGGCGGTAGAGTTTGACGGGGGCGTTGTGGTGGCTTCTGATTCCCGGGTGTCTGCAGGGTAAGTACCAGTGAAGGCACGTGCTTTGGAAGGAAGCTAATGTCCCCAAATAGGCTTTTATTTATTTTTATTTTTCCTCATTCATGAACCAGAGCTTCGGAGAAATGGAGTTAGCCTTTCAGAAAGGTGCTCGGGTTTCTGAATGCATGGAGGAGGCCTGAGCCCCGGATGCTCTGTGGCCTGTCCCTGGAAGGAATGGGGTTCTGAGGAGGGGAGAGGGAGAGGGTTTGGAGAGGCCCTCCTTCCGCCTGTATTTAGAGGTCGAGAAGGTGGTTCTGACAAGCTCATGGCTTGGTCTCACATCTGTCACATGGCGAACTAACTTTGTCTTTCTCTCGCCTGGCCAGTGGTCTCACCTACAAAATGAATACATGGGATTAGCTCAGTGTCACTTCAGGCTCCATAGACCACCCAGCTTCCTCAAGATGGTTAATGGCGAAGAATACTGGGCCAGAGCAACATCATTCCTGACTTAGTATTTCTGTAAATTTTATTATAAAATCTAAGTCTGATTTTGATTACTGGCAGTATTTCCTTTACTTGAGATGATTTTTTTGCTCTCTGCTTTAACCAGGCATTAAATTTCATGGCTCTTTTCTTGTGAAATAAATGTGACAAACACTGAACTGTTAACCTCAAAAGTTTCTGCAGCTCTAACACGACTAACCTTTGACCCGTCCCCTCCAGGGAGGCGGTGGTGAACCGGGTGTTTGACAAGCTGTCCCCCTTACACCACCGCATCTACTGCGCGCTGTCGGGCTCGGCTGCTGACGCCCAGGCCATCTCCGACATGGCCGCCTACCAGCTGGAGCTCCACGGGTAGGACGCTTTGGGGTTCTCACGTGTACTTGCTAGTGCTCCCCCCAGCCAGTGGGCCCCCATCCTGTGCCCTGTTCTGGGAGCCCTGCAGTGGGAAATGGAAAAGTCGGCTTTTAACTCTTACTTGTATTAGGTTTTAACTGGCGCTTGAATCTCTCCACGCTGGTTGCTACATCGGGAAAGTGGAGCTAGTCATACCTACCCTCCCTCACCAGACGGTTATTTTGAGAGTCAAATGATATAGATGTGAAGGCAGTTTGAAAACAGTCAATCACTGACCTAATATAAATAATGAGGAAGAAAGGGATGATATGGCCCAGGTATCAGGCCTCTCCAGGAGAAGAAAGCAAGGTTATTAAGGAGGAAGTAATGCTTATCTGCTCTGCCCCACGAGGGCAGGGTTCTTGCGGCCCAGAGAGTCGTGTCATTGGCGTGGCGGGGGAGCCAGCAGAGGAGGGGCCCCGAGACCGTGCCAGTCTCCGCACCCGTGGGAGGGGAGCCAGCAGAGGAGGGGCCCGCTGAGACCCGTGGGAGGGGAGCCAGTTTGACCCATTGCAGCTCTGGATTGCAGGTGTCTCTTGGCGGGGATGGGACGTCAGGAAGCTATATTGACCCCCTGCTTTCTAACACCTCCTTCAGGCTGGAACTGGAGGAAGCGCCACTTGTTCTGGCTGCGGCAAACGTGGTGAGAAACATTAGCTACAAATACCGGGAGGAGCTGTCCGCACATCTCATGGTCGCCGGCTGGGACCAGCGTGAAGGGGGCCAGGTGAGTCTCTCTCTCTCTCTCTCTCTCTCTCTCTCTCTCTTCTCTCTCTCTATTCGTGTCCTCCCTTGGGGTTCCCCACCCCCCTTGAGAGGGAGCCGAGGACCTCATGGCCTTCTAGCAGTGAGTTCCAAAGAAACTGTCTCTAAAATCATAGGACATCTCCTCTGGTGGGGGCAGGGCAGGTGGGGGCTTCCCTGCAGCGTGTGCGGAGTGTGCAGGAGACCACCTGCTTGTCTCAGCGCCCAGAGGATGGGTGCCACTTTAGCCTGACTTGGGGGTGCCGCCCCCAGGTGTACGGGACCTTGGGAGGAATGCTGACTCGACAGCCCTTTGCCATTGGGGGCTCGGGCAGCACCTACATCTATGGTTACGTGGACGCCGCGTACAAACCGGGCATGTCCCCCGAGGAGTGCAGGCGCTTCACCATGGATGGTGAGTAGCCAACGGGAAGGGCCCAGGCGGAGGGGTTTACAGGGGAAAGAGGGAGAGTAGGAGGAGCAGGAAGAGGAGTACCAGGGGGAGTCAACCTTTCTATACCTACCGCCCACTTCTGTATCTCTGATGGTAGTAACATTTTCTACCCGCCCACCGGTTCCGCAGTCATGGTGATTTATAAAGTAGGGAAGTCACTTTACTTTATAAAATTTATAGAGCAGAGTTACAGCAAGTTAAAGCATATAATAATAGTTAAATCTATCTTTTTATTTATACTTTGGTTGCTCTGCCACGGCCCACCATGAAAGCTGGAGCGCCCCCTAGTGGGCGGGAGGGACCAGGTTGACTACCACTGGCCATGTCCACACTGAGAGTGACAGGGGGCAGGACAAGTGTTAACCTAGATGGGACTCCAGGACTCAAAAGCACAAACCAGGACTGTTCTGAGAACAGCGCATTCGGACACGTGCTTATTCTAGAACCGGTGGGGCCCTGGAGCCAGCTTGGGCTGGCTCCCGAGAGCTGACTGCTACACAGTCAAGGATGTGGGAGGGGCTGGTTAAGCTACTTACAACTGAAATGGATCACGGTAGGAGGATGGAGACCATGGACATTAGGAAATGTTTTCTATAAATGCCTTTTTACTTGTTAACTTGACTTATTAGCACATCAGTAAATCTGCCTCTCTGGGAGATGGGCTTTGAGGTTGGAAGGTGGTCCTAGGCATGCAGATGGGAGGGGAAGGAAATTAATTCTGAAGTTAAGCCGTTCTCCTTCCCCTCTCTTCCTCTCTCTCTCTCTCTCTCTCTCCCCCCCCCCCCGGACTTGACCCCTCTGCAGCTATCGCTCTGGCCATGGGCCGGGATGGCTCTAGCGGGGGTGTCATCTACCTGGTCACTATTACAGCTGCCGGCGTGGACCATCGAGTGATCTTGGGCAATGAGCTCCCAAAATTTTATGATGATGACTGTCTCTCCCTGTTTCCAGCTTCAGAAAAATGATAAAAAAAAAAAAAAAAAAAAAAAAAAAATTTATGATGAGTGAATTTTCCTGAGACGTTCCTCGATGTTTTGTAATAAACTCTCTGCGAGCAGACTTGGCTGGTCAATGGGAAACGGGCTTTCAGAGAGGAAGCTGGGGGAGAGGCCCCTTCCTCCCCACGTGTCAACACACCCTTTCCTCCTGCTGCCCTCAAAGCTGAAACATCTTCCCCGCGGGCAGGTGGGTGGCGGTATACTAGAAAGACCCCTATTCATGGCTGGTCATCGTGTACTGAGTGATTCTGAAATGTTAGAAACAAGAAAAATTCTCATTCTGACACCTAAGGGATGAACATGGAAGTTGAGGAGTTGGATCTTATCCTTTTAAGACTAAGACCAGTCATTTTCAATCAGTGTGCCCTGAAAATTTTTAAAACATGCACTACCTGACCTCTTTCCCCTTAGAATATCAAATTCAAAAAAAAAAAAAAAAAATGACAGCAGACAACACAATAGCCGTCTGGTGTGAATGAATCAAAATTATACCTTTTATTTTTTAACCAGATTGGCAAAAAAATATTTATTTTTTTGGTGCGCCACGGAACTTTAAGAATTAGTCTATGTGCGCCATGAGATGACAAAGGCTGAAGGTCGCTGAGTAAGACTACTAGGCAGGTAAGACAGTGGCACACGGGAGTTCCCTAGGAGCACCAGCGAACTCACCTGTAAAAGAATTTCTTTCATAATGCATTCATTTACACTCAAGATCAGTACATGATAAATGTTTACATTTTCTACCAAAATCATTCTAAAGGGGGCACTTGTGAATTTCAAAGAATAATAACAACCAAAAAAAGCTATCGCTATTAAACCAGGCATTTGCTAAGTGTTTATAGACTTTATCTCTTAGAACCCAAATAAAAAATCTGGCAATAGTGTCAACAGTGATTGTTGGCACTAATGCAATGCCAACAGGAATCTCCAATTTGGGTTCTGGTGGAGGAAGAAACTCTATTCAGTGCAAACAGCTCAATTGTGATAGAGCATGAACAGCACATCTGTGAGGCTGCCCTGGGACCAGGTCCCTCTACAGCTAGACAGCTCTGCTCCATTCCGTGAGGTCCCCCTCTCTGCTCCAGGGAAACAGTCTTCAATCTTCCGTGGGAAGGGAAAGTGAGCTCCCCAAGCCAGAGAGGAGCTGGTTTATGTGTACAGTAGGCCCTGCACCTGGTCTCTGATTAGTCTGTCCTCATGCAAATGAGGACTCTAAAATCCTCATAGTCCAATTGGTCCAAAAGGCACCTTCCTGATTGGTCGAGTAGATCACTCTGATTGGTCAGAGCTGCACAGCTCCAGCGGGATAAGGAAAGCTTTGGTCCTATTGGTTGAAATAGGAGGAGACCTTTATAACGGTTGGTTCAGATGGCGGAAACACAGTACATGCAAGCAGTTCCGCACAGGTGAAATGAAATAGCGATTCACAGTAGGGACTCCTTGTGCAGAACCGGTTGCTACGCTCTGCTACTTTTTCATTTATTATTATTTTTTTTAATTTGAGCCCAGTTCCTAGGTGTCTTTTTTCTCACGGTTCACAATACTTCTGTTTAAGGACACATGGAAGCCTAGAAAGAATAAATTGCTTGACCAAAGTTGCAGCAAATTCAAAAGCTGAAATCTGGCATTAAGTTTTACTTTATGCCCTTCCTCTAACACCGGCCTAGCCCTGGCCGGTTGGCTCAGCGGTAGAGGGTCGGCCCGGCATGTGGAAGTCCTGGAAGTCCTGGGTTCGATTCCGGTCAGGACACACAGAAGTAACCATCTGCTTCTCCACCCCTCCCCTTCTCTCTCTCTCCCTTTCTCTCTTCCCTACCAGAGCCTGGTCGCGGCGCATGCGGGAGTCTGTCTCTCTGCCTCCCCACCTCTAAGTAAAAAGAAAAAAAACTTTTTTCATTCCCTAAAGCTTCATATATCATCTCCTTGAAGTCTGCAATAATTAGCCGAGCACATTAACTGCCACTTAAGAAGCTGTTACCAGATGCCTGAGTAGCTATTAAACAAGCAGGGTTCTAGTCCTAACTTCGCCGTGCAGCTCCTGAGTGACAGGACAGATTACACCCCTCTGGAGCCCTCATTTCCTCTCCTGTCCGATGGAGGCCTTCCAGGGTGGTTTAGGGCTTTGACATGCAGTGCCAGCTCACTACTAAGTGAGCGGTGAGGAGATGTATTTCACAGAGATCTCGGTAGACTCCCCAGGAAGTTTCAGTCTGCTTCTGCTTCTGTTTCTGGACCTCAAGCTAACCATACAAATTCAAAGTACCCTAAAACACGGTCCTATGCCCTTGAGGGGAGGGTCTAACATTATGGGAGTTTTGAGTACTTTCCAGCCATGATATGTTATTTATTTTGAAGTTTAATGTATTAGTTTAAGAGCCTACCTTGCCTGCTGATCACAGCTAGAATTCAGAGAATAGAGAAAAAGGATGGATTGAAGGACTCTGGAAAAGAAACAAAAGCAGGCGGAATTTGAAGAGTCAAAACTCGGAGAGGCAACGTTCCTGGGGCAGTTTTCAACTGTTTTTCTCTCTTTCTTCTCGTGGCTTCTCCCTGAAGTCGGGCCTCGGATGGGAGCTGCAGTACAGGGCCGGGAGACGCCCCCTGTTCTAGCCAGGGAACCTGAGAAAAGGGAGGGACCCCTGGGGGTGGGAGCGTGTAGGGGGGCCTCCCAACTGAGAGTGCAGAAGAAGGGGAGCCCCTCGTCCTAGGTGTGACCTCGCGAACACCGTGACCGCGGAGCTGCCGGTGTCTGTGAGTGCCTGAAACAGCACAGCGAAGATTTAGACCTCGTCAAACTGGAAGGCTATCTTTTCCTTTATTGGCTGAAATTTATGTTCTTATGCCCATTATTCAAAAAAAAAAAAGAAGAACCTGGCTTACAGCAGCTTACAGGGACAGACACAATTTAAAGAGAAGAAAGAGAAGAAGAAATTGGAGCAAAGAGAAAATAAAGTTTAGAAATAAGCGAAGACAAGTGGTAAAATTAATATACAACTAAATATCTTTTCTCAAAAAAAAGTGGTGTGCTGAACTGTTTTCCAGTGGCTCACAAGGGCAGATTGGAAAGTATTCAGGAATTGCGAAAGGCAATTATTAACCAATGACAGCTGGACATTGACCGTGGTGTAGTATTTATGCCACCGAAACCAGCCACACTGCCAATCAGAGCTTTCCCCCCAGGGAGCCAGGACACCAGGACACGTACTTTCCAGCTACAGGGTAGTGAAAGCAAAGGAGGAAATGAAATCAGGTACAAGAGTCAAAAGATTCATTAAAGAATTGAAAGCCGGGGAGGGGGTGGGGGGAAGGGAGTAAAGAGGAACAAATACACAGGGATGGAAAATGATCTGGCTTTGGGTGATGGGTACACAACACATTCAACCGTTCAGATGCTGTAGAGATGCTCACCTGAAACCTGTGCTGTATACTCTTATTGATCAACGGTGCCCTGCTAAATTTAATTTTCTAAATAAAATTTTTATAAAGAAAGAAATGAAAGCCATTAAACAAAAGATAGAATTTTGCAAGTCGCAGAACATCTACTGAGATAGAATGCCGTAAAGAGAACGCCAATGTATTCCAAAGTGTTAGCATCTCTGAAACTATCTACGTTCTGTGGCCAGGTGGTAATTAAATTAGAACTGGACAACAGAAGGATACGTCAAGTTCTCATGGTTTGTAAACCAGGAAAAAAAAAAACTGATAAATTACATGAATTTTAAAAAGCAGTCATAAAGGGCCCTGGCCGGTTGGCTCAGCGGTAGAGCGTCGGCCTAGCGTGCGGAGGACCCGGGTTCGATTCCCGGCCAGGGCACACAGGAGAAGCGCCCATTTGCTTCTCCACCCCTCCGCCGCACTTTCCTCTCTGTCTCTCTCTTCCCCTCCCGCAGCCAAGGCTCCATTGGAGCAAAGATGGCCCGGGCGCTGGGGATGGCTCTGTGGCCTCTGCCTCAGGCGCTAGAGTAGCTCTGGTCGCGGCAGAGCGATGCCCCAGAGGGGCAGAGCATCGCCCCCTGGTGGGCAGAGCTTTGCCCCATGGTGGGCGTGCCGGGTGGATCCCGGTCGGGCGCATGCGGGAGTCTGTCTGACTGTCTCTCCCCGTTTCCAGCTTCAGAAAAATGAAAAAAAAAAAAAAAAAGCAGTCATAAAGGAATTAAGTCATTTAGAATGAGGTAATATAAATGTGCCATGTCAAATTCTGATACGTAAGTGTTCAACATAGTTAAAACAGTACTTAGAAAATTTATAGCTTAAATATATTTATTAGAACAAGCATATTTAAAAATAAATAACCTAAAAATTCTAAAAAAAAAAAATCTGGGAAAAGGGTAACTACACAACTAAAGAATTAAGCAGGAAATTATAAAGAACAGAAAGCAACTTAATAGAGAACAAAACTATGTATTAAAGATTCACAAAATTGAAAGCTGATTCTTAAAAAAAAGCATTTGTGAGATATTCAGACTTAGAACCAGACTGAGCAGGAATAAAGGAGAGAAAGGTTTGAATAAACAAAACACAGACTGAAAAGGAGGGAGTAGCTATAGATATAACAGATATGGAACAGGAAGGGTTTTATGAACCAGTAAGTGCTAATAAATTTGAAAACCTCTGTGAGATAAATTCCTAGGAAAATTTAAGCTACCAAAAAGCAAGAAGAAATACAAAATTTGACTAAGCCAGTAAATATTGGAGAAATAGAAAAAGTTGCCAAAGGCCTCTAATAAAAATATTTTTTTAAAAAATGTGCAATTAGCCTGACCTGTGGTGGCGCAGTGGATAAAGCGTCGACCTGGAAATGCTGAGGTCGCCGGTTCGAAACCCTAGGCTTGCCTGGTCAAGGCACATATGGGAGTTGATGCTTCCAGCTCCTCCCCCTTCTCTCTCTGTCTCTCTCTCCTCTCTCTCCCTCTCTCTCTCCTCTCTAAAAATGAATAAGTAAAATAAAAAAATTAAAAAAAATTAAAAAAAAATGTGCAATTAGTTTCACAGGTAAGATACATCATTCAAGTAATATGCAGCTCCTATCATATCTACTATTTTTCCCAAGGGGAAAAAAAGATTAAAAGCTTCTCAGTTAATGTTATCAAGGAAGCATAATCTTGACTCCAAATTGAAGTATAGAAAAGTCAAGAAAAAAAATAGGTTCATTTGACCTTGAACATAGGTGGAAAGAATAAATAATGATTTATGGACTGAATTCAACAATATTAAAAATAACAATAACATATCAAAATCAAATGGAGAATCCTTAAAAGGCAAAGCTACTTCAATATAATAACATATTTTACCATAATTCACCATATTCATAAACTAAAGAGGAAAAGTCATCTGCTTTTCTCCATCAATTAATAGACATTTTATAGAGCTAAATATCCATTTATTATTTGTTAAGAACAGTTAAAGAACCAGAAATCAAATAAAATCTTATCCTGATAAAAGTTATATTGCAAAAGGTCTGTAATGGGTCCTGGCCGGTTGGCTCAGCGGTGGAGCATTGGCCCGGTGTGTGGAAGTCCCAGGTTCGATTCCCAGCCAGGACACACAGGAGAAGCACCCATATGCTTCTCCATCCTTCCCCCTTTCCTTCCTCTCTCTCTCTTCCCCTCCTGCAGCCAAGGCTCCATTGGAACGAAGTTGGCCCCGGGCACTGAGGACAGCTCCATGGCCTCCGCCTCAGGTGGTCCAATGGCTCCAGCTGCAAATGAGCAACACCCCAGATGGACAGAGCATCGCCCCCTGGTGGGCATGCCGGGTAGGGCGCATGTGGGAGTCTGCCTCCCTGCTTTTCACTTTGGAAAAATACAAAATAAAAATAAAAAACATTTAAAAAAAAGGTCTATAATGGAAAACAGCTTAGGTGCCAAGAATGGTCACTATTATTGCTAGTTAAACATAGCACTGGAATTTAGACTAATGCATAAGGAAAGGAAAGAAGTAAGGTGACTAGATAAAACTATAGTTACTTGAAGATAACATTGTCTTTTACTTAAAAATTAAAAGTAAGAGAAGCAGCAAACTATCACTATAACAAAAAATTAACCAACGATTTTAGGGATAAGAACAACTTACAGAAATACATGGGGACAGGAGGAAGGCATGATGTGGTGTTTAGATAGGTGATATATTGAATGGAGCATTCAAACCATGTCAACATAATAAACTAAAAAACAAACTTAAAAAAAGAACAACTTACAAAAATTAATAGTATTTCTCTACATCAGAATAACCATTAAGAAATACAATAAAAATTAAAAATAATTTTCAATAGCTGAAAAAAACTATTATTTACTGACTAACTCAATTAAGATTTCTTAGAAAAAATTTTAATTTATATGCCCTGTCCAGTGATTGAACCTGAGACCTCAGTGTTTTAGAATGAGCCACCCGGCCAGGGCAGAAAATTTTAAAACTCTAAAAAAAGTTATTGAATAAAATTTGAATAATGGAAAGTCATTTTGCATTCTTAGATGGGATCAGAATTTTCTGAAGATATCAATTGCCCCCCCAAATTAATCTTTAAATTGAATGTAACCCCAATTGAAACTCTATTTGACCTTTTCAAGGACATTTACAAATTTCAAATTTACAAAGGATATATGATCAAATAAAGGACTTCAAATAGCTAGGCAAGCCTTTAGGTAAAAGCGATATCAAGGGAGACAGCTTAAGAAACATTAAGACATCCTACGGAACTACAATTGTTAAAAAAGCATACTATAGATCAAGTAGTTTTTTTAAAAAAAAGATAAATTGACAAAGAAATGGAAATACAAAATGAGATATGGAAATAGAGAGCTGACACAGAAACCCCTATATATACAGGAACCTAATATATAATAAAATTGCAGTTATGTAGGAGAATGTTCTTGTTCTTAAAACACACACAGCAGACTACTTCGGGGTGCTTAGGGGTGTAATGTCATAGTGTCCACTGATTACTGTCAAATGACTTAACAAAATAATTCCTCAGCCCTGACTGACTGACTCAGCGGAGAGAGTGCTGGCCACATGTACAGACGTCCCAGGTTCAATGCCTGGTCAGGGCACACATGAGACGCGACCATCTGCTCCTCTCCCCCTCCCTCTCCCCTTTCTCTCTCTCTTCTCCTCTCACCACCATTGGCTCCTTTGGTTGGAGTGTTGTCCCTGGACACTGAGGATAGCTCAGTTGATCCGAGCATCAGCCCCAGACGGGGTTGCCAGGTGGATCCCGGCCGGGGCGCATGCAGAAGTCTGTCTATCTCTGCTCCTCTCACTTAAAATAATAATAGTGATAATGACAATAATAATAATTAATAATAATAATTCCTTGACAGTAAATGGATAAATAAAATTTAGTATATTCTTACAATGGAATACTATATAAAATTAAACCAATCTACTGAAAATGCAACAATATGGATAAATCTCACAGAAATAATATTGAGGAAAAATGCCAGACACACAAAATATACAATACGCCTCAGTTACCTACTGCTGAGCAGCAAACCACTCCTCGCCTTTGTGCCTTCAAACAAAAACAATGATCTTACCATTCCTTGTGAGCCTGTGGGTTCACTGGGCTTTAAGAACATGACGCAGCCCCTGAAGCCAGGCACTAGCTCACAGCAGTCCCTGCCCGGAGCACCTCCCATGCCGCATCCGGACACCGGTATGTTTTCCGGCAGCCCATCAGATTTGAACATCTTTAGAATACTGTACAGAGGTCCCCTAGGTCCTGAGCCTTGCGTCCCTGTAAAGCCAGTAGCCAGGGCTACCATCACAGCAGCCTGGCCCATGCAGGTTCGCATTGGATTCGGACAGTCGGTAAAGAAACAACAGAGCCAAAAACTGATGAGCCATCTTCTTTAATCCTAGCTTGCACCCGGCGGGCAAGTAAAAACACACACTGGGCTCCAAAACCCACTCACATTCAGTGCTCACAAAGCTACTGACTTATCCGAGTTTCCTAGAATCAAAGGTTTCTAGCTCACCAGACTTATTCACCTCTGTTCCCCATCTCCTTCCTTCTCCCTGCACAAACTCTGCACAAACTGGCATCTCACTCAGCACTCCACCATCTTGGCTGCTTCTCCTAGCCTCCTCCACGTGGCCTTTCTCTGCTCTCTCTCTGCTCTCTCCTCTAATGCTAATCTCAGGAACCAAGAGAGCAAGCTCCTGTCCTGTCCCCACTTTATAGTGTAGAAATAAAAACCTTAATCCAATATACAAATAAGGAAGACTCTGATACAGTCACTTATCTGAGGCATAACTGGATTGCACCACCCCACATCAAAAAGGGTGGGAAAGGCTTAGTCCTAAAACCAAGCCCCAGGCTACAAGGATTCTGCCTGCCCACAGCCCGCAGAGACACACATTAATATCACCTGGGCAACGGCCTCCACATGAGCAGCGCCATCTTTAACAAAGTGAGCATAATACATTTTATCTGCCCAACAGTCCCCATAGTAGGAGTTCAGAAAACTCACTCCCCCAGTCCTCTTGGAAGCTAGGGCACAACTATGGGATCTAAGTTCCACCAACCAAACTCATCTCAATTCAAAATTGACGAGGAGGAGGAGAAAGAGGAAGAAGAAGAAGAAAAGGAAAACAGCAGCTTGCAGAAGCGTGGGACAGCTGCGACGTGGGTGATCAGACCTGTGTGGGGGAGGGACCACCTTGTTCTGTTTGTAATAAACAGCCCATCTGTTGTCCCAGTGTTCTCTCCACTCTAGATGCCTAATTCTGAGAGAAACGGCATTTGTTAAGACTCCTCAACGTTTTATCGGGCCAGTTAACCAGGAAGACTACAACAGACTTGATTTCAAAAAGTGGTTGCCAAACGAAGATGTTGGTAGTCAGGAGAAATTGCTAACTCAGACATTCAGAATGACGACTGCCCTACAGGGCAATAAAATCACAACCTTGGCGTTATCTTCTTTCCTCGAAAAGAAGCGAAGCCACCACGCCCTATCAGCTTTCTGCACGCTAACCTCTAACAGGGCAGGGCCAGCCGGTTCTGTCTAGTCAAGTCCGAACCCCTAACACGCTCAGGTTCTGATTAGGCAGGGTTCTGAAAAACAGAGATGGTCAAGTGTGGTGTTACATAACCAGGCAACCACAATTCTGCCTATTGACAATTTTTAGAATATTTTTCCTACACAATTCCTGCCCCTAGGGTACAGAATTGACCAAATAAAATTTTTTTTGTAAAGAAATGTTCTAATTCAGTATCATTAATTGGATAGTCTCTTTTTATGTGGCCTGTTTTAGGATTAGGACATAAATACCTCCTTGTTGTGTGGCTCACAAAACAAAGGTCTCACTGTATTCAGGCTAGAGAGTTCGCATCTGTCTGGAAGGGTTTAGCCCATAAGGTCATAATTATTTTTATTATTATTTTTTTAGCGAGAGAGAGAGAGAGAGAGAGAGAGAGAGGGAGGGAAGGAGGGAGGGAGGGAGGGAGGGAGGGACAGATCTGAGAAGCATCAGCTCATAGTTGCGGCATCTTAGTTGTTCATTGATCTCTTTCTCTCTTTCTCTCTTTTTTTTTTTAGCAAGAGTATAAGATCATAATTTTAATCACTTCTATTATAACCAGAAATACTTATCTTGCCGTTCATCAGCTCATTTATTCTGAGAACTGCCACGACCTGCGTGACAAGAATATTCGGCAGTGCCAAGCAGGAATGGTATGGAATTGATGAAAATAGACATAAAGAATTAAGACATGTCATATATATAAGACGGGCTCAGGGGGGCTCTGCATTTCTCTGCTAGCTTTTCTAGCAGGAAGAGATGGCCGCTCCAGAGAACACCTGTGCCTTTAATACAGTGGTGGTCAACCCGGTCCCTACCGCCCACTAGGGGGCGTTCCTGCTTTCGTGGTGGACGGCAGCGGAGCAACCAAAGTATAAATAAAAAGATAGATTTAACTATAGTAAGTTGTTTTATAAAGATTTACTCTGCCAAACTTAGCAAAAATCCGACATAAAGTATTTGGTAAGTAATTATTATTATATGCTTTAACTTGCTGTAACTCTGCTTTATAAATTTTATAAAGTAAAGTGACTTCCCTGCTTTATAAATCACCATTACTGTGCAACCGGTGATTTCTAACCAGAAAATGTTACTACTGATAGAGATACAAAAGTGGGTGGTAGGTATAAAAAGGTTGACTACCCCTGCTTTAATATATAGGGTGATGTGGGCCATTAGCAAATCAATTAGGTTTCCAAGGCAACTCAAGACAACGCCCATCATACTAGTCAACCTAGCTTCACACCAAGAAGAAACATGCTTCCAGTCCTTCCAGGGAACATGGGTGGGCAGGAAGAGCATTGAAGCACAGCCCCCCACAACTCAATCGGGCAGGTGAGGTGGGGGTTGGGTCCAACACCTCTGTCCCCCAGATATCCAAACTGCAAAATAATACCCTGTTGGCTTTTTTGGTGCCCGACAGAGAACTCTCCCTCAACTCACCTCTGCAGAGTTCTGCTTGCAGTGACCACACCTGTGGATGAAAGCCCACTTTCTCTGAGATGCCCAAAGTCCACCAGTGACCCTGGCTGCTGGGAAGTAGCGACCTTTCCCACCGGTCAGGTGGGGACTTGAACCATCAACCATGTGCTGGGAGAACTCTGTAAGCCAGGGGTCCCCAAACTTTTTTCACAGGGGGCCAGTTCACTATGCCTCAGACCGTTGGAGGGCTGGACTATAAAAAAAACTATGAACAAATCCCTATGCACACTGCACATGTCTTATTTTAAAGTAAAAAGACAAAACTGAAATAAATACAATATTTAAAATAAAGAACAAGTAAATTTAAATCAACAAACTGACCAGTATTTCAATGGGAACTATGCTCCTCTCACTGACCACCAGTGAAAGAGGTGCCCCTTCCAGAAGTGCGGCGGGGCCGGATAAATGGCCTCAGGGGGCCGCATGCGGCCCGCTGGCCGTAGTTTGGGGACCCCTGCTGTAAGCCTTGTTTCCACATACAGCCTCCTGTCCTTTTACGAACTGCAAGTACTTAAACAGTGACTTGTCATACCCAGCTGAATAAGATTTTTCTTAAAAAGGTGATATTTCTGGCATGATCACGGTCCCGATTTGGAGAAAGGACTGTTGAACCACTGCCCATCACAACACTGACATAAAACCTAAAGCCACCCACAGCAGCACTTTGCAGAGTATTTGCAGAAAAGAACTATATACTGTATTCTCTACAGCAGTGTTTCCCAACGTGGGGCCCATGCCCCACAGGGGGGCAATTCGATAGTTAAGGGGGGCAATTTGAAAATGGACTCGACACAACTTTAACTCTTTCGCCCCGGGCCATTTAAATGCAATGCTAGATATCGGTGCCAAATTTAACAAAAAATGCAATTCTTAAATAATTGCGGTAAATAATTATTAAGTATAATTTCATTTGACGAGACCAAAATATCAACTGGGTGATTGGCATCGTCTAGTAAACTTCGTCCTGGGTTCACTGCGGAGCCTGCCATCTGCCGTGGGGAACCCCGGACGTTTTAAAAACTCACTAAACAACGCAGTTATTCTCACCTAATTGGCCCATCGCAACTTCTGTAGTGTTTCACATCATTCAGTTGGTGTTAATTTGAAATAAGTGTCAGTCAAAACTTGTAAAAGCTCATTGATTTAATAAATATAAATATATATATTGTATAGATATAATTGGTAAGTATTTGATTTTATTTTTATCAATATTAAACTCTTTATTAAGTACTTCTTGCATCGGGGCTAGAAAGCACTAATATTTTATAAATATTATTGGGGCTATAATAGTGCATGCACAACAATTTTAATTTTAGAAGCATAACTTTCCAGAAAATTTTGTCAAGTGGAAAAAATATAGATACCTTTTGATTTGCAGTGGTAGTGTAGTAAATGTGTTATATACATTTAAATAAATATGAATTTTTAGTATACGTTTACTCTATGTCACATTGAATATATTTTAACACATATTTTAATATTAGTTTTTAATTGATCTTATTTTTATTATAGCCCATAGTAAAATGAGTGGTGCAAGCAAGAAAAAAACTCATCAATATTCGGAGGAATATTTAAAATTTGGGTTCATACCCGCTGTTCACGATGAGCGGATTCCTTTTTGTCTTTTATGCCAGCAATGCTTGACCAACGAATCAATGAAACGAGGTCATCTTGAGGCACATTTGAAGGCGAAACATAGTGCTCATATTAATTCAGATTTGAGTTACTTTAAAACTTTAAAGAAAAATTTTGAAAAAAGAACAACATTAAAGTCTCTATTTACTGCTCATACTTCAACTAATAATCGTGTTCTTGAGGCTAGTTATCAAATTTCTTTATTCATTGCTAAAACTGGAGAAAATCACACTATAGGAGAGAATTTAATAAAACTGTCAATATCAGCATTTCTTAAAACGGTTCTTGAAAAAGATGACAAAGATGTAAAAGCTATGCCACTCAGTAACAATTCTGTTAGCAGAAGAATAGACAAATGAGTGAGGATATTGAAAAACAACTTATTGAAAAGCTGAAAACAAGAAAATTCTCCTTGCAAATGGATGAATCAACTTTGAGAGACAGTGAGGCAGTATTGATAACTTACGTAAGATTTATTGATAAAGGACATTTTGCTGAAGAAATGTTGTTCTGTAAAAGATTAGAAAGCACCACTACCTCCAAAGATATATATAATAAGCTAAAAAACTACTTAGATGTCAATGATATACCAATGAAAAATATAACATCTTGTGCTGCAGATGATGCTCCCAAAATGATGGGCAAGAAAAATGGCTGCTTAAAATTGATGAAAGATGCGAATCCAGAGATGATTCTTGTGCATTGTGTTATTCATAGGGAAAACTTGGTAGCTAAAAACATCTCGCCTGTTCTGAATGAAGTATTACATACAGTAATAAAGTGTGTTAATGCTATTAAAGCTAGTGCCAAATGTGAACGTCTTTTCAAGCTATTTTGTGAAGAACAAAATGAAGACCATGTGAGACTTTTACTTCATACTGAAGTAAGATGGCTATCTAAAGGAAACTGTTTGAAAAGATTTATGGAACTATTTGATACTCTTAGTGATTTTTTAAGCGACAAACCTGAAATGAAGTATCTGATGGTAAAGCATTTGTGAGTTATTTAGCCGATATCTTTGAAAAACTAAATATATTAAATAAGCAACTTCAAGGAACAAATAAAACTCTTGTCGATGCAAAAGCAAAGATATTTGGTTTCATTACCAATATTGAGTTATGTCAGAAACATATTAACAACAAAAACTTTAAACAGTTTCATTGGCTCCAAAAATGTGAAGTAAGTGATACCGCTTTACTTGTTGTCAATCATTTGAATATTCTATTGGCTGATTTAAAAGAAAGATTTTCTGATTTAAAACAAATTGATTTCCCAACATGGATGATGCAGCCAATGTTAGTGGATTTGTCTGATATATCAAATATGCAGTATCAAGAAGAACTTGCAGAATTGCAAAATGATGAGTCAGTTAAAGCTTTATTTAATATCAAAGGAGCGATGGCATGGCTTTGTGAGGAAACAGAAATCAAATACCCAAATTCAACCAAATGTGCAAGAAAACTATTGCTACCGTTTCCATCTTCATTTTTAGCTGAATGTGGATTTAGTGCTGTAAATGATTTACTGGTAAAAAAAAGAAATCGGCTGCATATAACACAACGTGGAGACTTGAGACTAAAGCTAACCAAATTGGAACCTAATATAAAATCTCTTTTCAGCAAGCATCAAGCGCAAGGATCACACTAAATTAAAATAATAAATTAATATAGAAAAATATGTATTAAAATTATTTGGAATTTAAATTTGTTTTTCATTATATGTTTTGAAATTTTACTTACTGTGTTTTGTTAACAATTTTATAGTGATTTCTTCCTAGAACCTATCATTTATGTTTATTAAGTGAACAAATCAATTTTTTAATGTTAAAAATTATGTATGTTACATAGGGGGGGACATAAAAATTTTAGAAAGGTTAAGGTGGGGCATGGCACAAAAAAGGTTGGGAAACACTTCTCTACAGAATCATCATACGTTCTACCAGTGACACCGTCTATGAAAATGTTTGATTGTTTATAGATGTGTGGTAGTCCTAAAAAGCAAAATTTCACTGAAGGCCCCTTCACAGAGAATAACTGGGATTTTCTTAGCTTAAACAACTGTAGAAATATTTCTCAGAATTCCTATTAACAGGGTCATCGTCATCTGTAATTTCTCCTGATATTCACACTTTGTGATCTATATTAAGATTTACTATAGGATATTTTTTCCTGAATTCTGAGGTTCCATTGGGGGGAAAAAAGACACCATTTGAAGCACATCTGGTTTCAGTTTCCACAAGCACAGGCCAAAGTTGAGGGTTACGGATAGACAAATCAAGATGAACACTAGGCCCTAGCTGGATAGCTTGGTTGGTTCGAGCATTGTCCCAAAGCACAGAGGCTGCTGGTTCGATCCCTGGTCAGGGCACATACAGCAGCAGATGGGTGTTCCTGTCTCTCTCCTGCTCTCTCCTTTCTTCTCTCTAAAATCAATAAAACAAACATTTAAAAAAACAAATTATTTTTTAAAAAAGAAGAAAATTAGTTTTCCCATTTGCTTATCAAAAAATAAAGCATTTAAAACAATATTCTTTTAAAATTTATTATTGTTAATTATTAGATAACAATCTCTTCCAGTCTTACCTCTTGTTCCGCTGATTTGGGGCTAACAGATGCTTCTGTCCCGAGAGGTCTATAAATTTCAATGCTTAACCTGGGAACCTGGCTCTCATGATTCTCCTCCCTGAAATAACCCTAGCAGAGTCATTTTTGCTGAGCCTCTGAGATTGACCTTTTCTATTATTTCTCTCAGAAAACCCAATTTTTTTTATTTATTTTTTTGTATTTTTCTGAAGTTGGAAACGGGGAGGCAGTCAGACAGACTCTCGCATGCGCCCGACCGGGATCCACCCGGCACGCCCACCAGGGGCGATGCTCTGCCCATCTGGGGCGTCACACTGTTGCATCCAGAGCCATTCTAGCTCCTGGGGCAGAGGCCACAGAGCCATCCTCAGCGCCCGGGCCAACTTTGCTCCAATGGAGCCTTGGCTGCGGGAGGGGAAGAGAGAGACAGAGAGGAAGGAGAGGGGGAGGGGTGGAGAAGCAGATGGGCGCTTCTCCTGTGTGCCCTGGCCGGGAATCGAACCCGGGACTCCCTCACGCCAGGCCGACACTCTACCACTGAGCTAACCGGCCAGGGCCAGAAAACCCAATTTTTGATGATAGCTGGGGCAGAGGCCCCGGGCAGGCAGGAGAGAACCAGAAGACCTCTCTCTGCTCGGAACACGACTGGATGGCACTGTGTCCTCCATCGCAGTTCCCAACGATATCCAAACGAAGGGTAGAGTCTTCCACACGCCGCTGTTTCACAGGCCGACTCTGAAGGTCAGCACGCGTTCCCAACCGTGAGGAAGGACACTGACCGCCGCCCACAGCCATCCAACCGTCCTGTGAAATAGTATTAGGAATCCTGCTCATTCCTGCCAATTCTGGGTATCTTTTATTTATTCATTTTTTTTTCCTTTTTACAGAGACAGAGAGAGAGTCAGAGAGAGGGATAGACAGGGACAGACAGACAGGAACGAAGAGATGAGAAGCATCAACCATTAGTTTTTTTGTTGTTGCGCATTGTGACACCTTAGTTGTTCATTGATTGCTTTCTCATATGTGCCCTGACCGCGGGCCTTCAGCAGACTGAGTAACCCCTTGCTGGAGCCAGCGACCTTGGGTCCAAGCTGGTGAGCTTTGCTCAAACCAGATGAGCCCGCACTCAGGCTGGCGACCCTGAGGTCTCAAACCTGGGTCCTCAGCATCCCAGTCCGACGCTTTATCCACTGCACCACCGCCTGGTCAGGTCCAATTCTGGGTATCTTAAACCCAGAAACACATCTTCTCAAAAATGAGTGTGTTAACGCCCAATTTGGAATGTGAACAAGAGTAGGCTTTTACCTATCCTAAAACATTTAGTCAAATATTTTTAACTGGACAAAGTTAACCAAGGCAAGTGTGTGTGTGTGTGTGTGAGCTTTCTCCACATTGTGGGTTTGATACACAAGGTAGCTCTGTTGAGAGTATAGAATTCATTTAAAATATACAAAACATGCCAAGTCACTTAATTACTTCTAGCCCCTTTCATTTTATAAGATTAGCCTAAAAATAAAAGCCTCTCAAAGTGAGAGGCAACAAGCACTCAGCTGAGGTCAATGAGAATAGCTAGTCGGGATGCACCGATTCCGGCAGAAGCCCAGACAGTCTCCCAGTCAGGAGACAAAGGCACTGGGTATTGATGAGAAGGGAAGGGGAATAATTATACCTGTAGCAGGAAGGCATTTCTATGGGTGCAGTCAAGCTGACCTACTGATGTTAACCCTACACAGTGTTTGAAGTCCCACAGACCTCATTCTGGTCAAAATATCTGCTTTCCTGCTGTCTTTGCAAACCGTCCTTTGGGAAACAATGTTGCTCTAGGGGGAGTATTATTTTGCCCTGGTTTTTTTTTGTTTTGGGGGGTTTTTTTGTTTTTTGTTTTTTTTTTGTATTTTTCTGAAGCTGGAAACAGGGAGAGACAGTCAGACAGACTCCCGCATGCGCCCGACCGGGATCCACCCGGCACGCCCACCAGGGGCGACGCTCTGCCCCTCCAGGGCGTCGCTCTGCCGCGACCAGAGCCACTCTAGCGCCTGGGGCAGAAGCCAAGGAGCCATCCCCAGCGCCCGGGCCATCTTTGCTCCATCTTTGCTCCAATGGAGCCTTGGCTGCGGGAGGGGAAGAGAGAGACAGAGAGGAAGAGAGGGGGAAGGGTGGAGAAGCAGATGGGCGCTTCTCCTATGTGCCCTGGCCGGGAATCGAACCCAGGTTCCCCGCACGCCAGGCCGACGCTCTACCGCTGAGCCAACCGGTTTTAACACTCCAAAGGTTGGAGGCGAAAGACAGGTGTGCAAGGCCTCTGGGGTGGCAGGTCCAGCTCCATTTTGAAATGGCTCCATTAATATATATATATTTTTTACAAGGTGAAAGATCAAGCCTCTGGTGCTCCCTAGTGGTCAAGTGGATAGTGACGGCCTAGTGGTAAGATAAAAACAAAGGGTATTTCTGTGTATTTAAAAGATAACGTGATGAACATAATCAGCAGTTCAGATGCTATAGAAATATTTGCCTGAAAGCTGTGTAAACTTACTGATCAATGTCACCCTGTTAAATTTAATTTTCTAAATAAAAATTTTAAAACGTTTTTTTCCTTAAATTTCAGTCGTAATTTAGAATCTAGTATTATCATAAGTAAAGAAACAGTCATCTGAACTTCAAGAATTCTTTTAGGTTATTTCGTATTTTCCTATTCAAGTGAAAATGAATCTTTCATCCCATTTGCTTGTATCTATCTGTATATCTGGCTTTCATTAGACATAGGCTTAGGAAGACGGCTGGAATAATAATCACCCCTTAAAACAATGAGAATAACCCCATAATAGTTGTTTCTCGGTGGAGAAATGCAAGATGCGTGTTCCCTCTTATCTTGGTACTCGCTCTGTATTGATTGAATTTTTGGTAACAAGTGGGTATCACTTTTTATAAAAGCACCACATTGTTTCAAAAATTAATTAATTCAATCGTTTGAATTAGGATAAAGGACATTGTGAGTAACTAGGTGGAACTCCTAAGTGGTGGGAAGAAAGGGGGAATTGGAAATTCAAAAGGATGAAAAAGAGAGAGGAATTTTCCCTGAGTGAAATCACTGACAAGTTGTGGCCCACAGGTGTCAGCACAGACCCATGCGGGTGAGAAAACAGTTGCCCATGGAAGTAGCGTTCACATCTCACTCTGTGTTCCTCTCCCCCCCTCCGTGTCTTCACCTGGGTCCTAGGTTCTTACATAGTCCAACACGGACCCAAAGCAAATGCTTCCTTTTTTTCAACCTACTTACTGAAGATATTTTTGTTTTCTGACTTTTATTCAGTTTGTTGACCAGTTCTGGCAGTCTAATTTGGTCTTTTTTTCTGAAGTACTTTTTGTCTGTGACATATGATGAACACTTTTCTTTCTTTCTTTCTTTCTTTATTTATTTATTTATTTATTTTTCTGAAGTTAGAAGCAGGGAGGCAGTCAGACAGACTCCTCACATGTGCCCGACCGGGATGCACCTGGCATGCCCACCAGGGGGCGATGCTCTGCCCATCTGGGCCGCTGTTCCATTGCAATCGGAGCCATTCTAGTGCCTGAGGTGGAGGCCATGGAGCCGTCCTCAGTGCCTGGGCCAACTTTGCTCCAATGGAGCCTTGGCTGCGGGAGGGGAAGAGAGAGACAGAGAGAAAGGAGAGGGGAAAGAATGGAGAAGCAGATGGGTGCTTCTCCTGTGTGCCCTGGCCGGGAATCAAACATGGGACTTCCACACACCGGGTCGACGCTCCACTGCAGAGCCAACCGGCCAGGGTGATGCAGCACTTTTCTTACTGGCATGTGTGTGCATGTGCCACACAGAGCACACAAAGGACCCTTTGGAGTGTGGGAAGAAAATATCAGAAATTCCATTTCTACTTATTAGGCGACGTTTAGACTTTATATTTGTGTGCATTATGGCACGTACAATCAAATCACATTACAGTCACGAGCATAATGTAGGATAACTTATAAATAAATAGGCATGTGTTGTATAAGTGCTCAAATATGTTTTGCTGGGAGAGCTGACTTATTTCATTCAAGCTGTGAAAACTAAATGCCGGAGGCCGGGTGGCTTAGAAACACCAGACACTTATTTCTCCCAGCTCTGGAGGCCGGGGGTCCAAGATCAAGGCACCAGCGTGGTCTCATTCTCACAAGGGCGCTCGGTGAGGGGGGGTCTCTTTCATGAGAGCACTAGTCCCCATGAGCCCTCCACCCTCAGGACCTAAGCTAAGCACCTGCCAAAGGCCCACCTCCTAACACCATCGCGTTAGGCACTAGGGTTTCAACATAGGGATCGGGGGAGAAACACAAATATTTAGACCATAGCAAAGGTTTTGCCTTTTTTTTTTTTAAGTTTGAACACTACAGTTCAAATGGGTGTTTAGTCCTTTGTCTACATAATGGGAGTATATGCTCTTCTGAGGGATGGTGGTGCCCCGCCTCTCTTACTCTGCCCAAAGGACCCTGGAGTCCAGGTGTCACTAAGTGTTTATCGAACTCCGCTGACTTACAGTTCAGCTCCTCAGACCGTCGGTCTTCCAGCTACCCTTTGAACACGCTTTGGAAACATTTTCATTAAAGTCAAGGATGTCTAAGAAATGTTTAATTAAAAGTTAAAACTAAAAGGGAAAAAGAGATGTTTTTCTTTGCACCAGCATGAAAAAAAAAAGACTTTGTGAAAAATAAACTTGAATAGCAAATGAAAAAGGTACAAATTTCCAGTTACAAGCTGAGTAAGTCACAGGGATGTGACACACAGCGTGGCAGCGGTAGTTAACAGCACTGGATTGCGTCTTTGAAAGTTGCTAAAAGAGTCATTTTACAGGTCCTCATCACAAGGAAAAAGATTGTAACTATGTGTGGTAGCGGATATTAACCAGGCTTATTGTGATGATCATTTCATGATATATATATATCAATGTCAAATCATTATATGCTATACCTGAAACTAATATAATGTCTGTCAATTATACCTCAATTAAAAAAATAAAAACAAAACAGTAAATGTAGCGGTGATGCTGAGAGATAGCAGAGCAGCTGGGAAGTGTTCTGTAAAGTCATCATCAGCATCCTCAAACCAAGGAAATGTCCAATTACCCGTGTTAACTCACATTTGGTGTAATTTTTCCTTGATAAGAATAACTCCTAATTAATACACCTCACTCACCTGTGCTTTGTGAACCTTGGTGTACGTAAAAATTACTAAGAGTAGGCTTAAATGCAAATTCTCGGGCTCCAGCCCAGGGATTCTAACTCAGCAGGTCTAGGGAGTCCCGAGGTCAGCACGTTCGAATGCTGGTTACCTGTGACAAGCAGGTTCTATCTTGCTACGGGCCATGAGAACTTGACCACAGAACCAGATCTAAGAGCCGATCTAAGCCCTGGCCAGTTGACTTAGTGGTAGAGCATAGGCCTGGCATGTGGATGTCCCAGGTTCAATTCCTGGTCAGGGCACAGAGGAGAAATGACTTCTGCTTCTCCGTCCCTCCCCTTGCCCTTCTCTCTCTCTCTCTCTCTCTCTCTCTCTCTCTCTCTCTCTCTTTCTCTTTTTCTCCCACAGCCATGGCTGGATTGGTTTGATGAGTTGGCCCTGGACACTAAGGATGACTCCATGGCTTTGCCTCAGGCGATAAAATGGCTCAGTTGCCAAGGAACGGAACAGTGACCTCAAATGAACAGAACATCAGCCCCAGACAGGGGTTGCCAGGTGGATTCCGGTTGGGAAGCATGCTGGAGTCTATCTCTCTGCCTCCCTGTCTCTCACTTGATTTTTTTTTAAAAATCAATACCTTTTAAAATTGCTCAAAAATGAAATATTTAGGTGAAAATTATTTGTTTTTCTTTTTTTGTGAGAGACAGACAGACAGACAGACAGGAAAGGAGAGAAATGAGAAGCATCAACTCATAGTTGTGGCACCTTAGTTGTTCATTGGTTGTTTCTCATACGTGCCTTGACTGGGGGTTACAGCCAAACCAGTGACCCTTTGCTCAAGCCAGTAACCTTGGACTCAAACCGGTGACCTTGGGCTTCACGCCAGCAACCCTTTGGGCTCAAGCCAACAACCATGGGATCATGTCAATGATCTCATACTCAAGATAGTGACTCTGCACTCAAGCCGGCAACCTCAGGGTTTCAAACCTGGGTCCTCAGCATCTCAGGCTGATGATCCATCCACTGCGCTCCCAGGCTTAGGTGTCAATCTATCAAAACATTTGCTTGCACTGGCCAGTTGACTCAGCGGTAAAGCGTCGGCCTGGCGTGTGGAAGTGCCAGGTTCAATTTCCCGCCAGGGCACAAGGAGAAGCGCCCATCTGCTTCTCCACGCTTCCCCCTCTCCTTCCTCTCTGTCTCTCTCTTCCCCTCCAGTTGGTCTGGGCACTGAGGATGGCTCCATGGCCTCTACCTCAGGCGCTGGAATGGCTCCGGCTGCAACAGAGCCACGGCCCAGATGGGCAGAGCATCGCCCCCTGGTGGGCATGCCGGGTGGATCCCAGTCCAGCACTTGTGGGAGTGTCTGACTGCCTCCCCGCTTCTCACTTCAGAAAAAATTCCCCCCCCCAAAAAAAAATCCCAACAAACATTTGCTAACCCTGTATGCTGAAAACTACACACTGCTGATAAAGGAAATGAAAGAATATCTAAATAAATTAATACATGTCACGTTCATGGATTAGACTCCACATAGCAGAGCTGCCGATTCTCCCCAGATTGATATGCAAGCTCAATGCAATTCCTATCGAAATCCCAGCAAGATTCTTTTTACATAGCTAGAAAATAACATTGCAGATTTTATATGGAAAAGCAAAAGAAAAGGAATCACTGAAAAAAATCTTGAGAAAGGATAAAGCAGGAAGATTCAGTCCATCTGATTTAATTTTTATTGATTTTAATTTATTATGTTTACATAGATTCTAGTGTTACCCTGAATGCATCCCCCCTACCCTGTATTCCCCTCAACATCGCCCTTGCCCCCTCCCAATGGCACCCTCCCCCCTTCCCTTCAGGTTTATTCCATCCTCTCATCCCCTTTCCCTCTGTCCTCTTTCCCTCTGGTCCCTTTGATCTCTCCTCTGTCTCAATTCCATTTCTCAGTTCACATTGTTCATTGGATTCCTCAAATGAGTGAGGTCATATGATGTTTTTCTTTTCTGCCTGGCTTGTTTCACTTACATAATAGTTTCCAGGTCCATCTATGCATTTCTCTAATGATTAGTGGTGTTGAGCATTTTTTCATCTGTCTATTGGCCATCTGTATGTCCTCTTTGGAGAAGACATTTCTATTCATTTCTTTTGCCCATTTTTGATTGGATTGTTTATCTTCCTAGTGTTGAGTTTTACAAGTTCTTTATAAATTTTGGTTATTAACCCCTTATCAGATGCATTGTCGAATATGTTCTCCCATTGTGTAGTTTGTCTTTATATTCTATTCTTATTATCTTTAGCTGCACAAAAGCTTTTTAGTTTGATATAGTCCCATTTGTTTATCCTGTCTTATTTCACTTGCCCGTGGAGATAAATCAGCAAATATTTTTCTGCGAGAGATGTCAGAGAGCTTACTGCCTATGTTTTCTTCTAAGATGCTTATGGTTTCACAGCTTACATTTAAGTCTTTTATCCAATTTGAGTTTATTTTTGTGAGTGGTGTAAGTTTGTGGTCTAGTTTCATTTTTTTGCAGGTAGCTGTCCAATTTTCCCAACACCATTTGTTAAAGAGGCTGTCTTTACTCCATTGTATGCCCTTACCTCCTTTGTCAAATATCAGTTGTCCATAGAGCTGTGGGTTTATTTCTGAGTTCTCTGTTCTCTTCCATTGATCTATATGCCTGTTCTTATGCCAGTACCAGGCTGTTTTGAGTACAATGGCCTTGTAGTATAACTTGATATCAGGAAGTGTGATGCCTCCCACTTTATTCTTTCTTTTCAAGATTGCTGAGGCTATTCATGTTGTTTTTTGGTTTCAAATAAATTTTTCGAATATATGTTCTATATCTTTGAAGTATGTCATTGGTATTTTAATTAGTATTGCATTGAATTTATAAATTGCTTTGGGTAATATAGACATTTTAATGATATTTATTCTTCCTAACCATGAGCACAGTGTATGCTTCCACTTGTTTGTATCTTCCTTGATTTCTTTTATCAATGTTTTATCATTTTCTGAATATAAGTCTTTAACCTCCTTGGTGAAATTTACTCCTAGGTACTTTTTTTTTTTTTTTTTTTGGTTGCAATAGTGAAGGGGATTGTTTCCTTAATTTCTCTTTCTGACTGTTCATTGTTGGTGCATAAAAATGCCTCTGATTTCTGAGTATTAATTTTATATCCTGCCACCTTGCTGAATTCATTTATCAGGTCCAGTAGTTTTTTGACTGAGACTTTAGGGTTTTCTATGTACAATATCATATTATCTGCAAATAATGATAGTTTTACTTCTTCTTTTCCAATCTGGATGCCTTTTTTCTTGTCTGATAGCTGTGGCTAGGATTTCCAGAACTATGTTAAATAAGAATGGTGAAAGGGGGCACTCCTGCCTTGTTCCTGATCTTAAGGGGATTCCTTTTAATTTTTGCCCATTGAGTATGATGTTGGCTGTGAGTTTGTCATAGATGGCCTTTATCATGTTGAGGTATGTTCCCTGTATTCCCACTTTGCTACGAGTTTTGATCATGAATGGGTGCTGGATTTTATCAAATGCTTTTTCTGCATCTATTGAAATTATCATGTGGTTTTTCTCCTTCCTTTTGTTTATGTGATGAATCACATTAATTGATTTGCAAATATTGTACCAGCCTTGCCTCCCCAGAATAAATCCCACTTGATCACGGTGTATAATTTTTTTCATATATTGCTGTATGCAGTTAGCTAATATTTTGTTGAGGATTTTATCATCTAAGTTCATCAGGGATATTGGCCTATAATTTTCTTTTTTTGTGTTGTCTTTGCCTGGTTTTGGAATCAGAATTACGCTTGCCTCATAAAAGGAGCTTAAAAGTCTTCCTTCCTCTTGAATTTTTTGAAATAGCTTGAGAAGGATAGGAGTTTATTCTTCTTGGAACATTTGGTAGAATTCACTTGTGAAGTCATCGGGCCCTGGGCTTTTGTTTGTTGGTAGTTTTTTAATAACTGTTTTGATCTCATTTGTTGTAATCAGTCTGTTTAGGTTTTCTGATTCTTCCAGATTGATTTTTAAAATATTATATGTTTCAAGAAATTTGTCCATTTCATCTAGGTTGTCTAATTTTTTGGCATACAGTTCTTCATAGTATTTTTTTTATGATCCTTTGTATTTCTGTTGTGTCAGTTGTTATTTCTCCACTCTTATTTCTAATTTTATTTATTTGAGTCCTCTCTCTTTTTTTCTTGGTGAGTCTGGCTAAATCAGGGGTCGGGAACCTATGGCTCACGAGCCAGATGTGGCTCTTTTGATGGGTGCATCTGGCTCACAGACAAATCTTTAATATAAAAAAAATAATAACGTTAAAAATATAAAACATTCTCATGTATTACAATCCATTTATTTCCTACCGCTCATGTTCATGGTTGTGGGTGGCTGGAGCCAATCATAGCTGTCCTCCGGGACAACACCAAATTTTTATTGGATAATGCGTAACATATATGGGTCATTGTGAGGTCAGGAAGTAAACTTTCCTCCTTTTAATCAAGTAGTCAGTTAACTAATTGCAGAAACCCTTTTGACAAAGAAGATGGCTAAAAGGAAAAAAGATGAGGAATATCATACTTTTTAGCAGGAATGGACAGAGGAATTCGCCTTTGTGGAGAAAGCAGGTTCTGCAGTGTGTCTCATATGTAATGATAAAATTGCATCGATGAAACGTTCAAATATAAAGCAGAACTTCGACACACACCATACTACATTTCATCAAAATATCCAGCGGGGACAGCAGGAAGAAAGCATGTCAAGAGCTACTGTGCAGAGTGCAAACTAGCAAGCAGCAACTCCATGTTTGGACCCAACAAGGTGACTGGAATTCGGCTAGCTTTGCTGGTGCTTTAGCAATAGTGAGAAATGGAAAGCCATTCACAGAAGGGAGTATGCCAAAACATTCATGCTTGATGTTGCCAATGAACTTTTTGATGACTTTTTGGATAAAGACAAGATAATCAAATGAATAAAAGCCATGCCTCTGTCGGCAAGAACTGTTCACGATTGTACCATCATAATGGCAAATCAAATTGAGGCAACACAAGTGAAGGACATAAATGCAGCACCATTCTTTTCCCTCACTTTGGATGAGTCAACAGATGTAAGCCATTTATCCCAGTTCAGCGTGATTGCAAGGTATGCTGTCGGTGACACACTACGTGAGGAAAGTCTTGCTGTTTTGCCTATGAAAGAGACAACAAGAGGGGAGGATTTATTCAAGTCTTTCACTGAGTTCACTAAAGAAAAAAATCTACCAATGGATAAACTTATTTCGGTGTGTACTGATGGTGCTCCGTGCACGGTGGAGAAAAACAGAGGATTCATGGTGCTTCTTCGAGAACATGAAGAGACCCACCCTAAGTTTTCACTACATCCTACATCAGGAGGCGCTTTGTGCTCAGATTGTGGTGAGCAGCTTGGTGAGGAGATATTGCTGGTCATTCAGGTGGTCAACTTTATTGTTGCCCAAGCTTTAAATGATTGCCAGTTTAAAACACTGCTGGATGAAGTTGAGAATAATTTATCCTAGTCTGCTTCTGCACAGCAATGTGCGTTGGTTGTCAAGAGGAAAGGTGCTCAGCCGTTTCGCGGCTTGTCCGAGCAAAATCCGGACTTTTCTTGAAATGAAAAAAGTCGAGCATCCTGAGTTAGCTAACATTGAGTGGCTTCTGAGGTTCTACTATCTCGTGGACATGACTGAACATGTCCGGAAATACAGTCTTATCCCTTCAACAGGCAGTGTTTGCATTTGAAAACAAGCTGGAACTCTACATTGCTGACATTAAAACAGGCCGTTTGCTACACTTTGAAAAACTGGGAGAATTTAAAGATGCATGCACAGCAAGTGACCCTGTTTAACATCTTCATCTCCAGCAGCTAGCGGGCTTCACATCTAATCTCCTACAGTCATTCAAAGTGCGCTTTGGAGAATTTTGTGAGCGCACTCATCTTTTTAAGTTCATCACCCATCCACACGAGTGTGCAGTGGACAGCGCTGACCTGAGTTACATCCCCAGTGTCTCCGTCAGAGATTTTGAGCTACTAGCTGCTGACCTAAAGGCCTCAGACATGTGGGTGAATAAGTTCAAGTCATTGAATGAAGATTTGGAAAGACTTGCACAACAGCAAGCAGAGTTGGCGAGCAAACACAATGGGGAGAAATAAAAAAACTTCCACCTGCGGAACAGCTGATTGTCAAAACTTGGAAGGCACTTCCTGTCACATACCACACACTGCAGCGTGTGAGTATTGCTGTACTGACAATGTTCGGCTCTACGTATGCATGTGAGCAGTCTTTCTCACATCTGAAGAATATTAAGACCAACCTACAATCATGTTTAACAGATGGAAATCTCAATGCTGCATGAAGCTTAACCACACCACGTATCAACCAGACTACAAAGCCATCAGCAAAACCATGCAGCACCAAAAGTCTCATTAATGGTAAGAAGTACTTTATTCATCATTGGTTAGCAACAGCATAACAATGTTATTTAAAAAAATTCAGAGATTTATTGTACTTTAAAAGTGTTGGTCTTACATAAAATGTACACACTTACTTGTATTTAGTGTTAAACATATTGTATGGCTCTGATAAAATTACATTTTAAAATATGTTGCGTTCATGGCTCTCTCAACCAAAAAGGTTCCCGACCCCTGAGCTAAAGGTTCATCGATCTTGTTTACCTTTTCAAAGAACCAGCTCCTTATTTTATTGATCCTCTGTATTGTTTCTTTAGCCTCTATGTCATTTATTTCTGCTCTGATCTTTATTATTTCCTTCCTTCTACTACTTCTGGGCTTTACTTGCTGTTCCTTTTCTAGTTCTTTTAGATGCAGGGTTAAGTTGTTTATCTGAGCTTTTTCTACCTTCTTAAGGTATGCTTGTAATGCTATAAACTTTCCTCTCAGTATTGCTTTTGCGGTGTCCCATAAATTTTGAGTTGTTGTATGCTCATCATTATTTGTTTCTAGGAATTTTTTTATTTCTTCTTTGATCTCATTGTGAACCCATTTGTTATTTAATAACATGCTATTTAGTTTCCAAGTGTTTGAGTATTTTCCAGTTTTTCTGTTGTGGTTGATTTCTAGTTTCATGCCACTGTGATCAGAAAAAATGCTTGATATGATTTCAGTCTTCTTAAATTTGTTGAGACCACTTTTGTGCCCTAACACGTGGTCTATCCTAGAGAATGTACCATGAGCACTTGAAAAGAATGTATATTCTGCTGCTTTAGGGTGAAAGGTTCTAAAGATATCTATTAAATCCAATTGATCCAGTGTGTCCTTTAAGTCTGCTGTTTCTTTGTTAGTTTTCTTTCTTGAAATCTATCTAGTGATGTTAATGGGGTTTTGAAATCCTCTACTATTATGGTATTGTGATAGATCTCGCTCTTTATATCCATCAAAGTCTGTTTTACATATTTAGGTGCTCCTATATTAGGTGTGTAGATATTTATAATAATTATATCTTCCTGTTGGATTGCTTACTTTATCATTATGTAGTGACTTTCTTTATCTCTTACTATAGACTTTGTTTTAAAGTCCATTTTATCTGATATAAGTATTGCTACCTCAGCTTTTTTTTCATTTCCATTTGCATGAAATATTTTTTCCATCCTTTTACCTTCATTCTTTGTGCATCTTTTGTTTTAAGGTGTGTCTCTTGTAGACAGCATATATGTATGGGTCCTGTTTTCTTATCCACACAGCTACCCTATGTCTTTTGATTGGATCATTTAATCGATTTACATTTAAGGTTATTATTGATATGTAGTTGATTATTGCCATTTTATTCTTTAAAGTTGTATTCCTCTTTTGCAATATTCTTTCCCCCCTTTGATCTGTTTATAACAGGCCCCTTAACATTTCTTGCAGCATTGGTTTGGTTTTAGTAAATTCCTTGAGTTTTTTTTGTCTGGGAAGCTTTTTATTTCTCCTTCAATTTTAAATAATAGCCTTGCTGGATAAAGTAGTCTTGGTTGTAGGCTCTTGTTCTGCATTACTTTGAATATTTCTTGCCATTTTCTTCTGGCCTCAAGTGTTTCTGTTGAGAAGTCGTATGTCATTCTTATGGGGGCTCCTTTGTAGGTGATAGCCGTTTTTTCTCTAGCAGCTTTTAGTATTTTCTCTTTATCACTTAGCTTTGGTATTTTAATTATGATGTGTCTTGGTGTAGATTTCTTTGGGTTTCTCTTTAATGAAGTTCTCTGTGCTTCTTGAACTTGTGAGAGTTTTTCCTGCATTAATTTAGGGAAGTTTTCAGCTATGATATGATTGAACAAAGTTTCTATCCCTTGTTCTTTCTCTTCTTCTTCAGGAACCCTTATGATGCAGATGTTATTTCTCTTCATGTTGTCACAGAGCTCTCTTAGAGTTTCCTCAGACTTTTTGAGCCTCTTTTCTTTTTTCTACTCTGCTTTTGTGCCTTCATTTATCTTGTCCTCTAACTTGCTGATTTGATCCTCAGCTTCATCCATTCTGCTTTTAATTCCTTCCATTGTGGTCTTCATTTCTGATATTGTATTTTTTATTTCTGACTGATTATTTTTTATTATTTCAATGTTACTTTTTATATTTGCTATCTCTTTATTTAGGTGTTCATAATGACTATCTATTGTTATTCTAAGATCTTTGAGCATCCTAAGAATCATTATTTTAAACTCTGCATCTGGTCATTTGGTTATATCTGACTTATTCAGGTCCTTTTCTGGGGATTTCTCTTGATTCATTTAGGTTGCATTTCTCTGCCTTCCCATTTTCTCTGTGTATAAGAAGGTTTTGGCCACTAGAGTCCAATGGGTGTGGCCTCTGTGTTCCCTAGATGTGGTCTGTCTTCAGGCCCGCCACCCCTTCTGCCGCTGCCTAGGGCTTTTGGGTATGGGCCTTACCCTCGCTGGCCTGCTGTGGCTGTCGCTGCAGTTTACACCTCTCCTCCATGGGAGGGGTTCTGTTCATATGCCCAGTCTATAAGCCTCTGTGGCCTTGCCCTCTGCCCTGCCCCTGAGGGTCGGTTTATGCTCCCTGCCTGGGCCACAAGCCTCAGCACTGAGGGAAGGGCTGAGCATTTTTGCTTAGCAGCAGGTCTCCACAGGTTCCCGGACTCCCACCCTTTCCCCGTAGTCTGGAATGCAGGTGGGCTGCAGCTGGGCCAGACCGCTACTGTGCATCCCTTCCTCCCCTGCCGGGCAAGACTGAGCTTATGCCCAGGCTTCAGTCGTGGCCGGCCAGCTTCCGCCCTCACCAACGGAACCGCACTTCCACCTCCCCCTGCCACCCGCCTTCCGACAAGCCCTCAGCCATGTGGTTGGGGGCGCTGCAGCTCAGACCCCAGCACTCAATATTGTATTCCTGAAAGCTCCCTCCTTCTAAGCAACTCTGCTCTGAGTGCCGCAGGAGAGCTTGTTTGGCTGGTGTCCTGCTTCCCTTTGCTGGTATTGCTGTTTCCAGGGGAAATATTCTCTTCAGATTTGAGGAGTGACTCAGCCCAGGGTTTAGGGTAGCTGTCCCTCAAAGTGTTTCTTCTGCCTGTGCCTCCTGTATTACACTCTCTTTCTGCTGCACCAGTCCTCTCCTCTCTCCCCATCCCCAGAGCCCCGGGTAAGTGGTTGTGAAAGAGGTTTTCTGCGTGGTCCCTTTAAGAAGAATCCTGGGTCTGAGAAATCTGTCTCTTTCTCACAAACAGTATCCTGACTTGTTTCACAGCTAAATACTGTCCATACGCCTCTTCTAGGCTTGGGGCTGCAGGCTGGGGCTTTGTTTCTGGGGCTCAAGACCCTCCCCTCTCTGCTAAACTCACTTCCCGCCATGCAAGTCTCTCAGGGCTCCCCTTCGCTCCCGGAAGCTGGGCACCCTCTCCATATTTTTGCTTTTACTACCAGTCTCAGTGTGGCTTCTTCAGTGTTCCTTGGTTGAAGAGTCCTCTTAGTTTAGTCCAAAGTTGGTTTTTCCAGATGATGGTTCTTAAAATTAAGTTGTAATCCACTTTGGTTCTGGGAGGTGGAAGTTGGTACATCTGCCTACTCCATCGCCATCTTGCTGCTCCTCCATACATCTGATTTTAAAACACATTCATACCTGCCTGACCAGGTGGTGGCGCAGTGGATAGAGTGTTGGACTGGGATGCGGAAGGACCCAGGTTCGAGACCCCGAGGTCGCCAGCTTGAGCGCGGGCTCATCTGGCTTGAGCAAAGAGCTCACCAGCTTGGACCCAAGGTCGCTGGCTCCAGCAGGGGGTTACTTGGTCTGCTGAAGGCCCGCAGTCAAGGCACATGTGAGAAAGCAATCAATGAACAACTAAGAAGTCGCAACACGCAACAAGAGACTGATGATTGATGCTTCTCATCTCTCTCTCCATTCCTGTCTGTCTGTCCCTGTCTATCTCTGCCTCTGTAAAAAAAAAAAAAAAAAATTAACAAAAAAAAAACAAAAAATAAATAAAACACATTCATATCTACAGTAATCAGTACAGGGTGGTATTGGTGAAAGGACAGGCACATAGATCAATGGAACAGAATAAAGAATCAATCCAAAGTAGATCCAAGCAAATATTCCCAACTGATGTGACAGAGGTGCAAAAGTAACTCAATGGCCCTGGCCAGCTAGCTCAGTGGTAGAGCATTGGCCCAGCATGTGGAAGTCCCAGGTTCAATTCCCGGCCAGGGCACACAGGAGAAGTGCCCATCTGCTTCTCTATCCCTCTCCCTCTCCTTTCTCTCTAGCTTTCCCTTCCCCTCCTGCAGTCAAGGCTCCATTGGAGCAAAGTTGGCCCAGGCACTGAGGACGGCTCCAAGGCCTCCGCGTCAGGCACTAGAATGGCTCCGGTGGCAGTGGAGCAACAGCCCAGATGGACAGAGCATCACCCCCTGGTGGGCATGCCGGGTGGATCCCTGTTGGGTACATGCTGGAGTCTGTCGCTCTGCCTCCCCGCTTCTCACTTCAGAAAAATACAAAAACAAACAAAAAAGAAGCAACTCAATGGAGGAAAGACTGTCTTTTCACCCAACTAAGCTGAAACAACTGAGCACCAATTTGCATAGAAGGAGGAAGAAGAAGAGGAGGAGGAAGACAGCTCCACTTACGAGAGACCATGGGCTTAAATGTAAATCGTAGAAGAAAATCCCCAGGATGTAAATAAAGCTAGGCAAAGAATTCTTAATGTTGACACCAAACGCATTATTTATGAGGGGAAAACCGTCAAGTTCGACTTCGTCAAAATTAAAACCTTTTGCCCTGTGAAAGGCCTGTGAAGAGGACAAAAAGACAAGCTACGTGGTGGACAGATGTTTGCAAGCCATGTATCCAATAAGAACTCTGTAGTATCTGAGACATACAGAAAACTCTCAAAACTCAACAGCAAGAGGCCCTGGCGAGTTGGCTCAGTGGTAGAGCGTCAGCCTGGCATGCGGGAGTCCCAGGTTCGATTCCTGGCCAGGGCACACAGGAGAAGCGCCCATCTGCTTCTCCACCCCTCTCCTTCCTCTCTGTCTCTCTCTTCCCCTCCCGCAGCCAAAGCTCCATTGGAGCAAGTTTTGCCCCGGCGCTGAGGATGGCTCCGTGGCCTCTGCCTCAGGTGCTAGAATGGCTCTGATTGCGGCAGAGCAATGCCCCAGATGGGCGGAGCACTGCCCCCTGGTGGGCATGCGGGAGTCTGTCTGGCTGCCTCCCTGTTTCCAACCTCAGAGGAATACAACAACAACAACAACAACAAAAAAACTCAACAGCAAGAAAAACACCCTAATTAGAAAATAGGAAAAAGAAACGAAGAGGTATTTTCACAGAATAAAGTACACAGATGGCGCATAAGCACATGAAGAGATGTTTGGTAACAGCCTTCGGGTTCATGGAAATCAGAACAGCAATGGCATGTCACCACAAGCCTGTCGGGAGGGCAAAAATCCAAATACTGACAACACCAAGTGCTGGTGAGGATGCAGGAAAGAGCTGGGTCGCTCGTGCATGGTACAAGCCAGTCTGTAAAACAGTATGGCGGTTTCTTTAACAAACTAAACACACAGCCAGCTACCAACACAATTCATCAATTACATTACTGGGCATTTAACCTCAGGGAAATGAAGACTTATGTCCGCATGAAAACCTGTTCATAGATGTCTGTAGCGGCTTTGTTCGTATTAGCTAAAACCTGGAAACACCCCCGGTATCCTTCCCCCAGCTGGGCTGTATCACACCAGGGACTACAACTCAGCCATGAGGAAGTATATACATATATGCTACAGCCTCGTGCAATCCCCAGAGAAATCCGCTGAGAGCGGGGAAAGAACCCGAGGTTTTTCTAAAAGGTTATATACTGTGTGTTTCCATTTATAAAGTATTATTGAAATGACAAAATTACAGAAGTGAAAAACAGATTCGCTACTGCCAGAGGTTAAGGAGGTGTGAGGCATGGTTCGGGAGTATGGCTATAAGAAGGCAGTGTGAGGGTCATTTGTGATGATAAAAGTGTTCTGTCGTTTGTATCAGTTTATCCTGATGGTGATATTGTACAGTCTTGCAAGATGTCACCATCACGGGAAACTGGGTAAGGGATACGTGGGATCTGTTCATACTGATTCTACAACGGCATGCGAGTCCATGACCACCGCAAATTAAAAGTTTACTTACAATAATTCTGCAGCAAACATTGCAGTTCACGCAGAGCATGTAGTTGTGTTTCCTTCAACACGGATGCTCGTTGTCACTGCTGATGATTAACACAGCGCTGCAGTGAAAAGGGAGAGTAAGCAAGAGTCTTGAGGATTAGAAAGCAATGTTTTCAGTGTTTGCTGATATTATTATCTACCTAGATAAGGAGAGAGAGAAAATGAGAGAAAGAGTGAGAGAAAAGAGAAGAGAATGAGACAGATTATCCAAAACAAATAAACCACCAAAATCAGAGAACCCAGCAGAGTTGTCCCGTATGTGATCAACCTGCAAAACACTGGTTCATTTCTAATACCTGCAAATAATACATCTCATAAGGGGTTAATGTTTAACATAGTTAAAGAACTTCCACAACTCAACAACAAATAAGACTGCACACATACAAAAAAAAATTTAATAGGCAAAGGACTTGAATACACATTTCTCCAAAGATGATATAAAAATGGCCAATAAGCACATGAAAAGACGCTCAAGATCACTGTTCATTAGAGAAATGCAAATAAAAACCACAGTAATGTATCACTTCACAGCCATTAGGTGGCTACTATATATATATATATATATACAAAGCAGGGACTTGCCCTGGCCATTTGGCTCAGTGATAGAGCATTGGCCTGGTGTGTGGAAGTCTCAGGTTTGATTCCTGGTCAGGACACACAGGAGAAGCGCCCATCTGCTTCTCTACCCTTCCCCAGCTCCTTCCTCTCTGTCTCTCTCTTCCCCTCCCGCAGCCAAGGCTCCACTGGAGCAAAGTTGGCCCAGGCACTGAGCATGGCTCCATGGCCTCCACCTCAGGTGCTAGAATGGCTCCAGTTGCAGCAGAGCAACGCCCTAGATGGGCAGAGCATCCCCCCTAGTGGACATGCCGGGTGGATCCCGGTCGGGCGCATGCAGGAGTCTGTCTGACTGCCTCCCTTGCTTCTAACTTCAGAAAAATACAAAACAAACAAACAATCAGGGACTTGAAGACGTGTTTGCACACCCATATTTATAGCAGCACTATTCACAACAGCCAGGAGGCGGAAGCAGCCCAAGTGTCTATAGATGGATTACTGGATAAAGAAAATGTGGAACACACATAAATCGCAGTGTTATTCAGCTTTAAGAAAGGAAAGCGATCCTGTCAGATGATACAATGTGGATAAACTTCAAGGATGTTATACTAAGTAAAATGAGCCAGTCACAGGAAAAGAAACACTGTATGATTACACTTCTCTGAAATAAGTCAAGTCAAGTTCATAGAAACAGAGGGTAGCGTGGTGGTTGCTGGGGGTTGGGGAGAAGGGAATGGGGAGACGTTTCCTGGGCACAGAGCTCTGTTTTGCGTGATGAAAAGGTTTGGGAGATCTGTTGCACAGCAATGTGGGTGGCCTTACCCCTACTAAAATGCATATTCAAAAATGATTAAGATAGTAACTCCATGTTATGTGGCTTTTAGCACAATGTTGAAACATTAGTTAAATTTTTAAAAATTGATTCCATTTCTATATATCAGAAATAACTGATTTGAAAGTAAAAATACAATTATATCAATCAAAATAGCAGCAAAAGCTATAAAATGTCTAAAAATTAACTGAGCATACATAGGACCTCAGTGGAAAAGTGAATTTTAAAAAGCTTAATAAAGCCCTGGCCAGATGGCTCAGTTGGTTAGAGCACTGTCCTGGTACACAAAGGTTGCTGGTTCGATCCCTGGTCAGGGCACATACAGGAGCAAATCAATGTTCCTGTCTCTCTCTCTCTCTCCTTAAAAAAAAAAAAATAGCTTAATAAAGAGCAAACACAATGGGCCCTGGCCGATTGGCTCAGTGGTAGACCCGACGTGTGGAAGTCCTAGGTTCAATGCCTGGTCAGGGCACACGGAGAAGCACCCATCTGCTTCTCCACCCCTCCCCCTTTTCTCTCTCTTTCTCTCTCACGTCCTCCCCTCCTGCATCCAAGGTTCATTTGGAGCAATTTGGCCCCAGGCACTGAGGTGATTCCATGGCCTCTGCCTCAGGCGCTAAGAAGAGCTCAGTTGCCCCAGATAGGCAAAGCATCGCCCCCTGGTGGGCATGCCAGGTGGATCCTGGTCCAGTGCTTGTGGGAGTCTGTCTGTCTCTGCCTTCCCTCCTCTCACTAAATTTAAAGGAAGGGAGGAAGGGGAAGGGAGGAAGGGAGGAAGGGAGGAAGGGAGGAAGGGAGGAAGGAAGGAAGGAAGGAGGAAGGGAGGAAGGAAGGAAGGGAGGGAGGGAGGGAGGGAGGGAGGGAGGAAGGAAGGAAGGAAGGAAGGAAGGAAGGAAGGAAGGAAGGAAGGAAGGAAGGAGGGAGGGAGGAAGGGAGGGAAGGAAGGAAGGACACAATGCGTTACACGAACCTGGGGGGTGGGGAGAACCAGGAACGTGTCCCCCCAGGCCACCAGCAGAAAGTTTCCTGCCACTGAGGTCTCATCCTTGTCCGAGGCCGAAGGAAGCCCACATTTTGTATCCTTTCCTCTGACCTTGGTTTCTTTCCTTCATATTGCAAATGTGCCAACTGTCCTCCAGCCGTCCTTCTGGACACACTCCTCCGCCCTGGTGACTGCCCGGTGCTGGCCTGGAGGACACCACCGCCCCCGAACGCCTTGCTTCAGCGCAGGGGAGGGCAAGGTCAGGGTTTCTGTTCCCTTGGCTCCCTGCCTGTGAGGTCACCTTGGACTGGCTGCGTCCCTGGTCTGGAGGGAGTCGCTGTGGCAAGGGGCTGAGTCTGTAGAGCTTGCTGCCCTGCTGAGCAGATGGCCCCTCCAGCCCCTTGTCCCTTCAGGCGGTGGGGCCGTGGGAGCCCAGCTGCTGCCGCAGGTCAGGGTACCAGCCGTCACCCGTCCCTGGAGACGCTTTCTTGTCAATGGACTCTCCTTGAGCCGGCCTTACATGCCTGTGGGTGCCCTCTTTTCTGTTGTGGTCCTGATACAATGAAAGCCATTTATTTCTTCATCAGTTACTGGCCCACCCAGTCTGGCCAGGGGTCCTGGGAAAGCCTCAGGTGCGATGGAGAAGAGAGACAGGAGGGCTCGGGAGGGCCAGTGAGCGCTCTGTGGGTCTGGGGCCTCTCCTCTCTCTGCAGCCCCCGGGACTGGTCTGGCTGAGGGGTGGCAGGCAGCCCCAGGCGGTGTGAGGGCTCTCCTCCACTCAAAACCAAAGTGGGGATGGCGTTAGACTCCACCCTCGTCTGTCATCTGATGTCCCCAATTTGACTTTGGAAACAGAAGAATTACTTAGGACAATGACCCAAATATAATTTTCCTAAATAAACAGTGAGATTGAGTGCCAACCCTTGTCTCTGTCTCTCACACGAATGTGTGTGTGAGTGTGGAAGCGGGGAGAACCTGGACACAGGAGTGTGCTCCCCCCCAGGAAACACGCCCAGGGCCCGCCCCACCCCGCCCCCGCCCCCGCTGGACGGGTGGGCTTCGTCCCCCATTGCTTGTTAATGGTCCAAAGAAAGACCCCAAACTTGAAGTCAACACATTTCTCTAAAGCAGGGGTATCGCTCCCAGGGTTAAAGATTCTCCCTGCACTGTGCGTGCTCCCGGACACACAGCCAGTTCTCCTACACGCGGGGAGCGGGGGACATGACCTTCAAAGTCAACTCCAGCTCCAAGGCCAGCTTTCAAAACAAGCAAGACATTGAAGGGAGAGGACTGTGTGTTGTGCCACATGGATTAGATAGCCCCAAACCCAACTCTCTCTCTCTCTCTCTCTCTCTCTCTCTCTCTCTCTCTGACACACACACACACACACACACACACACGCCCCTTTCTGGCATTTCATTATGGTCCACATTCTCCTGTCCCCACGCAGCCCTGGAGCTGGCCGCTGTTACCCCTCCTCCTCCTCCCTACCAGGCACCGGTCACTCCCCTGTGTAATGACACGTGCACCCTCCTTTTTCTCCCTGTTGTATCATCTGGCACCCTGGGTCCCCGCAGACCTACGGGGCACTGTTTCCTGCTCCCCATCTGGATGGGGACAGCCTTTCCTATCAAGCAAAACCCTCAAGGTGTGGGCAGAGGAAAGCCTGCACGGGAGGGAATCTCCAGAGGAAGTTGTCCACTTAGCTTCTGTCCCCTGGGGAGTCCCACCACTTGGCTTCCCACCGCTGTGACCAGATCCAACCCTTCCGATGTGCACCTTCCTCAAAACCAGCCAGGCTCAGACGAGACCAGAGCCCCACCCCCGGACTAGACCAGAATTTCAGACGGAATTTGCTTTGTCAAACAAACAAAAACAAGAACAGTGAGTGGAAAATGGAAAATGAAACAACACGACAAGACTTCAGACAGGAAGTTATTCGAGAACACCCAGAGTCGTTTACATGATGCCCAAACTAATTAAGGAAACGCTATATAAAAACTTAAAATGAAACATAAAACTGACACAGTTTATGGAGACAAATTTCTGAGCCTCCATTTCCCGATGAGCTCCGCACGGGCCCCCTCCCCTTCCTCCCGTCAGGGCCTCTCTCAGAGAATAACCGTTTTGAGTTCAGGAGCACTTTCCTGACCCGCTGACTTCCTCAGGAAATGCTGTTTAGACCCGAAGCCCCGAGCACAAGGGTCCTTCTGGGGGAAACCGTGGGTGTGGAGGTCAAGGCACTGGCTGGACAGACACTGGGCACTTATTTTGGACACCAAGTCTGTGTGAACGTTGCTACACCCACTCCTTTGCAGGCCCCCAACAGCATAGAAACTGTTCAAGGGTGAAGGGACCTAGGGACCCCATGACCACCCCTCCCACTCACCCTCCCACCCACAATAGTGGACAGCAGCACACAGGGGGATCTCACAGCCTCCTGACCCTTTCCCGAATTAATCAGATTCCGATCCTATGTGTTCCTATATAGATACCCCCACCCAAACATCCTCTGTCAACCATGTGCCCCCTCCAAAGTTCTCTGTTAGCCTAAGTTCCTCTCTCATCATCATTTCTGGGTGTTTGTCCGTTTGTTTTTTAAGTAAGAGGAGGGGAGATAGACAGACTCCTGTATACGTCCTCAACCAGAATCCACTCAGCAACCCCATCTAGCTGATGCTCAAATCAACCGAGCTATTTTTAGTGCCTGAGGCCAATGCCTGGATCAACAGCCATCCTTAGTATCCAGGGCTGACGCTGAAACCAGTCAAGCCACTGGCTGCAAGAGGGAAGTGAGAAAGAAGAGAGAGAGGAAGAGGCGGGGAGAGAGAAGCAGATGGTTGCTTCTCATGTGTGCCCTGATGGGGGATCAAACCCAGGACGCTCTACCATCGAGCCAACGGGCCAGGGCCCATTTCTGTTTCTTTCTTTCTTTTCTTTTCTTTTCTTTTTTTTTTTTTTTTCTTTCTTTTTTGCCTGAATTCCAGAAGCCAACTGTAATTCCAAGAACAGTTCCACAGCCCAGCGTTCTCTGTCCAGCAGGTGTCGCCCTTCCCTGGACACAGACAGCACCGGGCTTCTGCAGTTTGAAGTCGCTCCAGCAGTGGCTGTCCCTTGGGATTGGGGTAGAAAGAGCCTGTGGGTGCTCACCAGCACGCGGGAGGGGGGGGGGGGGGGCTTAGAATAGAGCCAGCTAGTGACTTCTGGCTCAGGTAGACAAACACCCTGTAAAGAATGTGTTCTTTGAACTTGGACAAGTTATCGAACCTGTCTGACCCTCACTGGCTCCGTGTGTGCGAGGTGGAGAGGTGGAGGGAGACAGTCTTGTTCCTGGCGGGGTTAACGCGCGACACAAGCATAAAGGTCTCAGCGCAGGGCTGGGTCCTCATGGGCACTCCGGCTACGTACACTCCTTTCCCCACTTAGGCCGAGGGAGAAGCAACCGGCCGGAACTGAGATCTGAACTTAAGCTCCGCCCCCTGGACCCTGACTCTCCGAGCGTCTGTGTCAGGGTCCTGGTGAGAGCCTCCAATGAAATAACGCACCTAAAGCACCTGGTACGACTCCTGGCCCGGAAAGGTGACTGGTAATCATGTCAGTCTTGCGGCTTGCTTTTGTGCCACGCCACGTTCTTACCTATAATTTACAAGTATGCACTCCTGCATCCTCAGGGGTTCCATTATGAAGTAAGTGAGATAGGCTGTTAGTCCCTGACCCTACCTTGCTCTGTGAATCCCTCCCACCACAGAGTAAGGTATAAATTTAAACCTGCCCCAAATCCTGTCTTTCTCGATGGAGAAATGGGAGAGGACTCCTTCCACTCAAATAGGAGAGAGGCAGCCCCCGCCCCTGACCCTGCCCACAGTTCCTCCCCGGCGCCCCAGGAAAAGGCTGGGAAGGCAGTACTTCCACCAGAGTTTATTCCTCAGAGATGTCACCAGGGACTCACTGACCTCCCTCTGTGTCACAGTGGGGCCCCAGGAGTGCCTTCGGCCTTCCTCCCCAGATGACGTTCGCCAGGGCAATGTAACCTTAGACAATCACGTGGTTAGGGAATATTCCCAGAAACGAGTCCCCCAAATTCCTAAGGTTTCCGTGGGGAGGAGAAGTGGACGGAGAACCCCCGGGGTCCACGAAGCACTGGAGGGTGTGAGGACGTTGGAGGGCACAGCAGCGTTACTCCGAGTCTGCCTCTCCTTCTCCCCTGGAGGGAAGTTGTAGAACCGTGCCTCTAGGACACGTGCTGACCTGCAGAAGAAATGAAAAGGAGATAACAGGGCTTCAAACCAACTCGACCCCGTCACTTGTCTCTCTAACCATCATGCCACAGCCCTGAATACAGTGATATGGAAAATCCTGGAGCCGCCTGCAGCCTCCTCCCTGTAGACACTCATTGGGTAGAAGGCAGTGTGTGTGTGGGGGGGGGGGAGGTATTCCTCTTTCTTGCTCCTATCCCAGCAATAGTGTCATAAATCATGCTCTTGGCCCCATCCTGGTGGAAGTTCATCCCTCCAATGAGCACCATTAGCTGAAACCCAGGAGCAGTAGGCAAACAGACCAACACAGAGGTTACCTGCTGGATAAGTAGACCCAGGGAGGGCAGTATAACCTAGGAAAGGAAAGTATTTGATTAGAGGACAGTCTTTGGGGGGGGGGGGGGGAGCTGGCATTAATCACAGCAAGCGAGGTGGCGAGGTGGCGATGGGAGAAGCAATCACAGACAGAAAGGGGGCGGAGCCTGGGGCTGACAGTGCCGACAGCCGCTCAGGAGGGTCACTCACCGGAGGAGCCAGCTCTCCGCCTGCTGAGCAAACCGAGGAAGAGGATGAAGAGGCCCAGGCCCAGAGTCGCTACAGACACAGACACCTTCACTGTCTGCACCCAGGACAGCCCAGGGGCTGCAAAAACAAAACAAAAAACAAACTAAAGAGACTCCCTAGAACCCATCTCTGCTGCTCCCTCCAAGAGCAATGTACTTACTTCCGCCTCTACCTAGCAGACTCAAAGGTGCTTTATCCCAACCCTTAGGGCAGGGGTCCCCAAACTTTTTACACAGGGGGCCAGTTCACTGTTCCTCAGACCGTTGGAGGGCCGGGCTATAAAAAAATCTATGGACAAATCCCTATGCACACTGCACATATCTTTTTTTAAAGTAAAAAAACAAAACGGGAACAAATACAATATTTAAAATAAAGAACAAGTAAATTTAAATCAACAAACTGACCAGTATTTCAATGGGAACTAGGCTCCTCTCACTGACCACCAATGAAAGAGATGCCCCTTCCAGAATTGCGGCGGGGGGCCGGATAAATGGCCTCAGGGGGCCGCATGTGGCCCGCGGGCTGTAGTTTGGGGACCCCTGCCCTAGGGTCTAGTTCGCACCAACTCACTCCTCAGAACTCCCACCCTGTGAATCTCTATTCCTAGAGTAACCCCGGGGGACCCCCTGGAGTTAGCACCCCAGCTTCCAGTTCCTCTAATACGATGGGGCCTCGCAAGGCACCCTACTTTCTTTCTTCACCCCAAAAGCACCCTCACCAAAGCATAAAGGGCTCCTCATCGCCTTCTTCATTGATTGACCCCCTGGTGACAATGTTTGCTCCCTTCCTCGCTCTGTTTGAGTTTTTCCTCCTATTGAGACGTCTTTCCGCCTTTCCTAACTTCCGGTGGCTCTAGTCCATGATTATGTGTCTCTTCCCTGTCCACATCCAGACTGTCCGTGTGTGCGCCCAGATCCCGTCTGCACCCCACTTCACAATCTTAGAGCTGATCCTGCTCTAGACCCTGTCCCTCCTGGATTCCGTGAAGGAGACACAGTGGGTGGGCTGTGGAGGAGACTTCCCCCAGAGAGCTCAGCAGAGCCTGTGGGTTCCGCTCTCTGCTCCTCACGCCCTTCCCTACCTTGCTCTGTGAATCCCTCCCACCACAGAGTAAGGTATAAATTTAAACCTGCCCCAAATCCTGTCTTTCCCGATGGAGAAATGGGAGAGGACTCCTTCCACTCAAGTAGGAGAGAGGCAGCCCCCGCCCCCGACCCTGCCCACAGTCCCTCCCCGGCGCCCCAGGAAAAGGCCGGGAAGGCAGTACTTCCACCAGAGTTTATTCCTCAGAGATGTCACTAGGGACTCACTGCCCTCCCTCTGCAACACAGTGGGGCCCCAGGAGTGCCTTCGGCCCTCCTCCCCAGATTACGTTGCCCAGCAGGACACACGCTCCCCACAGGGGGACGTCTGGTCTGAGCAGCCCGTCTGGGATCCTGCTCCCTGGCCCTGTGTAGACACCCTTCCCCTTCCTCATTTCTTCCTCTTCTCTTTCCCAAGAATCCCCAAGTCTGTGTGTTAACTTCTCTCAGTTCTCTTAACTGCTTTCCATCTTGGGGTTTGAGCAATCATGCTAGGTTACTTGTTCATTACCCGCCAGGCCTGCACGCCCACGCGTCGGCCAGCCATGGATTTTCCTCCCTGACAGAGCAGCAGCCCAAATTCAGCATTGCCCCCCGCCAGGAGAGAGTCCTCTCTCTTCCATAACCTTCTTCTTCGTTTTCTCCGGTTCCCATTCCTGACCTGACGACACCAGAGTTGAAATCTGAGGACCCTCGAATATTGTATCATGATTTGGGGTTCTGAAATCTACATCCTCTTTTCAGGACAGTCATGCTCCCCTCCCACCCCCGGACAGGCATGTGGCATCAACCGCATCACCATTGCAACAACAACAACAAGAGCTAACTTTCCCTTCCTGCCACCCCATCGCCCCATCTCCACTCATACACCCTCCAGACCCGCTTCTCATTCTGGGCATCTCCCTCTCTACCTGCACCACGGACCTCTCCACACCTCACTCCCTCTGCCGAAATATCTGAAATATCTGCGTTCCTTTCCAACCACCGGCTGGCAGTAGCTCTGGGCCTGGACGCTGCTTCCTCCCTCGCGCCACGCACTTACTCCAGTCCTGACGGATGGGCTCGGGAGACCCAGCGTGCTCCACCTCACAGGTGTAGGTGTCCCCGAAGGAGGGGGTGGTGGCCAGATAGGACCGGGTCTGGTATGTCCAGTCTCCATTGGGCTGGGCGATCTTGTGGGCACTGCCATGAGGGGGGAGGAGCTGCCCGTTCCTCCTCCACGTGATGGTCACGTCCGCGGGGTAGAAGCCCCACACGTAGCAGGCCAGCATCACGGACTCCCTCGTGTTAAAAGGAGCGGTTTTGGCCACCTGCACAGACGGTGGCCCTGCAGAGAGGAAAACGTGGTCACGAGGGAGGGAGGGCCTTTTTTCCACCTGGCTTCCTTCCTTCTCTGATTCTTCCTGAATTTTGACGGATCGCCACCCTCCCTACTCCCACTCCAGGTCAATGCACATCCCTTTGAAAATAAGGAACCAGAAAGTACTCCTGAGGGTCTCTTTCTTTTCTCTCTCTTCTTCACGGCCCCTCCCTTTTCTTCTTCTCCAAAATTATGCTTGATCACGGTAAGTAGAAGCTGGGTGTGAGCTGCAGGCTGTCTCAGCAGTCACTGTATTTCCCCCCAGCACACAGGCTAACAGCTGTCCAGAGTGGTCAGCTGGGGTTTATGGAAAGGTAGAAAAAGACTTCCATCCTCAAACCTCACATAAGAAATTAATTTGCTAAATAAAGTCCTTAAGGGAATAAGCCTAACTCAGGACCCTCTTAAATTTGGGTAAGTAGACTCCAGTCATTGGCTCAGTGGATAGAGCATTGGCGTGTTGTATGGATGTCCCAGGTTCGATCCCTGGTCAGGACACACATGAGGAGGGACCATCTACTTCTCCACCCCTCCTTCTCCCTTTTCTCTCTCCCACCACTCCTCGCAGCCATGGCTCAATTGGTTCAAGTGTGGTCCCAGGCATTGAAGATAGCACTATTGGAGTGCACCAGCCTCAGGCACTAAAAATAGCTTGGTACTTGAGCATCGGCCCCAGATGGGGTTGTCAGGCAGATCTCAGTCAAGGCGTATACGGGAGTCTGTCTCACTACCTCCCTTCCCCTCACCTAAAAAATAATTGGATAAATATAGTTCAAATTAATGAGATTGTTAATGTTACTTTTTCTTTTACTAGTTTATTCTCCTAGGTGACCCTCCTACTTGCTTCCATCTTGATGCTTTTTAAACAAAATCCAAGAAATTGTGTAAAAATGCAGATTCCCTAGCCTGCATCCCCAGATATTTTCAGTCCGTGGGTCGGCAGGGCTGTCAAGGGTTCCCCAGGCAATTCTAAGAAAGGTGGGTCAGGAACCACACCGCACCTCAGGACACAACACTCCGTCCTGGGAAGATCAAGTTTCCTTCCACCAACCTCAAGTCATCCTCAATGCAAGGGACTAAGGGTGAGAGGAGCCTACATCGTCGGAGGCTTTCCAAGCATCCCCACGCCTGGGTCCATCCCAGACCTAGACCTTCAGCTCCTGGGACTGAAGGCATGTAGGTTCGGGAAAGCTGGTCCGGTTATTTGGACACACCCCCTGGTGGGAGGGGCCTCTGCCTCCTGAGGTGCGTGTCTAGGAGCAAGCCTGCAGACTGGCCCCGCAAGAGGTCCTTGCAGGCTCAGACATCACCTTCTCTCCTTTATTCCGCTCCACCCCTCCCAACCACCTAACGCCCCCTTTATGGCCAATGCTCCCTCTTTCTACAACTAGGTCCGCACATTTTCTGCCTTTTTTTTTCTGCCCCATTCTCAAACCGCTGGCCTCACGGTGCTTCCTAACAGCCCCTCTGCACCCCTCTCTCCTTACGTGTCCTGTGGGTCAGCTGTGTCCAAAAGGGCTGTGTGAGTTTGGCACAGTTGTTGAGCCCGTCAGACAAGCGCTGGACCAGCTCATTCTGGTTGTTGAGGTAACTTGAGAGGTAAACAGCCAAGCCATTCAGCACCCCAAATTCACAAGGGGCCATTGCTCTCTGCTGTGGATCCCAGCAGGTCAGCAAATCTTTGTTGAAGGAGATACAATACATGAAATCCTGGGGAGTCCCGTCATCGTCCAGCAGACAGGTGCTTTCCACGTGGGCCACAAAGCCACCTGCAGGAGCCAGAGAAAGGGGGCAGGTAGGAGACCAGGCTCAGGGACACCCAGGGAGCCGGGCACAGGTTTCCAGCCTCAGGTAGCACCTACTGACCAAGCTCAGGTACTGGAGTCCCCGGGAGCCCCGATTAAGGAACGAGATGGTAGTAGCAGAGGTGTGTTTAGAACCCCTTTCTTCTCTATGAGAAACTAAGTATGGGGACAGGAGTGGCTCAAGATTATTGGCATGTTCAAAAACGATGATTTATAAAAGACCTTCCGTGAGGCACGTTATTAAGTGAGAAGAGGGGTCCAGGGAAAAAGAGTCAGCCTTATCCTGTGCTGGCTGTTATTAAATAGTCACTCCGTGCACGTTTAGGAAGCGCTGGCTGTGTGCCAGGCACCGTGGGACGGGGCGGGGACGCAGCAGACAAGACGGATGTGGTCCCTGCCTGCATTCCAGCAGAGCAGCTATATCATACAAATAGTTACATAGCTTAACTACAGTACTCTTAAAATTGCTACAGAGGGACAGGGCGAGTGTTATTGAAGCATATAACAGGGAGACAAACTAGTCTGGGGTGCCCACATTCAGTAATAAACCTGAACCCCCTCCCCCCGAAAGAGAGCAGAGAAAGCAGGTCCCAGGAAGGAGTGTCCTTACCTGCTCCGGTGCAGCCCAGGCTGAGACCCAGCAACAGCCGCAAGAGTGTGGTCATGATCGGCTCTGGGGAGGCCCAGGGCATTTGGACCCCTGGACCAGCTTTTCCAGGGGCCTTGAGTCTTCACCTGCCCCAGAAACCCCAGCCTGGGCCGCTGATCTCCAGACCCTGAACAGAATACGATATTGCTCAGGCCCCTGGATCCCAGCTGATAGGCGATAGACACAGTAGATACTAACTCGTTCCTACCAGCTCATCCAAGTCGCGTCCCAAATTGAGGGCCGTCTGATTGGCTAGGCAGCCAGGAGTGAACGTGGAGACCAATCCGTGAGTGCCTCAGCCTAGCGTCATCAGTTACCAGGTAAGTCTTACCCTGCGCTAGGCTCTAAACAACTCCTGGTCTCTTTCTTTTTCTTTTTTTTTTAATTTATTGTGTTTACATAGATTCAAGTGTCCCACCGAATATACCTCCCCGCACGCCGTGTTCCCCTTGGCCCCCCCCTTTGCCCCCTCCCCCCAATGCCTTCCACCCTTCCCTCCAGGATTTGCTGTCCTGTTTTCTACAATGCTGTGTTATGTATATATAATTTCACTAATCTCTTTCCCTTCTCTGATCCCATCCTCTCATCCCTTTTCCCTCTGACCCCTTTCCCTCTGGTCCCTTTGATCCTGCCTCTGCCTCTGTTCCATTGCTCAGTTCACATTGTTCATTGGTTTCCTCAACTGAGTGAGTCATATGACATTTTTCTTTCTCTGCCCGGCTTCTTTCACTTAGCGTGATAGTTTCCATGGCCATCCATGTTGTCACAAAGGGTAAGATTTCCTTCTTTTTCATGTCCCCATAGTATTCCATTGTGTATATGTACCACAGCTTTTTCATCCACTCGTCCACTGAGGGACACTTGGGCTGTTTCCAGATCTTGGCTATTGTAGACAATGCTGCCATAAACTCGGGGGTGCATTTCTTCCTTTGAATCAGTGATGTGGTGTTCTTGGGGTATATTCCTAAAAGTGTGTCTCTTTCTTAGTGACTCTTCCTGTGGGACAAGCAGCCTGCAGGTGGCTCTCTCCCTGGGTCAGTGGAGAGAATACCCCCAGTATCCCCAGGACACATGTGGCCCGTCCTGGCCACCGACGGAACTGTTTCCTCTCAATGTCCTCCCCAAACACGGGCTGCAGAACCTCTTTTGTTCCTTCACGGACGGTCACTTGGGAAGATATGCCGTAACCCCTGGTCTGCCCTGTCACCCAGCAGATGAAGGTCAAGGGCCCTTCTAGGGCAGGTGGCACAGGCAGGGCCACTCCACCTGGGGCCAGGGACACCGGCCTGCAAGTCCCGCCCTGGGCCTGCAGTCTTCTGTCCAGCCAGGGAGTCTCACTTCCTCCCTTCTGCTCTCTGGAGCAGAAGACCCGCTCCTCCTACGCTCTGATCCATCTCCGGCAGACCGCAGCCGAACTCCACTTAAACCGCTCGGCAAATAGCTGGTGATGGGGCCCCGTGCCCAAAGCCCACCTGTCTCCCCCAAATTCAAAACCCCCATGTGTGTTTTCCCCCCTGGTCCTATGGAAGCTGGGGCAGACCCCTGAATTATAAAGCCACAGGAAAGTAAGATAAACCTTCCCTAGTTTTCTTCCACTGGAAAAAAAACAGATTTTATTTATTATTTATTGTTTTTTGTTTTATGTTTTTAAATCTTTTAAAAATAAGAGAAGGATAGATAGATTCCCACATGTGCCCTGACTGGGATCCACCAGGCAAACCCCACCTGGGGCCGATTCTCTGCCCATCTTGGGCCATGCTCACAGTCGGAGCTACTTTTAGCGAGGCTCCAAGGAGCCATCCTCAGTGCCGGGGCTGATGTGCTTGAACCAACGAGGCATGGTTTTGCAGGGGAGGAGGGTGGGGAGAAGCAGATGGTCACTTCTCCTGTGTGCCCTGACTGGGAATTGAACCCGAGATGTCCGTACACCCAGCAGACAGTCTATCACTGAGCTAACCAGCCAGGGCTGAAAAAGACAGATTTTAGAAAAGCAATTCTTTCACCTATCCTATTGTAAACTATATACCATTGGTGGCTTTTACCCTCACAAATTTACAACCCTAACTTAGTTTGTCTCTGCTCCTCAATAGTTTTCAGGGCTGCCTCCTCTCACCTTGGTTTCTGAAAGTCCTTGGGTTTGGCCTCACCTGTGGTGGAGCAGTGGATAGAGCACGGACCTGGAACGCTGAGGTTGCTGGTTCAAAACCCTGGGCTTGCCCAGTCAAGGCCCATACAACAAGCGAGCAACAAACAACTAAAGTGATGCAACTCTGCTTCTCGCTAAACCCCCCTCCCACCCTGTGAAATCAATAAATAAAATCCTTTTTCTTTAAAAAAAAAAAAAGCTCTTGGATTTGATTTAATAGTGAATTAAATGAAAGAGGATTAGTGAGGAGCACCATCACCACACATGTCTGTCCTCCCCCAAAGTCCCTGAGTGACTCCAAGAAATGTCTGACATTTGTGAAGAGAAAAATAGCATGCACCAAACATAATACTAAGATGAACGAATATCCGCAACAAAAGACTTGTTTCATATAACTGAGCTTTATGGAAGGCAGGCTCATATTCCCCGCCACCCAAACTCCCGTCCTCACCCTGGTGAGGAGACTGTTCCAGGCCCTGGCCGGGTAGTTCAGTGGGCCACTTGTGTGTCCGTCCCATGTTTGATCCCTGCTCAGGACACACAAGAGAAGTGACCATCTGGTTCTCTTCCGCCCCCTCTTCCCTTTCTCTCTCTCTCTTCCCCTCCCGCAGCCAGTGGCTCAGCTGGGTCCAGTGTCAGCCCTGGCGCTGAGGATAGCTCGGTTGATTCGAGCATGGGCCCCAGATGGGGGTTGCCGGGTGGATCCTGGTCAGGACACATGTGGAAATCTATCTCTCCTTCATTCATTTAAAAAAAAAAAAAGGAAAAGGAAAAGAATGTTCTAGACTCTAACTCCTCTAGTGAACCATCAAGTGTGTTGGAGTGGGCAGAAAATGGGGTGTGGAGTCCAAACTCTGTTGAGCTTCTACTTTGTGACAGATACTATCCTAGGCAGACCTTTCACGTGCTGCCTCATTTAATCTTTTTCTTTCCTTTTTATTGAATCTATTGGGGTGACATCGGTGAACAAAATTATACAGGTTTCCGGTGCACAATCCCACAACACGTCATCTGTACGCTGTGTTGTGTGTTCACCGCCCCAAGTCTTCTCTCTTTCATCACCACTTGTCTTTCCATCCCCTTCTCCACGTCCCCTACCCCCCAGTCAACACACTCTCGTCCATGTCCACGAGTTTCTTTATTTTTTGCTCAATCCCACCCAAATCTTGTCTTTCCTGTTCTCAGAATTCTTCGGCTCCTTGAACTAGCGCCTCTTCCACTTTCTCTTTTAACGGTTTCAAAATGGGTGAGTTCTCCTACACACGCACACATCTCCCTGATCTCCTCCCCGCCCTCTGGGTAGGAGGGAGCCTAACCTTGCAGGCACTAGGTCTTGAGATCCTTTTCATTGTTGACTAAGCTTGGCCTGGCGCGGGACTGCTCGCTGTGTGTGGTCCTGCGGCCGCACCTGAGTGGCTCTCCGCCCGCTGGGCCCCGCGCAGGCGCACTGAGGCCAGGCGGAGTTCCCTCCCGTGCCTCGGTCCCTGCCCCGGCGGCGAAAGGAGATGTGAAACCTTAAGGCGGCCGCCAGCACAGTAGATTTCACTTCTCCATTAATGAGAAGACAGAGGGTGATTTTTAGAATAAAGAAAGAAAAACCCATGGACCTGTGCTCAGCGAAGCAGTTTCTTCCTTCCACTCTTCCTCTCAACCCTGTTTTGTTTTTTACAGACGTACTTCTGTCCCTCACCTCTAGTCAACATACCCCCCCCCCCAAAATTTCAACTTCCCTGGCCATTGTTGGTGATTTGATAACTATGTATGCAGCACGAGGCCTGAGCCCCAGCCAGCTTTCTACACACTGTCCCAATGTCCCTGCGGCTGTGCAAGGGCCCAGGAGTGAATTCTCCCTTCACCGAGTGCTAGACGCGCAAGCCGCTGCAGGGAGTGCCGGGAGGAGGCGAGGCCCGGAGGTGGGCGGGTCTCTGCCTCCCATCATTCTCTCAGAGGTCAGCTGGGAAGTGAGAAGAAACATTATAAAGGAAAGCATTTACGTTAAAGTAAGGTGACCAACATTTTTACAAGGAAACGGAGGACAAAAATGAATTGAAGAAAACAGTATCGTCAATCAAAGAAACAGTCTCTTCACTGCAACAATAATACACTATAATATGATAAATGCATAATAAAAAACATTTGTAATATTTTATATTGTAATTATGCTTAGATGCCTATTAATTTTTAATAACTAAGAAAAAAAGTACTCATTCAGATACAAATACGTCCCATCCCACGCAATGGATCGACTCTGCATCGATCGAATACGGCCATGTACAGGTTAGTCTTCCAATATCAAAAAGGAGGACGTGTAGGAGGACACTTTTCGAGGGAGGACGGAACTTACAAAAGAAGGACTGTCCTCCTTAAAGGAGGACGATTGGTCACCTTAGTTAAAGTGAGCACGCAACAAGGCCAGTGGACTTAAAAGAGAAAAGAGACTCCATCACTGTGGCACCCTCCCCGTCAAGGGGACCTGCAGGTGAGCCTGGAATATGGGGCTGGGGTCTCGTCAGAGAAGAGGAGGCCGCGGTTCTCGGTCCTGGCGGCATAGCTGCATGAGCCTGGCTGTGTTATGAGGGGCTGTCCGGAGTCTGCCAGGAGCCCGGGTGGCTCCCACGTAAATGAGCTACCACGACGTAACCGGCGCTGCACGTTGACGGAAGCCACAAACGCGGTCTCAGGCTTTTCCTGAGAGTATAGCCATGACAAGAGATCTCTGCTGGGTGCTTCCTAACGTCACTCCCGCTAAGTTCTCAGGTTTCTCTTTTGGACAGATGGTTTTAACTCAAACCTCTGCCTTATGAACTCAAAAGTTGCTCAACCCACCAATCATTTGTAATCTAAAACCAATAGCAGGAGACTAGTTGTGTGACTTCCTTCCATGTCTTTTCTTTTTTTCTTCTTCTTCTTTTCCAGGTGAGAGGAGGAGAGATTGAGAGATAGACTCCCACGTGTGCCCCAACAGGAATCCACCCGCTGGCAACCCTATATGAAGGCAATGCTCTGCCCACCTGGGGCCATGCTCACAACAGAGCTATTTTTAGTGTCTGAGGGAGAGGCTTCACGGAGCCATGCCCGGGGCAATGCACTGGAACCAATCAAGCCATTGCTGCAGGAGGGGAAGAGAGAAAAAGAGGAGCAGGAGGGGTGGAGAAGCAGATGGGCACTTCTGTGTGCCCTGACCGGGAATCAAACCCGGAACATCCACACACCTGGCCAAAGTTCTACCACTAAGCCAACCAGCCAATGCCATCCAAAGTCTTTTCAAAACGATACACATCTGCACCCTGCCAGGATTACATGACTCCTGGTCTGCCCAACTTCATCCGCTCCTCCTCCCTCTCCCTCTTCCCTGTCAGGGTTCGTGCTCTAAAGCCTGACTTTGGGGTTATAGTTGCTGAAACTAGTTCATCATCTTTCCATTCTGCAGCCAAAGTACTTGAACTACTAGAGAATATTCTACCTCATTTGTCACTGCAAATGTTATCTCCATTTTAACTATAAAAAAACAGAAGTAGAAGGTTACTGTTGCCCAGATTTACCCAGATCCTCAGGATTTATTATTATTATTATTATTATTATTATTATTATTATTTTTAGAGAGAGACAGAGACAGACAGAAACAGACAGACAGACAGGAAGGAAAGAGATGAGGAATACAAGCTCATAGTTGTGACACTTTAGTTGTTCTTGGATTGCTTTCTCATGCTTTGTCCAGGGGGCTTTACCTGAGCCAGTGACCTTGCTCAAGCCAGTAACCTAGGGCTCAAGTCAGCGACCTTTCGGCTCAAGTCAGCAACCATGGGGTCATGTCTATGATCTCACACTCAAGCTAGCAATCCCGCACTCAAGCCAGCAAACATGGGGTTTTGAACCTGACTCCTCAGTGTCACAAGTTGCTCCATTCACTGCTCCACCACTTGGTTGGGCAGGATTTATGATTCTAAATCTTGCACTCCTAATAATCGATTTAAATAATTGAAAATTGCCAACAATTTATAATAATAATAATAATAATAATAATAATAAATATATATATCTAGAAATTAACAAAAATATCAGAACTTTACAGGGGGAAACCTTTATTAAATTACATAAATGATGACTTCAAGAAGTAAAGAAACATACCTTTTTCATGGATGGGGCATCCTAACATAATGAAAAAGTCTATTTCCCTCATATCTCTAGCTAAAATAATGTCCCAACCAAAATCATAGCAAGATTTGGGGAGAACTTGACAAACTGATCCAAGAGTGTAAATGGAAATAAAGTTCATGATTATTTTAGACAATTTTGGTAAAGAAGAGCACATTTAAAACAATATGACAAACCATGGCCAGTGGGCTCAGTGGTAGAGCATCAGCCAAGTGTGTAGATGTCCCGGGTTTGATTCCCAGCCAGGGCACACAGGAGAAGCAACCATCTGCTTCTCCACCCCTCTGCCTCTCTCTTCTCTCTTTCTATCTGTCTCTTCCTCTCCCGCAGCCATGGCTCCATTGGAGCAAAGTTGGCCCAGGCCCTGAGGATGACTCCATGGCCTCTGCCTCAGGTGCTAAAATAGCTCAGTTGCCAAAAGAGCAACACCCTAGATCAGGCATGGCCAACATACAGCCCGCGTAATGAGTTTATGCGGCCCGCGATTAAATTTTTAATATTCTCTGCACGATGCACTATGGAAATGAAATAAGTGGTACTTTTAAATTGTTATACATAAACCACGATATCTTCAGTAATCTTCAGCTCAACTTATATTTGTGAACAAACTTTTTCTTTAATGAATCTAAATAAAAGTACAACAAGATCAAGATTGAATGATTTACATTTGGAGGCTGTGTTAAGAATAGCTACTACAAGTATAGAGCCAGATATTAAAAAAATAATAGGCAATGCAAAGCGCCTCAACACATCACATTAGCTTTTTTGTTAATTTGTTGTACTAAATTACTTATATTTATTCATAAACAAATTTCATAATAAAATTTTGTTTACTTAAATGAATCATTTTTGTATTTAACATTTTTTAATTTTAATATTTTGTCTGACCTGTGAAAAAAGTTTTCTTTCTAATCTGGCCCGGGGGCAGAAACTGTTGGCCACGCCTCCCCTAGATGAACAGGGCATCATCCAGTAAGGGGCTTGGCAGGTGGAGCCTGGTCAGGGCGCATGTGGGAGTCTGTCTGCCTCCTCTCCTCTTACCGAAAAAAAAAAAATGGTTTTTTCCATAAAAAGAATTAGAATAAAACTGTTTTATGAAATGTGAGAGTGGAAACAGAAATATGCCTACATTAATATATTACATAATAAAATGTGATTTTAAATTTGTCAGTTGGTAACTAAATAAAGGTAGTTTGACTATTGCCTTATAACTTCTGTATCTCAAATTTTATATATTCAAATTTGTTCAAAATTTTTAAAATTATTCTCATTAAGAAAATGAAGTATTATTACCTTATCACTTTATATTCCAGAAAAAAATTTGTAACTTTACTGTTTATGGCTGGGAAGGATTTCGCAAGGTTGTAAAAGCAGAAATCATATGGATTCTGAAGGTCAAAATTAAATCTAATCAAGGAAAAAAATGTGTATACAGCCATGGCCGGTTGGCTCAGTGGTAGAGCGTCGGCCTGGCGTGTAGAAGTCCCGGGTTCGATTCCCGGCCAGGGCACACAGGAGAAGCACCCATCTGCTTCTCCACCCCTCCCCGTCTCCTTCCTCTCTGTCTCTCTCTTCCCCTCCCTCAGCCAAGGCTCCATTGGAGCAAAGATGGCCCGGGCGCTGGGGATGGCTCCTTGGCCTCTGCCCCAGGCGCTAGAGTGGCTCTGGTCGCGGCAGAGCGACGCCCCGGAGGGGCAGAGCATCACCCCCTGGTGGGCAGAGCATTGCCCCCTGGTGGGCGTGCCGGGTGGATCCCGGTCGGGCGCATGTGGGAGTCTGTCTGACTGTCTCTCCCGGTTTCTAGCTTCAGAAAAATACAAAAAAATAAAAAAAAGTGTATACATTTAACTGATGAGCAGCAAATGGAAGGCCTTTGCAGTATTTATAATGACATAAGATTACCACACAGACTATATTAGAAGTCCCCACAGATTCACAAGGAAGACAAGAACATGCAATTTTTTAAAAAAGACAGAAGATGTGAATCGGCAACGCACAGAGCGAGAACCCTATGGAAAGACGCCAGTCTCACTAGTAATGAGAGAAAAGCACATTAAAACCAGGCACCCCTTGACACAGGCTGTAGCGCCAACACCTGGGAGTCAGGTAAGTCCAGGAAAATGAGAACCGGTTGCTCTGTTGGTGGGGGCGTAAACTCTTCATGATCCCTGAATTATAGAAATGTACAAATTAGTTGGGTGGGAAAAAAATTTTAACATAGGCACTGAGGCAGGGTATCTTCTAGAGGAAAGCCTGGGGGGAGTGCTTCCAAAGCTGGAGGACTCAGACCTGGAAGAGTTCATTCAACAGAGACCAATCAGGGCTGCAGGATTAGGAGAGGGTCATGGGTGAGGTCGAACTCGGGCTGGATCTATAGCGTTGGGTAAGATAGGAACAGAGCCCTGGCCGGTTGGCTCAGTGGTAGAGCGTCAGCCTGGCGTGCAGGAGTCCCAGGTTCGATTCCTGGCCAGGGCACACAGGAGAAGCGCCCATCTGCTTCTCCACCCTCCCCCTCTCCTTCCTCTCTGTCTCTCTCTTCCCCTCCTGCAGCCAAGGCTCCATTGGAGCAGGGATGGCCCGGGCACTGGGGATGGCTCTGTGGCCTCTGCCTCAGGCGCTAGAATGGCTCTGGTCACAACAGAGCAACCCCCCCCCCCCCGATGGGCAGAGCATCGCCCCCTGGTGGGCGTGCCGGGTGGATCCCAGTTGGGCGCATGTGGGAGTCTGTCTGACTGCCTCCCCGTTTCCAACTTCAGAAAAATACAAATAATAATAAAAAAAAAAGGAACAGGCGGAATAGAAAAAGGAAAGTATCACAGAGGGAGGAGAAAGTCTGGGCCAATGCCCTAAATTTAGCGAAGACAGAGTGATATTGTCAAGGAAGAGGGAGAAAACGCATTCATTGAACAGCGTTGATTCCTGCTGGGAAGAGTGGCTGATATATTTTATTATTAAAAGAGGGACCCTGAGTAGAGAGGTCTTGAATGTTTTTTTGAGTAGTATGGTAAGTGACCGTCTAACAGACAAAAAGAAAAAGAAAGAAAAGTGACAGTGTAACAGAATGCTTGCTGGGAAAGCACCTAGCCTAAACCTGTCTCTTTACAGATGAGGAATTTGAGGCCCAGAGAGAGGATGTGACTTGTGTAAGGTCACACAGCGTAACAAAAGCAGCTTTAAGGCTTGACTGGCAGGAATTTCTGCATACGTTTACAAAAAAAAAGATAGAAATGCGGAAGGAGTAGAAAGCAATAACGGCAGATGTAGAATGGTGAAGTGAAAAGAAAAACCTCTCAAAGGGAGAAAATGCAGTCCTTGGAGGAAGATTCAAAGTAGGTTCCAGAAAAGAGAAGGCGGTCAATGCTGCTGCTGAGGACCCCGTAAACATCCTTGCTCAGCTATTGAGCACCTTGTCCACACGCCACTGTTCTTCGCATCCAACAGGTAGTCACATATTTAAACTTCACAACAACCCTGTTAAGGTGGGCACTACTGTTATCAGCATCTTTTACGGAAAATAATACCAAGGCACAGAGAGGTTAAGTAACCTGCCCAAGGGCACACAGCCAAAATTTGATGGCCATGGTTGAATTCCCAGCAGCTGGGTTCCAGAGCTGTACGCTCCACCAGTACACGTGCTGCTCTTAGAAGTCAGTTGGTTTCAGAGAAGATAGAGCCCCCAGAAAGAATTGCTATCTTCCCGTAGGTTGGATTCTGGTACAATCCGAAGAACAAAGAGTCCTCTCCAAAACCAAAGTAATTTCACTCCTAACCTTAATTCCACCCTTCCCCCTTCTCCAAAGCAACTGTATCCTGGCCCCACTATCCGCCCAGGACAGCACCATCAGCTCTACTTGGACCAGCCACTCGGGCCAAAGACCAGCCCGTTGGGACGGACGCGTGAATTCTGGGCCCCTTCCAGGCTGCTCAAACTTCGCTCCAGGAATCGGATTATACCGTTTCCAGCGGAACGATAAGGTGAAGTGAGAACAGCATCTGAAGTCTCCTTTCACCCCCTCCTGCACTCCCGCTTCCCGACTGTGGCGAAGGTGGAAGGAAATTGTACACTTCTCAGGGCAGCGAAATGCAGAAATACCCACAAGCAACTACTCCACCGCTTTGTGGGCTGATGACCAGGAAGGCACTCCGCCTTCGTTCTCGCAGTTAGCGCGCCCTGGCGGGCGTGCAGCCGTCGCGTGGTGCTGACACAGGGAACCGCATGCCGCCTGGAGTGGCCGGGGGCTTTCCCATTTCCCGTCCTGAGGAGGACAAGCTGTGTCAGGGTGAGGCACGCTGCATTTGAAGTGTCAGGTCACTCAAGTCAAGCTATCCAGAAATGAACATCATGGGTTTAAAAAAAAAAAAAAAAGCCACACCAATAGAAAGTAATAAGATTTATTGCCTTGAAGTAGGAAGGGTTTGGGTCCTCATAGAAAGGTCGCTCCGGGTTCCCCTGGGCGCAAGCCGAGGGATAGCACAGCCCCCAGCCGAGAAACCTGTACACACACACACACGCACACACGCACACACACACGCACGCACACACACACACACACGCACGCACACACACACGCACGCACGCACACACACGCGCGCGCACACACACGCATGCACGCACACACACATGCACGCATGCACGCACACACATGCATGCACGCACACACACGCACGCACACACACGCACGCACACACGCGCATGCACGCACACACATGCATGCACGCACACACACGCACGCACGCACACACATGCATGCACGCACACACACACGCACACGCACGCACACACACGCATGCACGCACACACACGCATGCACGCACACACACACATGCACGCACACCGCCCGCGGGAGACCAGGCCCTCCTGCTCGGAGAAGGAGCAGTCCTGGGCAGCACGTGTGAAACCCGAGCGGCTCCTGCTGGGGTGGCTGAAATTGCTGGCACCGGACTCCGGTCAGGAAGACTCAGTCTGGGGAGAGAGAAGGATACAGGAAAGCCATTAGGGGGATCCCCCTCCTCCCCAAAGGCCCCTCCCGGCTGGCAGTACACCCTTCAGAAGTCGATCTCTGCTTGTCCCCAAATCCTCTCCAAGCACCTTCCGACAGCACCCCAAATCACTCCTCTCCCACTCAGAGCCACGCCTGCGTGTGTAACCGGGACCCCAGGGAGGCAGAGCCCCTGGTGCCCGATACCGCCTCCCCACCCAAGGGTCTGAGGGCCACTCTACGTCCTTCTCGTGCCTGCGGCTATCCCGGCTCGCCCACGCATGCGCCGCGGCGTGGCTGTGGCTCCGGGAGCCCGCCAGCGCCCCAGAGGCGCGGCCCTACCGTCTGAGCAAGGCTTCCGGGAGCGGATGATGAGGACCAGGCCGACGAGGACGCCCAGCACACCCAGGCCGAAGGCCACGCCGCACAGCACGTTCTCCAGGAGATCTGAGGGCAGCGCGTTGCGGGGCACTGGGGACAAGGGGCGCAGTGGGTGGGGAGTTCTGGCTGGGGAGCCCCCACCCTGGGGAATGACCAGGAGGACACCGGGGCACGGAAGGCTGAGGCTGGCTCAGAGGGAGCATGGACCAAACCAGGTCCAGGCAGGGACAGAAGGCTCTCCCGTGGGTCTGCCCCTTATGGTCCCCGAGTGAACAGGGCTTCCGGGGGGCGGGTCTCACCCCAATAGTCAATTGCCGTGTAGCCATCAATTTCGTGAGTCACGATGCAGGAGTACAGGTCCGAGGGTTCTGGTGTGACGTTTAAGTAAGAAAAGGCCTGGAAGGTGAGTCCATCAACGGCTGAGACAAACGTGGGCCGGGTGCCTTCCACGGGGACCGAGCGATGCTGCCAGGTCACCGTCAGCGTGGGCGGGAAGAGGTTGCTCACAGAACAGACCAGCGTGTTGGGCTTGCCGAACTCCAGGGGCCTCAGGGTGAACACCTCCGGGATCGGAAACCCTGGTGGGGTGCGGTGTGAAGGGAAGAGGGACTTGGTTAGATGGCACCCAGTGGCACCCAGAGGGGTGGGCAGAGAGAGTCCAGGGGACCGGGCGGGCTCGGGGGGCTGACATGAGGGAGCGGCTGGGGCCCTGAGGGGGTCTTCTAGGCAAGAACCAGAGCTGGACCGAGAGCCAGCGCCAGCGCCAGCGCCAGCCCGCTCCGCACGGGTCCCCCCTGACTTCCTGCAGCACTTCCTGTCCAGACCGCACACCGGCGGCTGACCACGAGCTGTCTTCTCATTTAAACACCGGCATACCCTCTGGCACGTCCACTCTGCTCTTCTGTCTCGCTGAGCCCCGTGACGACGCAGGCCCTGACACTCACTAGGCCTCAGCTGCTCCCTGCTGACTTTATCAAGCTCCGCAAATAGTAGCCCTGAAGGCCTCTTCATCCTAAGCACCTGTCTTCTGACTGGTAGAAAACTGAAGGCCCCAAGGGAAAACCGGGACAGGGGGCAGGGGTGGGGGCAGGTGTGAAGGGGACCAATCATTCAGTGTACAGATTCGTGAGGTTAGGAATCCAGTCCGCATCCCCTCCCACAGAAGGTCCTGACCTCTGGACACTGGGATTTGCCCCTCAAGTCGTGGGCCTAGCTTCTGGATCATATCTTGGCAGAACCCTTTGTCAAAGAAAATGGCGGAAATATCTTCAGACTGCTGAGCCCAGTCTGCAAATTCAGGCAGGCGAGGCACCCGGATGCTCTGGGTAAAGTCGAAGGAGAAAAGCTGGTCCCCGTCGTAGGTCTCGGACAGCGCCACGTTGGGACTCCAGTCCTGACAGTACATTGTGTGCTGGAACGTGTGGTTCTGCAGGTCGTCCCGCCACGCTGCAGCAGGGGTGCAAAGCAGACGGCACGCGGTTCAGGGGGGACCTCCTCCTCCTCTACCACCAGAGGGGGAGGGCTGGGGTAGACCCCCTTCTCGGGTCGGTCATTTGGGCTCTCCCACCCAGTGGGGGTGAAAAATTACAGATCTCTCCAAACTCCCCTTGCCCAGGAAGGAGGTGGCTGGAGGCTGAACGTCAGCCTGTACTCTGCTCACCACGCCTGCGTCCTGGCACAGAGCTGCATCCTCCCAAAGAGCAGAACTTGGTCTAGTTCACAGGCCCCCCGTATCGACCTGTGGAGGACCTGGAGGGGCTCCCCAGTCTTAGAAGGGAGGGTAGCCTCCCCAAGCTATGGATGACACTGTGCCCAGACACGCATGGTAAACCGAAAAACCAGGTTCCGGCTTCTTTTCAGCCACTCCACTGAAATCAGGGCTCTGTGAAAACAACTTCCCCTCCGTCCCTCGACCGTCCAGCCCTGAGATGCCAAGATGGGGAAGTGACTCCCTGGCTGCAAGATCCCTATTTTTTTTTTTTAAACTCTGGCAGGAAGCCCCGTAGCCAGAAGGAAACCTTCTACCCAATACCTAGAATACAGGGACTTTAGTGTGAGAGGGAGCTTCCAGCTTACTCTTCCATTCTGCCCCATCCGTTTCAGAGAAGGAAATTAAGGACAAGTACAAGAATGGCAAGGTGAGTCCATGACAGAGTTCAGCGTGACTCTGGAGCGGAACAGTGGAAGTAACATACGTTTCCTTTGTTCGAATCCCAGCTCTACCGCTTCTCAGTGTGTGAGCTGGCACGACTTAGCTAAACTCTGAGCCTCGTTGTCTCCCATATCGAAAATGCATATTATAATTTGTGCCTCAAGAGACTCTTAAATAAAATAATAGCCCCACCCTCACCCCGGACAATGCTTGCCATCCATCCACCGGTAGTAGTAGCCCCCCCATCCTGCTCGTCTCCACTCTCCCACAGTACTTCCCACCACTCACAGCGCACGGGGCTCTCCTCCCAGGGCTCTCTGGGGCAGCTCCCTAGGTTCCAGGCCCGACGGGACTGAAGCAAAGAGGAGGTGCTGGCGTACCTTGAGAGGCGGTCCAGGAGTGGGGCAGCAGCCACAGAAGGTGTAGCAGCCGCAGCAGCGCAGGTCCGGGGCCCTGCTCAGGACCCATCGCTTCAGCCACACTGTGGGGCTAGGAGCGGCTCCCCCAATTCCCTCCCCCGATCCTGTTCCGCCAGCCCCCTGCCGACCAAAGCTGGCCAGGTAGGCTGAGCCAATCACAGAAGTGAAGGCTTCGACATCACCAGTTGCTGGGGAGAGAGGCCCGGGGCCGCAGCCTCCAGAAGACGGCTCTTGCCCCAGGCCAGACTGGTGTGTGTCCCCGGCTGGGCTAGTAGGCGTGCAGGAATGTCTGCCTCCTGGTGGGGATCCCTCTCACTGTCGGCGGCCAGCCTGACCCACGGCTCAGCGCCGCCGCGCGTGGAAATGCCGCTATGGGGAAGCTGCTCTTCCCATAGCAACCCAGGCTCTTCAGACCCCGCGCTCTCTCCCTGGAACCCCCTCCTCTTTCTCAGAGAGGGATTCTCCCTCCATTGTCAGCCCCCGTTCCTCCCGCAGTGCTAGAAAATAGAGGTGAATAAAGCATATCCCCGCCTTCAAAGAACTTACAGTCTAGTGGGGGGGGGGGGCGTCCCAGCATATGCGCCCAACAATGTAACGTGTTTAAGAACGTGCCAAGTGGTTTGGAAATAGTAATTTTACAAAGTCGAAGGAATAGGTAAGACACATCAGGAAGGCTTCTAAGAGTCTTGAAGAAAAAACAATTTGACCAACAGAACATGAGAGAAGAGGAAATGCATTCCCCACCTAGGGATAGACCAGCGTGGAGAAGTCAAAGGCACTCCAAGCTCCTTCCTTGGGAGGCCTCCGTGAGGCTGGATGTGAGTGTTGTGGAGACTGCTCCTGTGTCCCTATTCCGTCCTGGGGAGTGTCGAGATGCGCTGGACAAGAGCCGCCAGATCACAGAAGCCCTCTTATTCCACAGGAAGGGTCTGGCGTTTACTTAGCAGATGATGGAGATATTAAAACGGAGGATGCCCTGGCCGGTTGGCTCAGTGGTAGAGAGTTGGCCTGGCATGTGGAAGTCCTGGTTTCGATTCCCGGTCAGGGCACACAGGAGAAGCCTGCATCTGCTTCTCCACCCTTCCCCCTCTCCTTTCTCTCTATCCCTCTCTTCCCCTCCTGCAGCCAAGGCTCCATTGGAGCAAAGTTGTTTCGGGCGCTGAGGATGGCTCCATGGCCTCTGCCTCAGGCGCTAGAAAGGCCCTGGCCACAACAGGAGCAACGCCCCAGATGTCAGAGCATCACCCCCTGGTGGGCATGCTGGGTACATTCTGGTTGGGCGCATGCGGGAGTCTGACTGCCTCCCTCTCTCCCAGCTTCTCACTTCAGAAAAATACGAGGAAAAAAAAAACCCTGCGAAATGCATAATTATTTCAACATTAAAAAAAAATTGTTCAAATATTTCAAACAACAGACTGCAGCTTAGAAAGAATTGAGGCAAAACTGGTGATCACGAATCTGTAGTATATGACACACATATACTACAAAAGTATAAAATAAAAAATTTGTCTCCCCACACACACACTGCCCTCTTGTAGCAATACAGCAATAATTTAGGTGATAAATGGTAAGATCCTGTGTTGGGGACCGAAAATCCAACAGGGTTTTGCAGTGTAGATTTTTGGGGGACAGAGGTGTGGGGAACTGGCTGTAAGCTGACAGTCTGCCCAACCTCCCACCTCACTTGCCTGAATAGGTTGCAAAAAGCTGTTAAGCTGTGGTGCTGGATTGTTTACACTCATCCTACCTCCCATGTCCCCCAGAAAGACTGGAGGCAAGTTTATTTTCTTTCTTTTTTTTTTTTTTTTTTTTTTTGTGTGACAGAGACAGAGAGAGGAATAGACAGACCGGAAGGGAGAGAGATGAGAAGCATCAATTCTTTGTTGCGGCACCTTAGTTTCTCAGTGATTGCTTTCTCATATGTGCCTTGACCGTGGGGCTACAGCAGACTGAGTGACCCTTTGCTCAAGTCAGTGACCTTGGATTCAAGCTGGTGAGCTTTGCTCAAACCAGATGAGCCCGCGCTCAAACTGGCGACCTCGGGGTCTCAAACCTGGGTCCTCCGTGTCCCGGTCTGATGCTCTATCCACTGCGCCACCACCTGGTCAGGCGAGGCAAGTTTCTTCTATCCTTTGTTTTGTGTAAAGTTAAGATGTTATGTATGGTGGGAGTTTTCTGCACTTGGTAGAATTCTTGAGTTGCCTTGGAAACGTGATCAGAGATCTCTGATTTCTTAATGGCCTCACTTTGCCCTATAAATAAAGCAAGAAGTGGGTGTGGAGCGTGCTCTGTGCTTGCCACCAGCAACTGCAAAGCCCTCCTAAGCCTATCCTCTTACTTTAAGCCTGTATTCTTCATTCCACACTGTTCCCACTCAGGACCTGGAATTACTAGCCATGCTGGTTCGTGGCAACCCTGCCCTGGCCAAATAGATCAGTTGTCCCATGGTGCAGAGGTTGCTGGTTCAATCCCCAGTCAGGGCACATACAGGAACAGATGGTTCTGTCTCTCTCTTGTTCTCTCCCTTCCTTTCTCTAAATTCAACAAAATTAACATTTTTTTAGGGGAGAGATGGGGAGCTAGGGAGGCAGATTCCTGCATGCACCCAGATGGGGATGCACCCGGCAACTCTATCTGGAGCCAATGCTCATTACTGAGCTATTTTTAGCACCAGAAGCTGATATGCTAGGACCAACCAAACTATCCTCAGTGCCCAGGGCCACGCTAAACTATTGAGTTTGGCTGTGGGAGGGGAAGAGAGAGAGAGAAGGGGAAGAGGGAGGAGAAGAGAAGAAGATGGTTGTTTCTCCTGTGTGCCCTGACAGGAGATCAAACCTGGGACTTCTACATGCCAGGCCTATACTCTATCCACTGAGCCACCAGCCAAGGCCTCAATAAAATAAAAATTAAAAAAATTTTAAGATCCTAAGTTAAGTCATGAAGAGAGGAGATTGAGGGATTCAAATATTGAGATCATTAGGAAGTAAAATCTAATGGCTCTTGGCTACTGATTGGATGTGGGAAGGTGAGGTGGAGGGCCAGGGACAAACATCCGGTTTTCTAGGTTGGGATGGGAGGTGGGGTGAGTAATCAACAACAAACTGAATCAAAACAGGGAGGGGAATGCATAGAAGCAGGTTTGATGCAGAAGAGAATGAATTCAGTTGTGTTCATTTTGAATTTGAGATGCCAGTGGAACAGCCACGCAGGAGGCGTGAGATAAATGAGTGCGGATTTCGGCTACGGGCCGAAGAACCTTCGTTTGAGAGTCATTGACACAAAGGTTGAAGCCGAGGTGGAGGAAGAGATCACCCAAGCGAACTGTGCAGAGGTGAGGGGGAGCGACACAGGACATAGTCGGCGTGCGACAATCTAACAGGAAGCCAACTGGTCAGTCCACACCTGGCAGACTCCAAGGTGGAGCAGTCCAGAGCGCACGCAGCGTGGGAGGCTGCGCCGGGCACGGACACTGCGTGAGCACCGGTCCACGGAAACGCACTAGCTCGCGAGAACCTGGTGGCAGCGGGAGCAGCAGAGGGCTGGAGGAGCAAGGAAGAAAGAGGCAGATGGAAAAATAAATAGAGGTGTTCCGTGAAGAAGGGCGAGGGCAGCGTTATCGAGTGCCGCTCAGAAATCAAGGAAAGAGTGGCAAGTGTCCTTTGATTGGGTCACTCCGTGACGGCTGACAGGTCTATGGAGAGCCGCTCGCTCGCTGCAGTGTTGCAGTGGGAGGGACTCCAGATGGCGGTGGGCTGCGGAGTGGGAGGTGAGGAAGAAACTGACAGCGTAGAGCTGCCTGTTTCACAGAGAAAGGAGAAAGGCAGACGGGGCGGGGGAAGGAACAACTACCGTGGCGATTAAGCGAGCTCAGAAATCAATCCCTGTGAATGTGGTCCGTCCACGTTTCCGAGACTTTCAGTAGCTACACTCCCTTTTAGAAAAGCGAAGAACAGCCCCAAGCAGAAACAACCCCATGACCTCCTGGAAGAGTTTGCGACGTGAGCGCGCACGCGCGCGTGCTGGGGGCGGGGCAGGCGCAGGGCCAAGGTCGGAGAAGGGCTGTGAAATAACTGTGTTGCACTCCACAAACAGAACGTTCTCCTAACGCCCGTCCCGCTGTGGACTAACCCACGTTAGTCGCGGTGGTGGGAAGATTCAGGCCCCTTGGAAAGTAGGAAGTCTGTGACATCACCAAGCCTGGGGAGGGGAGAAGATTGGGCACACGACCACCAGGGGTGTCAGCTAACCTTTGCCGTGAAGGACCCGAAAGGAAGTATTTGAGGCCTGTGGGCCACTCTGTCCAGGGCATGAATTCGCCCCGGCTCGCAGAGTCCCAGACAACTCGGGAATGGCAGAGGAGGCTGCGCGGTTTCCTCCCGCTTCTCCACTCCTTGGCTTCATCCTTCCGTCTCCTTCCTGGACTCCTCTCTTTCAGCTATTCTTTAAAAATATATATCCGTGTCTCTGGAATTTTGTTCCTAACCTTCTTTTTACTTACGGACATTGGAATTTAAATTTCATATAACTTTTGTGGCTTACGAAATATATTTTCCCAACCATTTGGAGGCACGAAACCCGTTCTTAGTTCTTGGCGGCACAGAAACAGGCGATGGGCTGGATTTTGCTCCCAGGCCACGGCTTGCTGAACACTGTTCTTCTGCGTGTGTGGTCAGAATTGGGATGAGGGTCCCAAAGTGAACCCATCCTCTCAAGAAGAGTCCACTGGCCCTTGAGGATGACCACTGGCTAATGGGCACATCGTCCCAGGTGTCATGGATTGTTTGGAAGGAGGCCCGTGGGAAAATGGAAGAGGTCTGTGTGGGAAGGCTGGGAACACCTACAGCAGATGCTACAACTGCTCTGGTGGGAGGGATGAGGCAGAGGGGCCAACCTGTCCAGAGAGCCAAGAGGTCTGGGCCAGACCAGCGTGAGGAGAACCAGAACCCCCATCAGCAGGACAAGGTGAGGACTGGTTACCTCCCCTCCCTCCTGGTGTACATGGTAACCAGTTCACACGTAACTCCCCCTCCCTCCATGTAACCCTTCTGCCCTCCAACAACCGCCAACATGGATGATCTCACAGAACGGTCTCTCGTCAGTCTGGGGAAATGGTCATCTTGGGTGGGAGAGGAGCCCAGCGTCCCAGAAACTCTCCCCTTTGGTCTTCCGACATGAATGCCTCTGAGAACTGCAGCATGGCACTCTAAACCCAGCAGGTCGCGGCTTTCTGACACCCAGCTCTCCCTCTACGACTGCCCCCACCCCCCATTTTTTTCTGGGCAGTGCCAAAGTTTCTGAAAAAAGTCATGGCGCCTGACCAGGAGGTGGCACAATGGATAGAGTGTCGGACTGGGATGCTGAAGACCCAGGTTCGAGACCCCGAGGTTGCCAGCTTGAGCGCGGGCTCATCTGGTTTGAGCAAAAGCTCACCAGCTTGAGCCCAAGGTCACTGGCTCCAGCAGGGAGTTACTCGGTCTGCTGAAGGCCCGCGGTCAAGGCACATATAAGAAAGCAATCAATGAACAACTAAGGTGTTGCAACACGCAACGAAAAACTAATGATTGATGCTTCTCATCTCTCCGTTCCTGTCTGTCCCTGTCTATCTCTCTCTCTGACTCTCTCTCTCTGTCTCTGTATAAAAAATAAATAAACAATAAAAAAAAAAGTCATGGCAACCATCTCTCCACTTTCATCCTTGTCATCTAATCCTTAAACCTCCACAACGAAAGTATCTCACTAGTATTTTTGTGTTGCTAAATCAAGTGGACACTTTGCCCTCTGTGACACTTGACACTGTCGACCAGGCCCTCCTTCCTACTCTTTGGGACCCTGGGCGGCACTCCCTCGCGGTGGCTCCTCCCACCTCTCTCTGCTACCCTCTTCTCAGCCTCCTCTGCACACCCCTCCCTTCCAGCTACACTCTGCTAAGTGTTGGGGTTCCCTCCCTGGAGGTTTGTCCTGACCCTTTTCTCTCACACGACACATGTCCTGGAAGGCGTTGGCTCCAGCGTGCCTTTCCCCACCACCGACTGTCTGACGTAACCCAGATCTACCCTTCAGCTCGGCTCCGCTCTGCTCCCCACCCTCTTGTCCCCACGAGCCCGCAGGCGGCTGGCTCCATTTGGATGTGGTGACAGCAGTTCTCAAACCCATATTCCCCACAGAACTCGTCCTCAAGAAACTTTTTTAAAGGTAATTTATTTCAACACAAAACATATTTATGCAATAATTGTTATGCAACAATGTATTCTATTTAATAAGGCTATTTTGGTTGAAAGCAGTAGAAACCAATTGTTTTCGTTGTGTTTGTTTTTTGGCAGGAGAGGGACACAGCCAGAGAGAAACATTGTTTTCCAGGGATTCAGCTTTTCGGTCTGTCCTCCCTTTTCTTTCCATTTCCACTGGTTCAGGCCGTCCTTGCTTTGTCCGCTGGATTCCTGTAACTTTCTTATCATTGGTCTCGGTCCCAATCTTATTCTTACTTTCCAGTGCTGCTAAAGGGATATATATATATATATATTTTCATTTTTCTGAAGCTGGAAACAGGGAGAGACAGCCAGACAGACTCCCGTATGCGCCCGGGATCCACCCGGCATGCCCACCATGGGGCGATGCTCTGCCCATCCTGGGCGTCGCCATGCTGCGACCAGAGCCACTCTAGCGCCTGAGGCAGAGGCCACAGAACCATCCCCAGCGCCCGGGCCATCTCTGCTCCAATGGAGCCCTGGCTGCGGGAGGGGAAGAGAGAGACAGAGAGGAAAGCGCGGCGGAGGGGTGGAGAAGCAAATGGGCGCTTCTCCTATGTGCCCTGGCCAGGAATCGAACCCGGGTCCTCCGCATGCTAGGCCGACGCTCTACCGCTGAGCCAACCGGCCAGGGCAAAGGGATATTTTTATTATGCATATTTGGTAAATTCTTCTTTTTATCTGGACCCTACTTAACCTACTTGCATATTCCTTTGAGACAAAATCTTCGCCTCCCTCAGGAAGCCTTCCTGAAACTGAATAGAGATTAGTGTGTAAGGCCCTCTGCCGGTTGGCTCAGTGGTAGAGTGTCTGCCGGCTTGTGGAAGCCCTGGGTTCAATTCCGTTTCCAGTCAGGGCACACAGAAGTGATCATCTGCTTCTCCACCCCTCCCCCTTCCTCTTCTGTTTTTCTCTCTCTTCCCCTCCCGCAGCCATGGCTTTGGCTCAAGCAAGTCGGCCACCAACGCTGAAACTGGCTCCATGGACGGCTCTGTGGCCTCCACCTCAGGCAATAAAAAAAAAAAAAAAAAAAAAAAAGGCTTGGTTGCTGAGCAACAAAGCAAAGCAAGCCCTAGAAAGGCAGAGCATCGCCCCCTAGTGGGCTTGTTGGGTATCTGTCTTGGCCTCCCCTCCTCTTACTAAAAGAATAAAATAAAAACGATTAGTGTGAAGCTTCTTCAGTGTGCCTCCACTGCCCCCTTCGCCTCACTGCCTTCCCTGCACCCCACCGCTCTTCCCAGTCCATGTTAGGACCTTCCCACCTGGTGCTTTCTTCCTCGTCCCCGCCACCCCCTACGCCAGAGCGCATGCCCAGCCGCCCAGCTCTCGCACTTACCCTCACTCCCGGCTCAGTCTGTCTCTTCCCCATTCTCACCCTCTCCTTCCAGCTTCGCTACTAGGAGTGGCAAGCCTCTCAGCTGCTCTACAAGGTTGGGCTTTATTATCCCCACTGTAGAAACAAAAACTGTGACTCAAAGAGGTTCACTCATTTACTTATCTAGCAAATGTCTACTGACCACCCTCGATGTGCCTGGAAGTACGCTGGACACCAGACACCCACCATCAAACCTGGAATCTCATGAAAATAAGGAGACTTTAAACAAGTAGACAAACAAATCTAGAAAAGCGGCTTGCAATCTATAACAGCACTTGGATGAGAGAGAGTAACTGGAGTTGGGAACCTCCCGGTACCGTGACGGGATCTGAGGGGCGCGTCGGAGTGAGCCGGGCAGAGTGGGGAGAGGAGTGCACCCCGGAGGGAGCAGCAGCTGTGAGACCCCGAGGCCGGAGAGGGGCTGGCTCCTCCCAGGAAGTGAGGGCGGAGCGCTGTGCACAGCTGGTGAGCAGCAGCTGTAAGACCCCGAGGCCGGAGAGGGGCTGGCTCCTCCCAGGCAGTGAGGGCGGACGCTGTGCACAGCTAGCGAGGAGGAGAGGAGAGCAGCCGAGGCTGGAGAGGGGCTGGCCCCTCCCAGGCAGTGAGGGCGGACGCTGTGCACAGCTAGTGAGCAGGAGAGGACAGCAGCCGGGGCCGGAGAGGGGCTGGCTCCTCCCAGGCAGTGAGGGCGGACGCTGTGCACAGCTAGCGGGGAGGAGAGGACAGCAGCCGGGGCCGGAGAGGGGCTGGCTCCTCCCAGGCAGTGAGGGCGGACGCTGTGCACAGCTAGCGAGGAGGAGAGGACAGCAGCCGGGGCCGGAGAGGGGCTGGCTCCTCCCAGGCAGTGAGGGCGGACGCTGTGCACAGCTAGCGGGGAGGAGAGGACAGCAGCCGAGGCCGGAGAGGGGCTGGCTCCTCCCAGGAACTGAGGGCAGACCGCTGTGCACAGCTGGCGAGCAGGAGAGGACAGCAGCCGGGGCCGGAGAGGGGCTGGCTCCTCCCAGGCAGTGAGGGCGGAGCGCTGTGCACAGCTAGTGAGCAGGAGAGGACAGCAGCCGGGGTCGGAGGCAGCAGAAGCAAGGCCCTGCGGGTGGGACCTTGCGGACCCCAGTGTTGGGTCTCTAAGTGTAGCTACCTCCGGTGCTGCGACTACTTGATTCCTTCTCGTCTCAGGAGTGAGTGTGGCTAAGGTTGGTAGCTGGGCCACCTCAGTGTCGCCACAGCCAACCCGTGGTGCTACTCTGGCCAAGTACGTCCTCCTACAAAGGTAGCTCTCACTTCCCTAATCCAAAAACCTAAACAGCCCCTTCCTTCTTATTATATTCAGCCTTAATTATCTGGCCCAGGTCCCCCGTGCTCTTGAGTCCTATCCCCATGTGACAGAAACTGCTCTCCAATATCAGTAGTAAGCCCCATACAGACTTCGCAAAATCTCTCTACCATTGCAGGAGTTGTTAGACCTGCCAATAAATTATTTTATTTAATGTATGAGTTAGGAAACACATAGTATTGTTTTAACAAGAAAACAGCCTGACCAGGCATTGGCGCAGTGGATAGAGCATTGGACTAGGACATAGAGGACCCAGGTTTGAGACCCTGAGGTAGCCAGCTTGAGTGCAGGCTCATCTGGTTTGAGCAAGGCTCAGCAGCTTGGACCCAAGATCGCTGGCTTGAGCAAGGGGTCACTCGGTCTGCTGTAGCCCCCCGGTCAAGGCAAGTATGAGAAAGCAATCAGTGAACAACTAAGGAGCTGCAACAAAGAATTGATGCTTTTCATTCTCTCCCTTGCTGTCTGTACCTACCTGTCCCTCTCTCTCACTCTCTCTGTCTCTGTCCAAAAAACCCACAAGAAAACATTATTAAACCATCACACTTGTGTTTAGTTTGATAACTGTACATTTTTAAATTCTTTTTTTAAACTGATTAATTGATTGATTTTACCAATGGGGGGCAGGGAAAAACTCATAGTTCCTTCAATTTAGTTGCTCATTGGTTGCTTGTTGTATGTGCCTTGATCCCGGCAAGCCCAGGGTCTCGAACTGGCGACCTCAGCGTTCCAGGTCGATGCTCTATCCACTGCACCACCACAGGTCAGGCTGATAATTGTATATATTTCTTAATTCATTTACAAGTATTATTGTCAGACAAAGTCCAAAGGTGCCACTGAACTGCCAAAGAAGTCCACAGCACAAACAAGCTTAAAAACTCACGCAGCACACCTGAAGTGCTCGTGGAGCCCTCCTGTTCTGCCTTACTCGTATTGCGTCTGCTTTTCCTTCCTGTTTGGTGCTCTTCCGGTGGTTCCACTTCCTGTCCTCACTTAACCCAAAGCTCAGTCCTTGATCCACAACTAAATTCTGTTTCATACCTTCTCCCTTATACATCTCACCTACCTACACGACAGTTGGTCAAATAAGTTTGTAAATATGATATATATGTTTGCTTGCTTATAGTTTGCATTGGGTGTGGGGCACAGACTGTAAGCAGGCAGGGTCCTTATAGCCTAAGACTTAGTTTTGTTTTGTTTTTGTTTGTTTGTTTGTTTTTTGTATTTTTCTGAAGCTGGAAATGGGGAGGCAGTCAGACAGACTCCCGTATGCGCCTGACCAAGATCCACCCGGCACGCCCACCAGGGGGAGATGCTCTGCCCATCCGGGGCATCGCTCTGTTGCAACCAGAGCCACTCTAGCACCTGAGGCAGAGGCCACGGAGCCATCCCCAGCGCCCGGGCCATCTTTTGCTCCAATGGAGCCTTGGCTGCGGGAGGGGAAGAGAGAGACAGAGAGGAAGGAGAGGGGGAGGAGTGGAGAAGCAGATGGGCGCCTCTCCTGTGTGCCCTGGCCGGGAATCGAACCCGGGACTCCTGCACGCCAGGCCGACGCTCTACCACTGAGCCAATGGCCAGGGCACCTAAGACTTAGTTTTAAGACTAAGCTTTTCCCCACACCCTTGACTGTTGCATGATAGGGATGGTGCACTCTTATGAGGAATCCCACTTATGCCTTAGATAAGTGGCTTTGTATCAGAGACTTTATTTGTAGATTGGCTTAAAATGGGGCAGGCTGGGAGCTTGCTCTCTCTCGGTTCTGGAGATTAGCATTAGAGAGGAAAGCAGAGAAAGGCCACGTGGAGGAGAGAAGCAGCCAAGATGGCGGAGTGCTGAAGGAGAAGAGTTTGTTCAGAGAGAAGGAGATGGGAAACAGAGGTAAGGCTGGTGAGGTACAAACCTTTGATTCTAGGAAAACTCGGATAAGTCAGTGGCTTTGGGAGCCCTGAATGGAAAGGGAAGTGTTTTCCCACTGTGTGTATTTCTTGCCCGCCGGGTGCAAGCTAGGATTAAAGGTAATGGCCCACCAGTTCTTGGCTCTGTTGTTTCATTACCGTCTGTCCGAATCCAATGCGAACCTGCAAGGACCAGGCGGCTGTGATGGTGGCCGTGGCAACTGGCTTTACAACGACCCATTCAAACACTGTCTTCAAGATGACTCCCAAATCTACTCTCCTGGTCTTCTTATCCCCCAACTTCGACCCTAGAGTTGAAACTACCTGCTGTGCTTAGCACCCAGAGCAATATATCAATAGAATCCAGGGGCAGCCAGCCTGGACTCAAATCCTAGCCTTGGTCACTTACTAAGTGTGACCATGGCAAATTATTTCACATCTCTTGCTTCAGTTGCTTCATTTGAAAAATGGGGATGAGCCTGACCAGGTGGTGGCGCAGTGGATAGAGCATCAGACTGGGTTGCACAGGTGTAAAGCCAGTAGGCACAGCCAGGGCCACCATCACAGCAGCCCGGTCCATGCAGGTTCGCATTGGATTCGGACAGTCGGTAAAGAAACAATGGAGCCAAAAACTGGTGGGCCATAGTCTTTAATCCTAGCTTGCACCCGGCGGGCAAGTAAAAACACACACTGGGCTCCAAAACCCACTCACATTCAGTGCTCACAAAGCCACTGACTTATCCAAGTTTCCTAGAATCAAAGGTTTCTAGCTCACTAGCCTTATTCTCCTCAGTTCCCCATCTCCTTCCTTATCCCAGATACAAACTCTGCACAAACTGGCTTCTCACTCAGCACTCCGCCATCTTGGCTGCTTCTCCTGGCCACATGGCCTCTTTCTGCTCTCTGCTCTGCTCCCTCTGCTCTCTCATGCTAATCATCCCAGGAACCAAGAGGGCAAGCTCTCGTTCTGCCCCCATTTTATAGTGTAGAAATCCAAACCTTTAATCCAATATACAAAACAGGGAAGTCTCTAATACAAAGTCACTTCTCTGAGGCATGATTGGATTGTACCGCCCTATATCAAAGAGGGTGGGAAAGGCTTAATCCCAAAACCAAGCCCCAGGCTACAGGGATTCGGCCTGCCCACAACACACATTAATATCACCTGGGTAATGGCCTCCACGTGGGCAGTGTCATCTTTAACAAAGTGAGCATAATACATTTTATCTGCCCAACAACAGAACCCAGGTTTGAAACCCTGAGGTCACCAGCTTGAGCACAGGCTCATCCAGCTTGAGCGCAGGGTCGCAGGCTTGAGTGTGGGATCATAGACATGACACCATAGTTGCTAGTGTGAGCCCAGAGGCCACTGGCCTGAAGTCCAAGGCCACTGGCTTGAGCTCAAGGTCGCTGGCTTGAGCAAGGGGTCACTCGGTCTGCTGTAGCCCCTCAGTAAAAGCACATATGAGACAGCAGTCAATGAACAACTAAGGTGCTCCAACAAAGAACTGATGCTTCTCATCTCTGTCCCTTTCTGACTGTCCCTGTCTATGCCTCTATCTCTATCTCTCTCACACAAAAAAAAGAAAAAAGAAAAATGGGGATAACAAAAGTACCTATAGGGTTATAATGGTTAAGAGATTTTAATACAGGTAAAGGACTTAAAATAGACTCTGACATTTCAAGTACTCAATAAATTTAGTTATCACCAGTCTTCGTCTCCTTCCAACCAACATTGCTTTTTAAAATAAATTTATTGACTTAATTGTGGTGATATTGGTCAATGAAAATTATATAGGTTTCAACAGTACAATTCTTTTTAAAATGTTTTCTTAAGTGAGAAGCAGCGAGGCAGAGACTCCCACATGCACTTGACCCGAATCCACCCGGCATGCCCACTAGGGGGCGATGCTCTGCCCATCAGGGCATTGCTCTGCTACAACCAGAGCCATTTCAAAGCCTGAGGTGAGGCTATGGAGCCATCCTCAGTGCCCGGGCCAACTTTGCTCCAATGGAGCCTTGGCTGCAGGAGGGGAAGAGAGAGACAGAGAGGAAGGAGCGGGGGAAGGATGGAGAAGCAGATGGGCACTTCTCCTGTGTGCCCTGGTCGGGAATTGAACCCGGAACATCCATACACCCAACCGATGCTCTACTGCTGAGCCAACCGGCCAGGGCCTCAGCAGTACAATTATTTATTTAGCCCTTTATTCAGTGAGAGGAGGGGACGCAAAGAGACAGACTCCTGCATGTGCCCCCACTGGGATGTGCCTCTACTGGCCACCACCCAGCAAGCCCACTAGGGAGTGATGCTCTGCACATTTGGCTGTTACTCTGTTGCTCAGCAACCAAGCTTCCCTAGCACCTGAGGTGGAGGCCATGGAGCCATCCTCAGTGCCCGGGCCATCTCACTCCAGTCGAGCCATGGCTGCAGGAGTGCCATGGACCAGCAGCTAGGGATTCTGGGTTCTGAGGGAGAACAGTGCGGAATTAAGAAAATAGACTCACTGAGAAGAGAGGATGGGATCGGGAGGCCTCTTCAAAGCTGATGGCAATACCAGAGAGAGCGAGCCTCCGGTCTTTGCTTTATTATATAGCACAGACAATTAAAGCCTTTAATCCAATATACAAATAGGAAGTCTCTGGCACAAAGCCACTCATTTGAGGCATAAATGGGATTCCTCATAAGAGTGCACCACCCTACATCATGCAACAGTCAAGGGTGTGGAGAAAAGCTTAGTGTTGAAAAGATCTTAGTATTAAAAAAAAAAGAAAAAGATCTTAGTATTAAAAGAGTGGGAAAGGTTCAGTCCCAAACCAAGCCTTAGGCTACAATGACCCCACCAGCCCACAGCCCGTCTCCCACACAGGAGGAGAAGAGAGAAGAGGGAGAGAGAAGAGAGGGGTGCTTCACCTGCATGCCCTGACTGGAGATCGCACCCAGGACATCCCCACACTGGGCCGATGCTCTACCGCTGAGCCAACGGGCCAGGGCCAGTACAATTCTATAATACATCATCTGTATATTGTACTGTGCATTCATCACCCGAAGTTAAGTCTCCCATTATCACTCACTCCCCCCCCCCTTTTTTTTTATTTATATTTTTCTAAAGCTGGAAACGGGGAGAGACAGTCAGACAGACTCCCGCATGCGCCCGACCGGGATCCACCCGGCACGCCCACCAGGGGCGAAGCTCTGCCCACCAGGGGGCGATGCTCTGCCCCTCTGGGGCCTCGCTCTGCCGCAACCAGAGCCACTCTAGCGCCTGGGGCAGAGGCCAAGGAGCCACCCCCAGCGCCCGGGCCATCTTTGCTCCAATGGAGCCTTAGCTGCGGGAGGGGAAGAGAGAGACAGAGAGGAAGGAGGGGGGCGGGGTGCCCCCATTTGGAGCAAATGGGCACTTCTCCTATGTGCCCTGGCCGGGAATCGAACCCGGGTCCCCCGCACGCCAGGCCAACGCTCCACCGCTGAGCCAACCGGCCAGGGCCCACTCACTCCCCCTTTACCCTCTTCATTTTGTGTTTGTTGACAGGTGTAGTGCTAGTGACTACAGATATAGAGTTCCTATCCTGTGACATAACCCTGATCAAGTCATTGCTTTAAAACTTCCAGTGGCTCCCCACTAAGTCCAAACTCACAGCCCTAGCAATCCCTCATCGTATTGCCTCAAATAAACTTACCTTTCGGTCTTCTCTCCTACCACTTTACTTCTTCTTTTTTTTTTTACAGGGACAGAGTCAGAGAGAGGGATAGACAGGGACAGACAGACAGGAACGGAGATAGATGAGAAGCATCAATCATCAGTTTTTCGTGGCGAGACCTTAATTGTTCACCGATTGCTTTCTCATATGTGCCTTGACCGCGGGCCTTCAGCAACCCCTTGCTTGAGCCAGCGACCTTGGGTCCAAGCTGGTGAGCTTTTGCTCAAACCAGATGAGCCCACGCTCAAGCTGGCGACCTCGAGGTCTCGAACCTGGGTCCTCTGCGTCCCAGTCCGATGCTCTATCCACTGAGCCACCGCCTGGTCAGGCCCACTTTACTTCTTGTAGTTTAATTCTCTGGCCAGACTGGACTGCACAGCTCTCTGTAAAAATGACCTATGCTATGCTGCTTCTGTCTTACCTCATACCACCCCAGTGTCTAAAATACATATTTGGCAGCAATGACTGTCTTACGATGATTATTTCCTCAATACTGTGCACAGTACCCCGTAAACACATACATGACGGTCTTACCTAAGCCTCACACTTAAGCATCCATTTCCTTCAATATTTGCTCACTTTGTGAGCACTTCATACTGGCCAGGTACCATGCCAGGACCTGGGGATATATGCTAGAGAAAAGAAAACAAACGAACACATGGCCCGACTCTCAAGATCAAAGTCTAATAAGGGAGGGAAACGTGTAATTGCGTAAGTACCACGCCCTGTGGAAGGTGCCGTCAGTCATAAGGACACAGAGGAGTGCGCAGTCGGCTCAATTTGGGAGGCAGGAGTAGGCTGTTCAGCGGCTCTGAGCGCTTACCAAGATTGGGGGGAAACCTAGCAGGTGTTGGACTGCAGTGTGAGTAAAATGCAAAGGCATCAACAATGGTGTGTCTAGGGAACCGTTTATTACAGCTGAGGATAGGGCACAAGAGGAGGTGGCTAGACACCGGCTGAGGAGGGAAGCAGACCCGTCCTGCACAGGAATTTGGACTTGACCTCAAGGGCGAAGAGGAATACAGGGTTTAAACAGCAGCACCTGGCCAGAGCCGTGCTTTGGAAACCTCACTCCTACCAGTACTGTGGCAGAGGCAGAGAGGAAGAAATCCAGCACAGCAGTGCTCAACAGAACTTTCTGCAATGATGGACATGTTCTCTAATTTGTGCTGTCCAACGTGACAGCCGTGAGCCACATGTGGCTCTAGTAAGAACTTGAAATGAGGCCAGTGCCACGGAGGGACTAAAGTTAAAATTGTATTTCACGTTAACTTAAATAGCCACATGCGGTTAGTGGTGACTGCCCTGGACGGCGGTTTCTTATTGCTTCAGCAGTAAGAAAAATCAGGAAGCTGTTGCTATAGCTTAGGTGACAGGGCAAGGACAGAGTGTGACCCAATGGATGTTAGAGGCAGAACGACAAGTCTAGTGGATATGAAGTTGTGACATAAAGAAGGGGCTACTAGATCCTAGGCTTTGTGACTGAATAGCTGCCGTGTACGGACAGATACAAATCAATTTTGAACATTGTTGAAATGTCTGGGGGTTATCCCAGCGGTAATATTTAGTAGCAAGTTAAGCAAAATGAACTAGAAGCAAACGGAAGCAGAATCCTGGCAAACATCAACGCACAGGAAGCAATAAAGGAGAGCCCATGAGGGGACTGGAGAGAAACAAGTGAGACTGGTCGCAGACATCAAGGGTGGAGAGAATTTCAGAAAGGAAGCACGATCAAGTGTCAGACACTTCAGAGAGGTCGAGTAAGGTAAGCGCTGAAAAGGGCTTCCTGCCTTTTGCCAATTCGGAGTCCTCGTTGACATTTCCCAGGAGTGTCAGTAGTGGAAGGGACAGAGAGGAAGTTTTAGGTAAGCTCAGGTCTTGATCGTGCAGGGGAACTGAGATAAATACAGGATTCTGTGAAGGAATACTAGTCATGATGAGGTTATCTTCTTTCTCTCTGGACTGGGAAACTTGTAGAAGGAAGTTAAAAATGCCAATTTGCGGCAGAAAATGGAGGATAGCTTCGGAGTAATCATCGACCAGGTTGACCAGGTGAAAAGGGATTTTCTTACACAGAAGAGAGGGCTTCTAGCACCACGGTCACGGGATACAGACACGGCCCAGTTTACAGAAGGGCGAGGGGAGCTGAGTTACTCTGCACGTTGGCCCTTCGGTTCCGTTACTGGCGGGGAGCGACGGGGCTATGGATTAGAGTGAACTTCTTTACTCTGAGGGTCAAGGGAGAGATGACTGCCTACGAACAAGCAAGCAAAAGATCTGCTTCGGGTGGCAACTCAATGGCTGGAGCATTCCTACAGCAGGTTTTCATGGGACTGATTCAAAATCGAAAGAGTCGAGGACAAAGCCTTAGGGGACCAAACTCTACGAAGAGTTTTCATTTCAGCGGTCGAGCACGAAATGAGTGAAAAAGCAAAAAGTGAGCGGAAGCAGGAAGTCCAGGGGGGAGCGGGTCTCGGTGAAGAAAGGACGTTTAGGCAGGTTCAGAGGAAATGCGTTGTAAAATGGCCTAAGACAAACGCACACAGCTCGCGTCCGCACCGCACCTGCCCACGCGCGGCCGGCACCGGGGGTGAGGGTGACTAAGTCCCTCTCCCGCGGGGGCACCACACGACCGCGTCGCGGGAGGGGTCCCGCCCTGCAAACTCTCCCATATCCGCACGCAGGCCCCCTTCTCCTGCACCGACCACAGCCCCGTGGCTCGCATTTCCGTGGGCTCGGCTCAGGTCGCGTGCAACTGCAACTCGCACCCCTCCGAAAAGGGACCGAGTCAGAGCGCCGCGCGAGGGCCCCGGCGTCCTGCAGGTGGCCGGGCCGCGGGGGGAAGGCAGGGAGCCCGCGCGCCGCGCCCGCTTCCGCCCCACCCACCGCGCGCGCTCCCGGACGCGCCGCGGGAGCTGCGGAGCCGGCCCGGGCGCCTGCGCTCTGCTGCTCTCCCCGCGGCCTCCGGCGCTCCTTTCCCCTCCCCCAACCGGGTCGCACCCTCGCGTCTGCGCAGTACACGATCCCGGGCCGCGGCCGCCATGCTGAACCCGTAAGGAGGGACGCGGTGGGGACAAGGTCCCTGACAGCGGGATGGGAAGCCGGGGTTCTAGAAAAGCAGCGGCATTAGAGCCCGCGGAGTCTCCAGAAATGGGCCTGGGTTTTGCAGTTCCCTTGACCCCTTGTGCGACGACTAGGACTCTTCAGAAACCTGGCCCCCGTGGAGGGGGGAGGAGGGGGACAGCTGGCACATGACCCGGGCCAGCCAATCTGGGTGTTGCTGACGTGGCCGCGCGGCCCAGATGATTTCCCCACCCCCCCATGCTCGATCGGGAAGGGAGGGGCTGGGGGCTACGCCCCCTCCCCCAACACAGCTTCAGTTTCCGGGGTGGGGGGTGACACCCCGGATTACATCATACCCCCGCTTCCAGCCGAGGGGAACATTGGATCCCCCCTGGAAGGTTCCAGGATCCAGGTAAGAAGGGGCCCTTGGGCGGGGATATTGCCAGTCATTTACGTGCTTAACCAATTGTGGGGAGTCCGGGAGGGAGATTCTTGGGGTTCAGAGTAGGCTCCTGAGGGTGGGTTTGTCCTTCAGGTATTTCGCGGCCAGTTGGACCGTGAAGGGCGGGCGGGAGAGGGCACCTCTGATGGGGGAGGGGAATGGCCAACCTCGTGCCTCCCCAGCTACTGGAGGGGAAAGGGGCCCGGGGCGGTGTGCCCCCATTCCCTTCGTCCCCTGGGGGTGCAGCCCAGAGCCGGGGGAGGTTTCCTTTTGGGGAGCGGGGGCGGTGACCTAGTGGGCTGAGGAGTGGGGGTGGTGACTGTAGTTCCTACTTGTGGCTGAGGGTTTCAAGTGGGCAGCCCGAAGTGTGAACTGAGATGGTCCCAGGCTCCCCCGCCCTTTCTCCTGAGACCGAAGGGAGCATTTCTGTGCATCCTTTGTGTCAGCGGCCCGAACCTTGCAGCGACCACATGGCATGCTGGAGGTTACCCTTCCAGTTGCTTATCCAAGTTGTGCAATCACGTTGGACACGGCGGAGCCTTCTGCACACACCTCCGTTGCTTTTGTTGGGGTCTTCACTGAGCATTTGTCCACCCTAGGCTGGGGAGGGCTTGCAGGCTCAAAGCTCGGGGTCAGCTTGGGAGCAGAAACCAGGAGCCAGGTGGGTGCAGGGAGGGCAGTAGATAGCGTGGTCTGAAGCGGGTGGGAGTGAGGCTTAGGACCCGGGATGATTTCACAGTTCACAAGGTTTCGGGTTTCTCCAGGGTGGTGTCTTTTGCCTCCATCCCCTCCCCCACTCTTAACAGTTCTCTCCTTGTGTACTGCGGGGGAGGGAACGGGAAGGAGGGAAGAGTTAGTTTTCCAAATTACTGAGTAGCTGTAGCCTCCTCTGTGACTCAAGTGGGGGAAGGGATGGTTGGAAGGGATCGGAGAGCAGTGATTTTTCTGGAATGTAGGGAAATAAGCCAGAGTAATTAATGTATGGCTGCCCTTTCGCTTTCTAAGGCCCAGTTTATTCTCGACCTAAATTTCTCTTTTCTGGCTGGCCTCTGTGCAGACTGGCAGGGCCCGGGTGGGGAAAAGCAGAATTGGGAGGCTGGGCCACACGGGGGGAGGGGAGAAGCCTTCTGCAAACTTGCTGTGTCATTGCTGTCCCTGCGGCAGCCGCCCGCGCTCCCGCCTGTACTTTTGGGGACGAGGCCCGATCCCTGGCGGGAGGGGGCGGGGCGCACTTCCCGCGGCGGGGTTTGCCCAATTCAGGAGGTCGTGAAGACAGGAGATTGACGGCCATTTTAGACGCACTCGGGAGGTTGGGGCTCAGGAGCTACTGTGGAGGGAGGGTGAGGTGGTTGGAGCTCAGGGACCTAGGCCTCGGAAGCGCTTCCGAGGTGGGGGGACTCTTGTGTTCGCTGGCTTGCACTGATTACCTTTCTGATATGCCTAGTCTGCTTTCTTTCTTGGTATCCAGAAAAGGGGAAGTGGGGGGGGGTATTTTCCTGTAAGGGGACGGGGAGCCCCAGGGATGGCTTTAGAAGTCCTGAGCTTGTCGTGCTCTGGCTCTCGATTCATTCGTAGTCTAACCCTGTTTAGATAAGCAGATTGTGGGGAAGATTTAGATGAGTGGATCGTGGGGGAGGGGGCGAAACGGAGCTCCCAAAATGGCTCCTGCCCCTCCTCGGAGGCAGACGGCCCGGGGGGGAGGGGAGAAGGAGGGCGAGGGCTAGTGAGCCGCGGCCGCCGCCGCCTCCGCTCACCCTCCTCCCGGGCGCTGACCGGTGGACCGGCCGCTCCGTGGGGAGGACTCCGGACCCGGGTGGGGGATGGGGGAGCCCTTCCGCCCCTACGGGGGAGGGACCCTAAGGGAGGTGCGGTCATGCCCTCGGGATGGGGGAGGCGGGGAGCGTGGGGAAGAGTCCGAGCTCTCCGCAGGGGAGGGTGTTCACCCTGGTTCGCCCCTCTAAGGACTGTTTTTCTCCGCCGAGCCCGACACCGGAATGAAGCTTGGGGAGGAGGTGGGTTTCCTATCCAGGTGTGTTTGCAGATTTTTGCTCCCACTTGAGGACTGCTGAGGTTTTGTCGAGCGGGCAGGTATTTGTAGCGAAAAACAAAGTATGAGTGTGGGTTGGGGTCGGAGACGTGCTTGGGGTGCAAGGTTTGGGGGCGTACGCTAGGTTTGGTTATCTTGCTGATAGAAGTCTTGAGGCGTTCAGGGGTAGGTTTTCAGGGGGTGTTTTGCCTTTGTCTTTCGGTTGTGTGTCCTGGGGAGTGGCAGGGAGGGTTGTAAGACTCTGGCAAGCCTCTGCTTCTTATTGTGCGACATGGGACCTTACAGCCGTCTTCGCTTCTTTCGGGAGCCCTGCGCTGTTGTGCCAACAGGACCAGGCCGTGGCTTTTAAGATGGCGTCTTCTTCCTCGTTTCAGGTTCTTCACTGCGGCCGTCTCGGTGGAGCCCCAGCACCCGCCCAGGTCCTGCGGCCACACCCTGGCGGACCGAGGCTGGCCACGCCCATGCCGTCCGCACCGGCCCTGCGGGTCTGGCCTATGGAGGAGCTACGAAGGGCCCTTCCGGCCGGAGGCTGGCAGTCGCCGGTCCCCCCGGGCCGGGACGCCCGGGAAGGCTGTTGGCAGGAGAGGTGGGGAGCGGGTGCTGCACCCTGCCAGCCTGCCTCCCGGGAGGCCCCGCAGCACCGCACAGCCAATGGTCTCCGCGCTCAGGCTGGGGGCCGCTTCGGGTCTATGCGGCACGGCTCTCTGCCTGGTGACTGACACTTGGAAGGTGAGGCTTATGATGTCATCGCAGCAGCGGACCAATAGAAAATGCTCCCGCGGCGAGGCACTCCTTCCCCTTCGCCTGGATTGATTCACGCGCTCGAGCGAGCGGGCGCGCGCAGAGGAGGCGGAGGAAAGCTCGAGCACGGTGGCGCGCATGAGCGGCGGAGCTCCGCCCCCCCGCCTATATATAAAGGGCTGGCGCGGGGCTCGCAGGCGCCATTTCGCGCTGGAGTGGAGCAACCTCTAGAACGGCCTGGAGGATTCCGCCGACCGAGACGGAGCCTTCGAGTCGCCGGGGCCCGCCATTCCAATCCACGTCCATCCGCTTGGAAATGGCCTTCGTCTCGGCCTATGACCGGTCCCGGCGGACAGTACAGACCCCATAGAAGCCCCCGAAGCGCCCCTTTTTCGAGCCCCGCCCAGTCCTCGGAATCTGTCCACCCCCCTCTACTCCGCCCTCAAGAGGATTTTCAAAGATGGAGGCGGCGGCTCCCTAAATCATTTTTCCGTGTTTCATCCGCCTCCATCGAGATCGAAAGAGGACCTCGTCCGCCCGCGGACAGTCCCCCGCGGGAAGAGGGGATCCTTGCAGACCGACAGCGGGCCATATTGAACGACTGTGTCCGGGATCGGGGGGCCTTCCTGGGGTTTGAAGAGGCCGCCTCTCTCGGCTCGCCTGCCTCGGTGGAGGCCGCCGCCATTTTCTCGCTATTGGCCTCCCGCGGAGCGCGCCGAGCTGCGGGAGCTGCCCGTGAAGCCGCGGAGGAGACCGGCCTGCGCGCCCGCCCGGCGGGGCGGGGCGGGAGGGTTGTCACCTGGCAGGCGAGGGCAGCGGCCCGCACCCCTGCTCCCCGGGTTATGCTGGCCCGGGCGGTCGGGGGCACGGAGGCCGCCCGGACTTGACGCGGCTGGGTGCAGCGCCGGTTCCCCGCGGTCAAGATGCTGCAGAACGTGACTCCCCACGCCAAGTACGTGCCCGCGAGCGCGGAGGGGACGTTGGGGGGAGCGGGGCGCGCGCCGAGGGGGTTGAGCGGCGGTTGGGGGGCCGTGGGAGGACGGTCGCAGGCGCTGCGCACGGCGGCCGTGCAGGGTGTCACCGCGGTCATCCCGACGGTGGTCGGGCCGGTCGGGCTGGGTTGTCGGCGGCGGGTCCTGCGGGCGGTGGGCCTGGTGGTGGTGTAGCGACGGTTTGTCACAGTCCTTTCTCGGGGCGTTCGTGGCCGCGTCGAGGGCTTGCCCAGGGTTGCCATGGTGACAGCTTCAGGGACTGGCCGCGGGGATTCCCGGAGTAGGGTAGAGGGATTATTGTTTTAATCTGTGGGGTTTTGGTGTTTCGGCTAGCTAGGTCATTAAACCGCTGCTTGTCTGCAAGTGACCGGGTCGTTTTGGGGGCTGTGTGTGTGTGTGTTTTGGGTGGAGGGTCGTTTTTGGTAGCCTCGAGTTTCTGCAAGGCGGGTGGGTGGAGTTAAGGATTGTCTCGTCCAGTTGTCTTCGGGTGTCAACAGTGAGATCTTGGGGGGGGGGTTTCATTGGCCCCAGAGAAACAGCTGCCTCCCAGGAGCACCAGAGGGGATGATGGAAGCTTGCACCACTGTCGCTTTTCATCTCCAGTAGTTGACGCTATATTGGGAGCTGTTGGTGGAATCGTGGTTTCTTAGCAAGTTGGGGGTGGGGGTGGTCTCTTCCTCTAAGGAGGGAACTTGTTGACCTTGACTGGGCAACCCTGTATTTTGAGTCCCTTGGAGAGAGAAGGCTGGAGTTGCTAAGAATTCCTGGGGCCGGCCTGGCAGCTGGGTCTCCAGGCTGTGAAGTCCGACAAATGCTCCTCGTCTGTTTTGAGAGTTGGTACGGTTTCCCACTAGATTTCTTGTCCATTTTCTGCTTTGAAGTGAACTGGGCAGAGCTTGTGGGGGAAGTTGATCTCTTCTACCCAGGTGAATTCTGAGCTGTCTTGCCAGCAGTTTATGAAATCCTCTGTTTAGTTCCCTTTCGCTTTTCACACGCTTCTCAGGCTCAGCCATGGCAACCACCAAGCCCTCGAGCTTTGGGGCTGGAGTTTCTAGGCTCCACCCATTATGCTTAAGTCTCTTCCCAGTAAGCCTGTGGTTCTCAGTTGTTATACGAGAAAGCATTTAGGGGCTTGTTTTAAGGAAGCAAAAAAGGTTGGAGGGGAGACGAGAACAGAGTCTCCAAGGATGTTGAGTAGTGGTTGTGAAGCTCTCACTAGGTCCCAGGTCTGCGTTTATTGGGTGTAGGGAGTGAATTGCACTCCGTCTAGGTTCTGTGAGATGACCACCTCTAACTTGTTTCCCGTTTTCACAGGCTCCCTGGGGAGGGGAGTGCAGGGTTGCTGGGGCTGGGCCCAGAGGCTGCGGCGCCAGGGAAAAGGATTCGAAAGCCCTCCCTGTTGTACGAGGGGTTTGAAAGCCCCACGATGGCTTCAGTGCCAGCTTTACAACTGACTCCTGCCAACCCACCGCCCCCGGAGGTGTCTAATCCCAAAAAGCCAGGACGGGTTACCAACCAGTTGCAATACCTGCACAAGGTGGTGATGAAGGCTCTGTGGAAACATCAGTTTGCATGGCCTTTCCGGCAGCCTGTGGATGCCGTCAAACTGGGTCTGCCGGTGAGTGGAGTGCTCGGAGTGGAGAGGTGGGACTGGACGAGTGCGTGTGAGTGTGGGTGGGCTGTCTAGGCAGGCGCTGCGGCCCCCAGGGTCTCCCATCTCCCCTCAGGCAGCTAGCCACCGCCCTCCGGGATTTGTGGGCCTTTGTGATTGCTCCAACTGTTTGCTGTCGTGGCATCTCTTGTTGTGCCCTCCACATGTCCTTCCTTAACTTTTGTGCCCTGGCTCCATTTTACAGATTCCCACCCCGGGTTGGGAGAGGACCACGGTGGCCAAAATTCTTAGCTTCTTCCTCTCCCCTCACGCAGCCCATGGATAGCCAGCCCCAGAGGTAATGTCACAGGTGGGGAGCCTGCCAGGGGGTGGGAGGCGGGGGCTAGAGAGAGAGCCAGGCCTCCTGGGTGTAAGAATCCTCCATTTTTCCTGTCCTAGTGTAACTGGGGCCGCAGTGAGGGGTGTGTGTGTGTGCGCGTGTGTGTTGGGGCCAGTAGTTTCCTAGGAGAACTGGCATGGGTTGTTTTCAGTAGCTCTGACCCAGGTTTTTGTTATTTCTTTTAGGATTATCATAAAATCATCAAGCAGCCTATGGACATGGGTACTATTAAGAGGAGACTTGAAAACAACTACTACTGGGCTGCTTCAGAGTGCATGCAAGATTTTAATACCATGTTCACCAACTGTTACATTTACAACAAAGTGAGTTTTTCTCTGCGTCCATAAGTAGATGGGGAGAGGTGATACTGTTTTGCTAGATGTCTTGTGTACACCAAGCTTAAGTCTGACATATTCCCGGTGTCAGGATCTGGGAAGTCTGAGCTCCAGAGGAAGCCACTACACTCAGTGGGGCTCAAGTCCAGTTGAAGTTTATTTAAGTGAAACGCTTTTAATGCTCGGGCATGGTGGCCCTGGTTTTCAGAAATTTCCAGAGAGCAGAGTACAGCAGGATCTATTCTTTGCCATATCTTTTTCCCTTAATTTGAACTTCTCTCTTTGTTCTATTTTGAAGGACAGTTGGGAGAGAGTGGGAATCAGTGGCCAGTGTCAGTCATTTCTAGTATTCAGTGACAGCGCAGGGTGTGGTGGGTGCTTGTAGCTAGGAATTCCTTTGAGGAAAGTAGTTGGCGGGCATTTGAACCTGTTTGTTTTCTGTAGCCCACTGATGATATTGTCCTGATGGCACAAACGCTGGAAAAGATCTTCCTACAGAAGGTGGCGTCGATGCCTCAAGAGGAGCAGGAGCTAGTGGTGACCATCCCCAAGAACAGCCACAAGAAGGGGGCCAAGCTGGCAGGTAGGAAGAGGGGAGCTTTGGTGTGCAGCCCGGGAGCTGGGCAAGGTGACTGGACTAACCTCCTCTTTCCTTTTCTCTGTTCAGCGCTCCAGGGCAGCGTCACCAGTGCCCATCAGGTGCCTGCTGTCTCTTCTGTGTCGCACACGACCCTGTACTCGCCACCTCCGGAGATCCCCACCACCGTCCTCAACATCCCGCACCCTTCCGTCATCTCCTCTCCCCTCCTGAAGTCCCTGCACTCGGCCGGACCCCCGCTCCTCACCGTCTCCGCCGCGCCCCCTGCCCAGCCCCTGGCCAAGGTATCTGTCTGCACTTTTGGACGATGGGGGGAAGCTGGATGAAGTGGACGTGCGCTAAACGGCTCCCGTCGTTTCTCTTTGCAGAAGAAGGGGGTGAAGCGGAAAGCGGATACCACCACCCCAACCCCGACAGCCATCCTGGCCCCCGGCTCCCCGGCCAGCCCCCCTGGGGGTCTCGAGCCCAAGGCTGTGCGGCTGCCCCCAGTGCGGAGAGAAAGCGGCCGTCCCATCAAGCCTCCGCGCAAAGACTTGCCTGACTCCCAGCAGCAACACCAGAGCTCCAAGAAAGGGAAGCTGTCGGAACAGCTGAAACATTGCAATGGCATTCTGAAGGAGTTACTGTCCAAGAAGCATGCTGCCTACGCCTGGCCTTTCTATAAACCAGTGGACGCTTCTGCCCTCGGCCTGCATGATTACCATGACATCATCAAGCACCCCATGGACCTCAGCACTGTCAAGGTACCCACTGCATGGGGCAGATGGGTCGCTCGAGCGGTGATGAGAGCCCAGGGATGAATGAAAATGATCAGGAACTTCTTAGGGCCACGCAGCGATCTTTGGTTCTTGGTGTATTGCTTATGCAAAACAGTCACGAGGCGTTGGTCAAGTACTTGATGCGTGCAAATTTCTAATTTCTAGAGGTGGAACTGCTGTGGGTTTTGTCTTCAGAGCAACACTTACACACAGTTAAGCCCTATTTGTTGGGGGTGTTCACTTAGTGGAATTGAGAGGTGAAGGGTAGCCCCAGTCCAGCGACCCTCTCCTGTCACTTAGAAATGGTTTTCTTCCTAGACAGACATTACCTCAGCCCCCCAGTCCTTTAACCTCAGGCTTGGGCTCCAGGGCAGAGATGGTTAGTCCTGCAGTGCTCTGGCGGGCTGCCCTGAGATGGCCGAGGCTGGCAGGGAAAGAGCCTGCCGGCCGGGCAGCCCCTGACGCCGCCCCTTCTGCAGCGGAAGATGGAGAGCCGGGAGTACCGGGACGCCCAGGAGTTCGCCGCCGACGTGCGGCTGATGTTCTCCAACTGCTACAAGTACAACCCCCCCGACCACGACGTGGTGGCCATGGCCAGGAAGCTGCAGGCGAGTGGCTGGTGGGCCTCGGGGCGTCTGTGGGTCTCCCCTGTGCTGCGGAACCAGCGTGAGAACCTCCCGGTCCTTAGAGTGTGAACTGGGGCTCTGTCCCCAGGTGGGGGTGGGTACGCGGGGCACTGTCCCCAGGCGTGGTGTTGAGTGTCCCTGTCCTCCTAGGATGTCTTTGAGTTCCGGTACGCCAAGATGCCGGACGAGCCCCTGGAGCCCGGGCCTCTGCCCGTCTCAACAGCGTTGCCTGCTGGCTTGACCAAGTCCTCTTCGGAGTCCTCGAGCGAGGAGAGCAGCAGCGAGAGCTCTTCTGAGGAGGAGGAGGACGACGAGGAGGAGGAGGAGAGTGAGAGCTCGGACTCCGAGGAGGAGAGGGCCCACCGCCTGGCTGAGCTGCAGGAGCAGGTGTTGGTCACTGTCAGTGGACTGGGACGTAGGGCCCTGGTTTTGCCCTTTCTTGTTTTTTTAGTCTACGATGTTAGCCTACGAACCGTGTTGCTCACTGCGCACCCTGCGTGTTCCTCTGTAGCTCCGGGCAGTGCACGAACAGCTGGCGGCCCTGTCCCAGGGCCCGATCTCCAAGCCCAAGCGGAAGCGGGAGAAGAAGGAGAAGAAGAAGAAGCGGAAGGCGGAGAAGCACCGCGGCCGGGCCGGGCTGGACGAGGACGACAAGGGGCTGCGGGCTCCCCGCCTCGCTCAGCCCAAGAAATCCAAGAAGGCGGGCGGCGCCATGGGCGGCGGAGCAGCTGCGCTCGGGCTTCCCGGCTTCGGGCCTGCTGGGGGAAGTGGCCCCAAGTGAGTGACAGGCGGGTGCTCCCGTAAGCGGGGTCCACAGACCTGTGGGGGCCAGGTGACGGGGGGCCTCAGGGACTCGGGCCTGCCCCTGCGGTACAGGTGGGACTGGGAACACAGGCTCCGATAAGACTGTTGACAAAAGCACATGGCAGCCGTATTTGGCCCTGGCCCAGTTTGCTCCCCTCTCTCCAGCAGTGAGACCTGATTGTTCTTGTTTTCCGTGCGGGGGTGGGCTGGTGCTTAGGGGATAGAACGGTGTACTCCTACGCACCTGTGTCTGGTCCTCTGAGCCCCAAGTGTACAGCTCGGGCCGCTTCCCCGAGTCAGTCCCACAGCGCCCACCTCCCACTGCCTCGCCGGCCTGAGTGGAGGGCCGGGCTGCGCCCCCAGCGGGAAGCCCGTCTGGGTGAACAGTGGGAACGCCGTAGGTCAGGGGTGCTTGTCTTAGGGAGACTTTCTCTTGCCCACAGACTGCCCAAAAAGGGCACGAAGATGGCCCCGCCCGCCCTGCCCGCAGGCTACGACTCGGAGGAGGAGGAGGAGAGCAGGCCCATGAGCTACGACGAGAAGCGGCAGCTCAGCCTGGACATCAACAAGCTGCCCGGGGAGAAGCTGGGCCGCGTGGTGCACATCATCCAGGCCCGGGAGCCCTCGCTGCGGGACTCGAACCCGGAGGAGATCGAGATTGACTTTGAAACTCTCAAGCCGTCCACGCTTCGAGAGCTGGAGCGCTACGTCCTCTCCTGCCTTCGGAAGAAGCCCCGGAAGCCCTACAGTGAGTAGTATGCGAGGTCCCGAGGCTGCCTGGTCGGGGCAGCGGGCAGTGTGTCCTCACTGCGGTGCCGCCTGCTGCTCCCAGGACGCGGGGTGTACGGAGCACAGGGCAGCCCCGGGCACAGGAGAACTGGGCGTGGGCTGCGGTCTCACTGGTCCTGGTGTTTCTGCCCGCAGCCATTAAAAAGCCTGTGGGGAAGACAAAGGAGGAGCTGGCTTTGGAGAAGAAGCGGGAGCTAGAGAAGCGCTTACAAGATGTCAGTGGGCAGCTCAACTCCACCAAGAAGCCCCCCAAGAAAGGTGAGTGTCCTGTGACCACCGCAGGACTGCGCCTGCCCCTGTCTGCCTCGCGAGTGGGGTCAGACTCCTCTCTAACCCATCCTGCTGTCCTCCTGTCCCACAGCGAGCGAGAAGGCCGAGGCCTCGTCCGCCCAGCAGGTGGCCGTGTCCCGTCTCAGTGCCTCCAGCTCCAGCTCAGACTCCAGCTCCTCCTCCTCCTCCTCCTCCTCCTCGGACACCAGTGACTCAGACTCGGGCTGAGGGCCAGGCCCACGGGCAGGAGGCTCCGCAGGCCCGGACCGTACACCGCCCTGCCCTGCCCCTCGCTGTGACCCTCCTCACCTCCCCCCCCTGCAGGAGAGCGGGCTCTGCGGGGGGTGCAGGGACACGACTGCAGGGGACACCATGGACAAGACGGGGTTCAGTTCCAGCCCCCGAGAGACCTGACACAGGGCGGAGGCCACGGCTGCCCTGGTCAGTTCCGAAGGCCCACTGGGGTTGGATTCTAATTTATTTTAAGATAAGTGAGGCTGGGGTGTGGTCGTGGTCCCCTGACCTCCATGGGGAGGGAAGAAGGGGGAGCTCATTTTTTACGTTGACATTTTTCTACTCTGTTTGCCCTTTTCCTCCTCCCTTGGGGCCCCTGGGGGTTTCGGTCATCTCCCCACTGGGTCCCTGGATTGTGTTCTTTGTCTGTTGATTCTAACTTGTAAATAAAGAAAGTATTATTCAAGTTTTGAGTTCATCTTAACAGTTGTTTGTGTGGTGCTTCAAAGGGAGCGCGGTAGAACTGGGGGAGAATTCTGAGAAGGGTGTTGGGGTGGGAGGAGCCGGAGCTCAGGCAGCTGTGTGGGGGCCGAGGGCGGAGCCGCGGGGATGGAGGCCACGCCTCTGCCTGGGAAGGCCGGCTTCCCAGTAGCCTTGAGCCCCAGGGCAGGTGGGCTCGGGTTCTCAGAGTTGCTGGACCTGCGGGCTGTCCCCAAAACCAGAAGTCGGGAATGGGAGAAGGCGCTCCTGGCACCGGGCCTCTGGCTGACAGCGGTTGTCTGCCGCTTGGGCTTCAAAGTGCAGGCTGTCAACACCCTGCACAGATGATTAACATTGACGTAGAATTATGCAGGAGTTACGTCACCAGCTGTTTTTCTGTAATTGAGTAGGAAAATGAAACTAAGTAAACTTAAATATACTTTATACATAATGAATCTAAATGAAACTACATATCTGCTACATATTATATACATACTATTTTAGTAACTTTTTAGTGTATGCTGTATAGCCATCACCTATGTATGTGTAATGGTAGCAACATATTTTGCAAATATATGTGGTTTCCCTGCGCTTTCCTTTTGAAACACACACTTTAGACCAGGGGTCGGGAACCTTTTTGGCTGAAAGCCATGAACGCCACATTTTAAAATGTAATTCCAATTCTGTGAGAGCCATACAAAGACCTGGGTATGTTACGCATTATCCAGTAAAAATTTGGTGGTGTCCCGGAGGCCCCAGTCACCCGCAACCATGAACAGGAGCGGTAGGAAATGAATGGATTGTATGTAATACATGAGGATGTTTTATATTTTAAGATTTTTTTTAATTAAAAATTTGGGAGCCAGATGCAGCCATCAAAAGAGCCACATCTGGCTTGTAAGCCATAGGTTCCCGACCCCTGCTTTAGACGTTCTAGTTGGATTTTTCTTATACCAGTGACTGTTTTTTCTAAAACATCTTTTATTGCCCTGAAAGCCTAAAAGGTGAGTCGATGTGAGGAGCTCTTTTAGAAGTACCAGAAGTGTTAGGTTCTGAGCTGCACTCGTTTGAACAGCAGATACTCGTTCCCTAGCTACTTTGAGTAGAATTTTCATGCATTTTGTCGATTGTAATTACAGTAAATTTTGAATGCATTGAATAAAGTGCAATTGACCAGAAAGTCACAAATAACAATAATCCTGTATTTCCCTGAGTTTCAAAAATTGAAATAGCTAATGCAAGTGCAAACACGAGTTAACTCGTGAGCGGTCAGCAATGTGTTAATAGAATGCCAACACAGAGCAATACAGCAATTCTTACCCAAATTCCCATCACACACCAGGAGTCGAACCCCTTCTGCTCTAAGTGGAGAGGGGCTGAGTAGTTCAGGGAGCTCGGACATCTGGGTTTGGGGAATTGGTGCTCACAGGCTTTCAAGTCAGACATTGACCTTAGTTCAAAGGGCCGTAGTAGAAAACCTGAATTTTGAAATGAAAGGCTGTGAATTGGGAATGTCAAGCAAATGGTTTCTCTGTCACGAACGCTGTGGGAAGAAACAAGGCTTAGAGCGCCGCCTAGTGGAGGTGGTGGTGACAGCCGTGAGAGGAGTGATTCTCCAAGCCTCACTGTAGATGAGGACCCCTCTCCTTCCCCGGAGCTTTATAGGCTATGCAGTTATTTCTGGATTCTGTGTCTACGAATTCTCAGCCAACTGGAGGCTGCCAACAATTTTCAAAAGCTCTGGATGTAATGTGAAGTCCGGATTGACAAGTACTTACAGTTTTCAAAGCCTTTCACTTGGTTTTAAAGGGGAGGAGACCGGATTACGCTTTTTGGCCAACTGAAATGTGGAGCTCAGTGCGCTCTGCTCCGTTCTGGTCCTTTTGAAGGATAGAAAAGGTTTTGAGAACTAGAGGCCTTTTATAGAGTTTTGTTGGGTTACTGGGATAGGAATTAAAAACCTTAGAAATGAATATTGAGTTTACATTTTCATTTAGATGTATGTCTAGATATAACGAGCGTATTATGACAAGGCAAAGTTTTTTGTTCTTTTTTCTTTTTTGAGGTTAAGGCAGAGTGCTTTGGGAAGAAAAAATCCCCCAGAAAAAGAAGACCAAGTGTGAGATGAAGAGACCCCCACGAAAGAAGCCACAGGCCTGAGTCTATAGGAGCTGAGGGCAGGACAGGGTGGGCATGGCTCACAGGGGCGCCAGGAGTCAGCTGATCAGAGGGCAGGGATCATTGCAGAAGGGATTTCAGGTTCGGGTTGGATTCGTTTGGAAAGGAGGCTAGCTATAGAATCTTAAGGCAGACCGGCTGTATCATGTTAATGTTCATATACTCCAGATTTCTTAAGTTGTAGTTTGGGATATGAAAACTTTTTTTTCGTCTTTTTCTGAAGTGAGAAGCAGGGAGGCAGAGAGACAGACTCCTGCATGCTCCTAGGATCCATCCAGCATGCCCACCAGGGGGCGATGCTCTGCCCATCTAGGGTATTACTCTGTTGCAACTGGAGTCATTCTAGTGCCTGAGGTGGAGGCCACAGAGCCATCCTCAGTGCCCGGGCCAACTCTGCTCCAATGGAGCCTTGGCTGCGGGAGGGGAAGAGAGAGACAGAGAGGAAGGAGAGGGGGAGGGGTGGAGAAGCAGATGGGTGCTTTTCCTGTGCCCTGGCCAGGAATCAAACCTGGGACTTCCACATGCCTGGCTGACGCTCTGCCACTGAGCCAACCGGCCAGGACAAAACATTTCAACTATCAAAATGGTGTTTCTGACGTACCTTTGGAGGCAGCTTAGTGTGGGCTCCTGTGACCTGACTTGAGAACCGCCCGATGCTGTGAGGGAGGAGGTCTGGCTCGTCCACTGGTCAGCGGACAGGCTGAGCCTGGGGGCGTGGCCCAGGACCCGAGGAGCACAGCCTGGGTGTCCCGACCGTCAGCCCTGGTCAGCGGACAGGCTGAGCCTGGGGGCGTGGCCCAGGACCCGAGGAGCACAGCCTGGGTGTCCCGACCGTCAGCCCTGGTCAGCGGACAGGCTGAGCCTGGGGGCGTGGCCCAGGACCCGAGGAGCACAGCCTGGGTGTCCCGACCGTCAGCCCTGGTCAGCGGACAGGCTGAGCCTGGGGGCGTGGCCCAGGACCCGAGGAGCACAGCCTGGGTGTCCCGACCGTCAGCCCTGGTCAGCGGACAGGCTGAGCCTGGGGGTGTGGCCCAGGACCCGAGGAGCACAGCCTGGGTGTCCCGACCGTCAGCCCTGGTCAGCGGACAGGCTGAGCCTGGGGGCGTGGCCCAGGACCCGAGGAGCACAGCCTGGGTGTCCCGACCGTCAGCCCTGGTCAGCGGACAGGCTGAGCCTGGGGGCGTGGCCCAGGACCCGAGGAGCACAGCCTGGGTGTCCCGACCGTCAGCCCTGGTCAGCGGACAGGCTGAGCCTGGGGGCGTGGCCCAGGACCCGAGGAGCACAGCCTGGGTGTCCTGACCGTCAGCCCTGGTCAGCGGACAGGCTGAGCCTGGGGGCGTGGCCCAGGACCCGAGGAGCACAGCCTGGGTGTCCCGACCGTCAGCCTCTGTGGGAGTTTCTGCCCCGTTCCCTAACCCTGCGGTTTCAGTTTGAGCCAGTCTGCCCTTTGATTGGCTTTCTCCCTCAGTCCGAGCCCCAGCGCACGCTCTCCCACCCCCTCCGGACACTGTGACAGTGTCAGGAGGCGGACTGACTACCGTCTTAGATGGATAATTGCCTTCCACGGGAACTGATCTAAGCACTAGTTGAAGGACCGCTCTGGCGTCCTGCCGTGGGCCTAGGGCTCTGCAGCCGCAGAAGTTTCAATGTTTGTTGACTGACTGCGTGCCACCTGGCTGAGTGGCAGGTGTGAAGGACACTCCACGCCCTGCCCAACACTTGTCATCATATGCCAACACCTCTGCTTTGGTTTTCTTCATCTCGTGCCATTTGCTCCTCTTGAATGTTTCCGTAGGAAGCATTGGCTCCGTCAACATATTGTTTCCTCGGTGGCTTTTTATTTTTCATCCAGCTTTGCTGAGTCGGGGTGTCGGGATGAAGGTAGAAGACAAGGCCCTGTACTCGAGAAGCTTGCTCTAGCAAGAGTTGTTATTGATCCTGAAACGGTTGTGTTGATTGGCTGCAGATACAGGCGTGACCGTATCTTCCCAGACTATTCATCCTACTGAACCCCAGTCTGTGGACCCCCCGTCTCGGCCCTCAAACCTTGCTCTTAGGTTTGCTCAGGACTCTCCTGATCGGACAGCCTGGCTTCCCTGAGGGACCCAGCGAGAGGGACGCCCAGGACTAGGACCAGACATTCTCCGGGGCTTGCCCAAAGTAACCTTCAGGGAGGTCTCCCCGAGCCGCGGGAAGGGGACTGCAATGGAGCTGTGGCAATGGTAGGAGGGGACTGAGCTGAGGTTCCCGTGACCTCACATCCTCACATCTTCGCTTCTTGTCCTCTCCTGGGTCACCTTGGGTCAAGCTCTTCCCAAGTTCCCAGTAGCTGGTCTCCAGCCCCAGGAGAGACAGCTGCTGCCCGTGTTTCTGTGCTGGGGGGGGGGGGGGGGGGGGGGCACATCAGGCAACTGCAGGGTCGCGTTTTGTTTTGTTTTGTTACTTTTTTTAATTATAGTGATCTTGCAGCAAAGTATGTGAAGATCTATAAAGAATGTATAAGCCCTGGCCGGATAGCTCAGTTGGTTACAGCGTCATCCCAAAGCCCAGAGGTCGCTGATTTGATCCCCGGTCAGGGCACATGCAGGAACAGACCAATGTTCCTCTCTCTCTCTGTGTCTCTCTCCCTCCCTCTCTCTCTAAAATCAATAAAATAAACATAAAGAAATGAACTTGTGAGGTAGGGTTTGGATCCGCGACATGGCCCATCTGCAATCTGCTCCGGTCTGTTCAGCTCTCAGGAGGGGGTAGGTCTGACTGTGTCAGGAGGAGGCGGGGTGACCCTGGTCAGCAGAGGGGACAGGGAAGGGAGACTCCCGAGCGCAGGCGGAGCTGAAGCCGCAGGAACGAAAGGGTGACCTCTCGGAGAAGGCCGGAAGGCCGGACAAACCACAATAAGGACTGGACGTTTTACCCCAAAGACTTTAACAATAGCTCACATTTACTGAGCACTTATTCTGCCGAACACCGTCCTAGAAAAGCAAACAGACAAAACCCCACAACACTGCAGACTCACTGCGTCCTGAGCATCGCTCTGTGGGGTGGGTCTCATTTCTCTCCGTGTAACAGACGAGGACACGAGGCACAGAGAGGTTAGGGAACCCGCCCCAAGCGGCAGCGCAGCCGAGAGCCCCGGGGGCGGGGCCTGAACCGCCATCGCGTCCCGGAGCCGTGGCGGGTGGGCAGCGGAGAACCACGGGGCTGGGGGTGTCAGGAAGGGGCAGAGGGGGAGTTTAGAGAGCAGGGGCCCCTCCGTCCCAGCAGGTGAGGACAGGGGTTTGGGATGGAGAGCGGCGACACGGAAGCAGAGACGCGGATCATCCTGGAAGTCTGAGCATCCGCGACCAGTGAGCGCCCCCCGGCCGAGGGGCAGGTGCGCAGGACACTCCAGCAGGGCTGGGAGCAAAGGCGGCTCTGAGACACTCGGTGTGACGCCCCCCGGGGTCTTTGCTGCCACCTGGTGAACGCGTGCGTGACCGTGATGTCCTCCTGAATCTCCGGGCGTGTCCGCGCACCCTCCACCCCGGGGCTGTTTCCTCGCCTTCTCGCCTCCCTGTGCTCCACCCACTCGGGAACACGAGCTTCCTCTCCTGTGACCTGAGGCATCGTCCGCGCTCCCCGGCCCCTGGGACACCTTCTCTGTCCTCTCCTCATCTGCACGCTGTTTCCCGGCGACCTCACCCCCTCCTCCCGAGGGGACAGCTCCATCCAGACGACCCGTCCGTCCAGACCTCACTCCAAAGCTCCCAGCCTGTGTCCAGCTGCCAAGGACAACGTCCCACAGGCCTCTGGCACCCAGCGCACATCCAGGAAGGGACCTGTCTTTCCCCCAAACGTGTCCCTCTGCGACTTCTCTGTTTGTGTCACAAGCACTCACACAGAACTTGCGAATGTGCCGGACGCAGACGAGGGAGATGGTCGTCACCTTGTACAGATGAGGAAACTGAGGCTCAGAGACCCTCGGTAAGGGCTCTACGGTAAACCAGTGGGGGCAGCGCCAGGGTGACTGAAGTATCGCCCTTCTCCGGGTCCTCTGAGCCAGAGCCCTGTGACCTGCCGGGTCTCTGCCCCTCGCTCCCTCCTCACTGCTCCTCCGTGGGGCCCCTTAGCCTTCCTCCGTCCCGTCTCTCCCATCGGGTCCCCAGCGGGCTGCGCTGTCAAATGCACTTCTCACTCGCCTTCCCTCCACAGTCTCATTTCTGTCTGGTTCATCCACCCCACACTGCAGCTGCCAGGGAGACTCTTTATATTATTATAGTGAGAAGCAGGGAGGCAGGCAGACAGACTCCCGCATGTGCCTGACAAGGATCCACCCGGCATGCCCACCAGGGGGCGATGCTCTGCCCATCTGGGCTATTGCTCCATTGTGGCTGGAGCCATTCTAGTGCTTGAGGTGGAGGCCATGGAGCCATCCTCAGTGCCCTGGACCAACTTTGCTCCAACGGAGCTTTGGCTGCGAGAGGGGAAGAGAGAGACAGAGAGGGGGAAGGGTAGAGAAGCAGATGGGCGTTTCTCCTGTGTGCCCTGGATGGGAATTGAACCCGGGACATCCACATGCTGGGCCAATGCTCTATTGCCACAACCAGCTTGGCAAGGGGGTGCCCGCTGCAGGACTTAAGAAAAAACACACAAGACACAACATAGAGAAAAGATGGGTCCAGGGGACTCCCAGCCTCTAGGACTGAGAGCCCAGATCTCTGCAGCCTCATTGTATTTATTGGTCTTGACTCACCAAGCAGGTTAGCAGAGCCTGGGTTCAGGTGCAGAGAAGGGTGATTAACTAATAGCTTTCAGGTGTGTAAGGAAACGACCATGAGGATCAGCTGCCTTCTATAAACAATCTTACCAGTGCTTGAAGGGACAGCATTCTGCCCCCACAGGACTTGGCGTTCCAAAGTCCGCACCAAAGACTTGTCTCAGGACCACAGTCTATTCCCGGCCATTTTCCTACACTCTATCACTGAGCAAACCAGCTGGGGCCGAGAGACTCTTTAGAAAATAATTTGATCGTGTTGCTCATTACCCTTAAGGTTTAGAGTCCATGCAAGGTCTACAAGACCCCTGTAGAGCCCTTGTTACCTCTGCAAGGTCACCTTCCTCACCCACCCTACCTTGAACTCTGTGCTCAACTTAGAGCTAAAGATGGACCTTCACAGACTCTCCCCTGGTGCCCTCGCCACGGGGCCTTGGCACATGCTGTCCTCTCTGCCCAGAATATCCTCCTTCTCCCACCAGCAAATCCTACAGAGTCTCCAGGAATGTGTTACCTCCCTTATACAGTCCATCCATCCCCTGTGACACACACAGTCACACACACACACACACACACACGGACACTCACCTTTCAAGAGACCTCCCTGAGCTCACTGCGCTGGGCCCTCTCCACTCAGCCACTCCCGTCTCCTGCGTCTCAGCGTAGCCTCTCCATCACACGGTTCTGCTCATCGGCCTCGGGGGACTCTCCCAGTGGGCAGCCAGGCTGAGGACTCCCAGCGTCAGTTCACCTTGAAGCACCTCCTTCCTGCTCAGTGTCACCCCTGGTGCACACCTGTGTCCCCCAGCTCCCTAGTGAGGCAAGGACTGCGTCTGGTTCTTTACAGCCTTAACCCGCCTGGCGACCTGGGAAGCAGCTGAAATACACACACAAACAATGATTACACCACCTCCTGGCGCTTGTGTTCACCCAGGAACCCAGCACAGATTCCGACAGCCGGCTGCCCAGCCCTGCCCTGGGGGCTGGCAGGCCCAGGAGCTGAGGTTTGGAAGGGTCTGTCATCAGCTGTGCTAAATGTAACTAACCATTCCTGGTTTTCCCAGGGCTGAAGCGCTTCCCAGGACATGGGACTTGTAGCAATACAGCTGGGGAAATCCCAGGAAAGTGGGACGAGGGGTCGCGCCAGGAATGGGAGACATCATCATCCCGCTGGCCGTGCAGGGGACAGTGGAGCTAGCCTACCCCAGACAATGACCACTGCCAGGTCCCCGTGCCTGCCGCCTCACACACGTCACCTCGTGGTTCTCACCACATCTAGTTCCTGGTCATTAGGAGCTATGACACCCACTAATAGAAAACAGAAGTTCACAGATGTATATGAACTTGGCCTGAATCATTGGTTCCAGGGTCCATTTTTTCATGCTCTGCCATGTTGTCTCTGGGGTCCACCACCAGCTTCCTCCCACCCGGCCTCACCCCTCCGGCCAGCAGACCTCCCTCCCCGAGGACCAGGACTGTCCCCTCAGCCTAAGGTGGCCAAGAGAATAGCTTCTTGTGCCAGTGAGATGAACCGATCATCCTTGGCAGATCTCACGTGTTTTTGTATTCTTGTATACCAAGTCTGTGTTCAAATGTAATATTTCTCACGTGTGTTTGCTACATGAGGGCATCGCTAATCTTGCCAGTTAAGGTGATATTTGGCCCTGGCTGGTTAGCTCAGTCGATTAAGAGCTGGAAACAGCACATTGTTTCATCTGGAAACAACATAGTTGCAGGTTCAACTCCAGGTCAGGGCACACATGGGAAATAACCAATGCATGCACGACTATGTGGAACAACAAATGAACGCTTCCCTTCCCCCTCCCCTCTCTCTCCCTTCCTCTCTCTGTCTCTCTAAAAATCAATCAATCAATAAATTAAAACAGTTAAGCCCTGGCTGGGTCGCTGGGTTGATTGGAGCACTGTGCCCAAATGTGGAGGTTGCCGGTTCGATTCCCTGGAGCAGCTCAATGTTCCTCTCTCTCTCTCTTCCTCTCTCAAAAAAAAATTAAAAATAAATAACAAAAAAAACTAATATTTGATTTGAGGTTGAAGGAGAAAATGGATTCTCCAGGAATAAGAATGTTTGTCAGATGCTCATTTGAAAAAGAAAAATAGTGTTTCTAAAGAGATCCTCTCTCAGCGGCCACTGTCAGACCTCAGAGTCCGTTGCTATGGTAATTCCTGAAACACTGTGAACGGGTCAGTCAATAAGTACTTTCTCCTTTCGGCACCTGCCACGTGTGCGTGGGAACCGGCTTCCCCACGGAGGCAGGTGGTGCAGACACTGAGCTCCTCCGCAGACGGGTGACCCGGCCTCCCGCCCCGTCTGCACGTCTCAGCCTGAGATGCTGCAAAAAGGAGACAGTTTCACAATGTCCCTCATCTTTCTTCTTCTTCCTCTCTCTCTCTCTCTTCTCTCTCTCTCTCTCTCTCTCTCTCTCTCTCTCTCTCTCTCTCGTGCAGTTTTCCTGGTTTTCCGGGCTTGTTGGTATGCTTTTCGCTCCCAGTGAGCCCAGGGAAATGAGCGCTGAGAGGTTCCTCGCAGGTGATACAATAGTTACAAAGGCCGGAAGTCCTCGTGCGGAGTGAACCTCGGCGCTCTGATGGGAAAAGGAACCATGGCTGTGCTTCTAGGTTCTTGATTTGAGAGGGAACAACGTTGCCAACCCCACTCGGGCTCCTGTATCAGATTTCCGACTGCACCCACTGCCTTCCCTAAGGGACTCTCCTGTGTGGCCCCCGGTCCCCCAGGGTCTGGTCAGTGACCTGCTGCTGAGACCGGCCAGGAACCTGTGCTCAGACTCCCCTTAAACTTCTGCACCCTGTTCTGGACCTGATCCCACCGCGGGGCCCCAGACCCCCGGTCTGCTCTCCTTGAGTCCGTCTCCTGCCCCGCGAGCTGAGCCCCGGGGTCCGGCTCTTCCGTCCCTGGCGCTGGGCGCACACGGACCCGCGGAGCCCCGCGGAGACTCCACCAGCGCTGTGTCCAGGAGGAGAGACTGAGCGCGGGAAGGACTGATGGGCGGCTGAGGGGGACCTGGGCGGGGAGGCTGGTTCAGAGCGCAGCCGAGAGTGGGAGCGGAGGTGCGGGCTCACTCAGAGTCGGCGCAGACCAAACACGGGGACCTTGTTTCCACGGAGCCGGGGAAGCCGAGGGGGAGGGAGAAAGCCGGGACGGACACTGGCGCTGGCTGAGCTCCTGCTCGCCGCCAGGGGGTTTGAGGGCACTTCTCCTGCTCACCTCTGTCAGCCCACACGGCAAGCCCCCCACACAGGCGTGGCTGTCCCTGTGTGAGAGACGAGGACACTGACGGGCACTTCTCATGTTCACCTCTGTCAGCCCACACGGCACGCCCACCGCACAGGCGTGGCCGTCCCTGTGTGAGAGAAGAGGACACTCTCACAGGGTGCAGAAGGTCCTAGACCCGGTGACACAGGATGAGGCTGACTTCAGTTTATATTCTTCCTTCTCTACCACGAGTTTTTGGGCTATGTTCTACAATAGATATAAGCAAGAAAAGAATTCAGCTATGAAACTTAAAAAAAATCCAGATATGGTTAACTTAAGGTGACCAATCGTCCTCCTTTTTCATATTGGGAGACAAATCTGTAAATGTCTGTATTCGATCTACGCAGAGTCGATCCACTGTGTGTGATGTGACGTATTTGTATCTGACATGTCGATTCTTCAAGGATCAGTACAGTGCGGCGAGACGATTGAAACGCATGCGCTCCGCATGGGAGACCTTGAGAGACCGCGTGATATACCAAGCGTGCAAATGGCTTTGTGTACTTCTTACTGAAACATGACATGGCACATACAACATTGTGGAATCACGATTATTTTTTTTTCAGCGAATATTCAACCATAGACAGGTAAGCACAATTCACGTTTCATTAATTTATGTATTTAATTATTTATGTATTTAATTTATGTATTTAATAATTTCCAAATACGTATCATTTTATTTACAAGTATTTTCCCAAAATTTGAGTTTTAAAGTGGAAAGCTAACCTCAAACTATATCTATTAAAAACGCATTTTGACTAAATAGTTGCATAAAACAGACGTTTTTTAATTAAAAAGTGTTAATACACCCAAGTATCACTCCAAATTAGTGGTTTTGTTTGATATTTAGTTTTACTATATTAATACTTTTTTTTATGAGTACTTTTTCTTACAATTATTATTGAAAATTAATAGGCATGTAAGCATAATTATAATATAAAATACTACAAATGTTTTTATTACGTATTTATCATATAATAGTGTATTATTGTTGCAATGAATAAAATGTTTCTTTGATTTACAATATTGTTTTCTTCAATTTATTTTTGTCTTCCTTTTCATTGTAAAAAAGTTGGTCACCTTAGTTAACTCCACCAATCTGGACCGAAGAATAAGACTGGACACACGCACACACGCACGCACGCACACACACACGCACACACACACATGCACATCATGAAGATTCTCAACATACAGAAAAACTGAAAAAATACAAACACCTGAACACCTGCAGCATCCATTCACCCCGTCAAGATTCTGCCTATCGTCTCAGCTGTGAGTTAGTGTATCTGAACGCGTTTCAAAACACACACATCACGTCATTTCATCTCTAATACTTCAGCATAACCATGTGCTGCTACATAACCAGAGCACCATAACCACACTGAACAAAACTGGGGAAACTATTCCTAGTGTCATTTCCCAGTCCATATTTAAATGTTCCTGGTTGGCTCAGATACTGTCTTTATACCTGTGTTCTCCCGAAGATGTTGCCAGGAATCACCACTAATTCGATTGTACTGTGTCTTATGTCCCTTTTAACCTCTCCCCACACAACCGTTTCTTACACTGCCTTTTTATTATTTATTTATTTATTGCACATGAGAGAGAGATGAGAAGAGAGAGAGATGAGAAGAGAGAGAGATGAGAAGCATCAACTTGGAGCTGTGGCACCTTGGTTGTTCACTGATTGCTTCTCATACATGCCTTGATGAGGGGGAAAGGAGGCTCAAGCCAAGCCAGTGACCCCTTGCTCAAGTCAGTGACCTTTGGGCTTCAATCTAGTGACCATGGTTCAAGCCGATGATCCCTCACTCAAGCCAGATGAGCCCGCGTTCAAGCCTGTGACCTCGGTGTTTCAAACCTGAGACCTCAGCCTCCCTGGTCGAGTCTCTGTCCACTGAGTTACGAGCAGTCAGGACTTACACTGCCTTTTTTTTTGTGTGTGTGTATTTTTCTGAAGTTGGAAGCGGGGAGGCAGTCAGACAGACTCCCGCATGCGCCCGACCGGGGTCCACCCGGCACGCCCACCAGGGGGCGATGCTCTGCCCATCTGGGGTGTTGCTCTGTTGCGACCAGAGCCATTCTAGCGCCTGAGGCAGAGCATGGAGCCATCCCCAGCGCCCAGGCCATCTTTGCTCCAATGGAGCCCTGGCTGCGGGAGGGGAAGAGAGAGACAGAGAGGAAGGAGAGGGGGAGGGGTGGAGAAGCAGATGGGCGCTTCTCCTGTGTGCCCTGGCCAGGAATCAAACGCAGGAGTTCCGCACGCCAGGCTAACGCTCTACCACTGATCCAACCGGCCAGGGCTACACTGCCTTTTGAAAGAGGCCAGGCCCACTCTCTCATACAATGTCCCACATTCTGAATCTGTGTGATGTTTCTAATGGTCTCACTGGACTTACTCCTCGATCTCAGGTGTTCTGTATGAACTAGAACTGTGACCCACAGGCCTGATCAGATTCAGATGAGAGGCTCTGACAATAACTTCATAGATGACATGTGGACTTCACCTCCATCTCCCCTGGAAGGGTGTGCTGACTGTCCCGTTGTCCCATTATTGATGAGCCCAAGCTGATCACTAAGTTGAGGTGGTGACAACCAGGACTCTCTTCTCTGTGAAGATATTTTTCTCTCTTTTGTCAACAGCAAACGATGTCAGGGCATGAGACTTGGGCATAATGAGTTCCCTGGTTTCCCATTATCTGTTCTCTTAATGTTTCTAAGATCTACAATGCCTCCCCTGACCATGATCACATTAGAGTGCATTTATTAGCTGGCTGTCATCAAAGGGAAGAACTTTTCATGGGAACTTATAGACCCTTCTGAAGAGTCAATATATTTTATATATGTATATATGCTTGGTTTCATTTTTTTTTCTTTCTTTTTTTTTAATTCAGTGAGAGGAGGGGAGGGAGAGACAGATTCCTGCATGATCCACCCAGTAAGCCCATTAGGGAGCGATGCTCTGCCCATCAAGCATTGTTCTGTTGCTCAGAAATCAAGCTCTTCTTAGCACCTGAGGTGGAGGCCTCAGTGCCCGGGGCTAACTTGCTCCACTCGAGCCATGGCTGCGGGAGGGGAAGAGAGAGAGAGAGAGGGAGAGAGAGAGAGGGAGAGAGAGAGAGGAAGGAGAGGGGGAGGGGTGGAGAATCAGATGGGCGCTTCTCCTGTGTGCCCTGACCTGGAGTCAAACCAGGGACAATCATGCAATGGGCGGACGCACTACCACTGAGCCAACTGGCCAGGGCCTAAATAAAATTAAAAATAAAAATAAAAAAGAACACCATGCAAACATTGGTAATGAATTTACTGCTGTTAGCCAGAGCTTGGGGTAAAGCAAGAAAATGTGTGTATACAGGTGTGTGTGTGTGTCCGTGTGTGTGTACGTACATGTGCGTGTGTGTGTGTTGGGGGCAGGAAGGGCTGCCAGACGGTGCCCACAAGTCCTGCCCTGAGTACTGGGGACAGAAAGGAGGAGGCTTGTGGGACAGAGGTCGACCCCATTCAAAGTCAGCCCAGGGGACGTACTAGGACTGTGGCAGGGAGCACGCAAGGGCCGCCGGAAATGCAGAGAATCCGTAGTCTGTCTCCCACAGTCCATCTCTCTCAGAAGGGTCACTGCCTGAAGGAGGAAGAAACCATAGGGCCAAGGCTGTTTAAGCTCACAGTTCTGGGATCCCATCTCTGGCCGCCACCTCCCCTCCCCTCCCCTCCCCTCCCCTCCCCTCCCCTCCCCTCCCCTCCCCTCCCCTCCCCTCCCCTCCCCTCACCTCTGCTCATCTGTCCCCGCCCTCTACGTGCCCATGTCTCCTCCCCGACCCCATTCCTCCCACAGAATGGCCGGCTCTCCACCCTCATGCTGTTCAGCCTCCTCCGCTTCCCTCCCGCAGACCCGGGCTCTGCACCTGAGGGCGCTGGACACGCACGTGCCCGTGACGATGAGGACGAGACCCGCCAGGAAGCCCACCAGGCCGAGGCCCAGGCCCAGGGCCCAGACCAGGGTCTCCGTGGTGTCCGGCAGCGGGCTGGGCAGCTGGGGGTCTGGGAGAGAGAGTGGGGTCAGGCGCTGCGGAGGGTTCTAGAGGAGAGGCTATGGCCACACGGCGCGGGGGAGTGGGCACAGGGGCTGCATACCCCAGAGCCGCAGGAGCGGCCTGGCCAGGCCCCAGTGCTCCACCCGGCAGCCGTAGACGTCGTCTGCCGAGGGCACGAAGGGCAGGTAGTGGAACCGCAGGAACGAATGGTCCGGCTGGGAGAAGAAGCTGGTCTGGGCCACCCCCTCGGTGACGGCGTGACCGTTGCGCAGCCAGGTGACGTTGATCACAGGGGGGAAGATGTTGTCCACGATGCAGATGAGGACGTTGGGCTGGCCCAGCTCCACGCGGGACTTGGGGAGCACGGTCACCCTCGGCGGCACTAGGAGAAACGAGGTCCCGAGTCTTACAGGATCGACCCTGCAGCCGGGCCTCAGTGGGACTGCGGCTGAGGGACGTTCCCTCCTCGTCGGCCAGCTGCGGGCAGGTAGCCGCTGGGGCAGGAAGGGACCGGGACAGAGGGAGAGGAGACTGGGGAGGGGGCGCCGGGCTCCTGTATCTGAGGGACCCTGAAGGGGTGTCCAGGCGGGAGGGTCCTTCCTCAAGAAGGAAGGGGTTAGCCCTGGCCGGTTGGCTCAGTGGTGGAGTGTCGGCCTGGCGTGCAGAGGTCCCGGGTTCGATTCCCGGCCAGGGCACATAGGAGAAGCGCCCATCTGCTTCTCCACCCCTCCCCCTCTCCTTCCTCTCTGTCTCTCTCTTCCCCTCCCGCAGCCAAGGCTCCATTGGAGCAAAGTTGGCCCGGGTGCTGGGGATGGCTCCATGGTCTCTGCCCCAGGCGCTGGAGTGGCTCTGGTCGCGGCAGACGACGCCCCGGAGGGGCAGAGCATCGCCCTCTGGTGGGCGTGCAGGGTGGATCCAGGTCGGGCGCATGTGGGAGTCTGTCTGACTGTCTCTCCCTGTTTCCAGCTTCAGAAAAATACAAAAAAAAAAAAAAAAAAAAAGAAGAAAGGGGTTGCCGAGGAGTCTGGAGAGTCCACAGCCTCCTGGGAAGGGAAGGGCCCAGAACCACAGCCGCAGGTCCTGAGAGCCTTGTGCCCCAGCGGACAGGGACCTGTCGGGCGGGACGAGGCCTCTCTGGGCCGCCCCTGCTGGGGAGGAGAGGGCTCGGTACCGCTGGTGGCTCTGGGGCGGCTGGAGCGCTCCACCATGACTCCCAGGTGTGCTCGGATCACCGCAATGCCGGCCAGCCCCCCCTGCGGGTCAAAGTGGGTGAGGTCCCCAAACTCCGGTAGGCGCCACGCAGCCTCCCTCTTGGTCAGCTCCACGGAGAACAGCTGGTCCCCATCAAACTCGTAGGCGAACTGGCCTGAGGCTCCGTAGGACTGGTAGAAGGCCGGTCCGTAGGAGCCCATGTGGTCAGCTGTGTGGGGTGAGGTCAGGGATGGAGAGAGAGAAAAAACCACGTGTCAGTCTCATCTGTGACACGTGTGAGGCTGAGTCTGTGAGCCTGTGCCCCAACCTGGGTCTCAGGGACAAGCCCTGATCTGACCTGAGCTGGTCCTTGGAGAGCGGAAGGGTTTTAGGAGGTGGAGGAAAGGGACAGAGGACAGGGCACGTGGCCGGCACCCTGGACAGCACAGACACACAGGTGCAGCCGGCAAACCAGGCTGGGAAGGGGGGAGGCTGCCCTAATCCTTCCTGGGGATGCCCGAGGCTACATCCCGGCGGTGTGACCACCCGCTCTGCCTGTGCTGGCCGGTCCTGTGCGTGAGATGAGGGGGTGTGGGGGGGGGAAGACGGCCAAGGACAGGAGCACACGTGGGGTTCTGGGCACAGAGGCAGCATGGGTGGGTGTGCGGGACAAGAGGCGGTGGTGGCAGAAGTGAGATTGTGACGGAAACCGAGGGGCTAGGACAGGCAGCCGAGGGGTTGCTGAGAGCTCCAGAGCAGGAGTCAGAGGTTCAAGTCCCTGTCCCAGCTCTCACCTCAGCGCATTAGGAATGAGTGTGTCTCCCACAACTGAAGTTGAGTTTTCTGGAAATCAGAGCTGAGTTTTTTGTTTGTTTGTTTGTTTTTTTGTATTTTTCTGAAGCTGGAAATGGGGAGAGACAGACAGACTCCCGCATGCGCCTGACTGGGATCCACCCGGCACGCCCACCAGGGGGCGATGCTCTGCCCACCAGGGGGCGTCGCTCTGCCGCGACCAGAGCCACTCTAGCGCCTGGGGCAGAGGCCAAGGAGCCATCCCCAGCACCCGGGCCATCTTTGCTCCAATGGAGCCTTGGCTGCGGGAGGGGAAGAGAGAGACAGAGAGGAAGGAGGGGGGGGTGGAGAAGCAAATGGGCGCTTCTCCTATGTGCCCTGGCCAGGAATCGAACCCGGGTCCCCCGCATGCCAGGCTGATGCTCTACTGCTGAGCCAACCGGCCAGGGCAGAGCTGAGCTTTTCATTGATAATATTCCTTTATTTTTTTACCCTATTTTTTCTTTTAGGATGTTTTCTTTTAGGATGTTCTTTTAGATGTAGTCAAACTCTGCTTGACTTTTACTTCTTTGCTTATTATAGTCAACATTATTTTGGCCCTGGTCGATTGGCTCAGCAGTAGAGTGTCAGCCTGGCATGTGGAAGTCCCAGGTTCGATTCCCATCGGATCACACAGGAGAATTACCCATCTGCTTCCCCACCCCTCCCCCTCTCCTTTTCCTACCTCTCTCTTCCCCTCCCACAGCCAAGGCTGCATTGGAGCAAAGTTGGCCTGGGCACTGAGGATGGCCCCATGGCCTCTGCCTCAGGTGCTAGAATGGCTCCAGTTGCAAAGGAGCAATGCCCCAGATGGGCAAAGCATCGCCCCCTGGTGGGCATGTTGGGTGGATCCCAGTTGGGTGCATGCAGGAGCCTGTCTCTGCCTCCCTGCTTTTTTTTTTTTCCTCCCTGCTTTTCACTTCAGAAAAATAAAAAAAAAAAAAAAAAAAAAAAAAACCTAAAAAAACCATAAACCCCAAAACAACGAAACATTATTTTGTATTGCTTTCAGGTGTACAGCCCAGTGGTTAGACAATCATACACTTTACAAACTTTCCCCCGATATTTCCAGTACCCACTGACACCACACGCAGTTATCGCGATATTATTGACTGTATTCCGTATGCTGTACTTTACATCCCCGGGACTATTTTATAACTACCTGTTAGTACTTCTTAATCCCTTCACCTTTCTCTCCCTTCCCCTCCCCCACCCTCCTTCACTCAGTCTGTTCTCTGTGTCTGGTAAGATTCCTTGAAACTCTAGGAAATTGTTCAGCGGTCACTGAGGACTACCGCGTGCCCAGCCCGACGTCAGGGACACACAGACCAACCAGCTGTGGACCCCACACGGGAGGGGCTCACGACTAGAGCAGGGTAAAGAGCGACAAACAGCTGGCCAGTGACGTGGTGATGCTCACTGCAGTGGAACCGGACCTGAACAGGCTCCCCTCCGAGCCGGTAAGTGGTAGAGAACCCGGGGTGCTGGGAGGCGGGAGGACGGAGGTGTGGGAAGGAATTGGGGGCACCGGAACCTGAAAAGGCCCGAGCCACGCACCGGCCGGGCTGGACGGAGCTCCACCTGCATGTTAGTTCAGAACGGACGGGACGGGTGAGCGGGACTGGGGCTCCCCGGGAACGGACGTCGCCCGTTAACCACGGGGGCAGGAACAAGCCCTGCTCTGCGCCGTCTCTCTGGAAGCTGACACACTCAATCGCCCATCCTCACCTGGTCGCCTCAGCACTCACCTTCAATGGCCCCAGCTGGCTGGGGGCCCAGGAGGGTCATCAGGGTGTGGAGTCCCAGGACCATCCCTCCACAGAGGACCATTGCCCTCTGGTGCTTTAACCAAATAAGCCTCAGCTGGGAGTGGGGGTCAAGAAACAAGGCAGAGGAAGAAAGCAGATTCCAGGATGGAGGGGGGCTGCTCTAGTCAGCCAATCAGAGAAGCCCGCTGTGTTGACGCTACTGTTGCTGGGGAAGGAAGGAAAGAACCCGGGTCAGAAGAGGAAGGATTCGCTGGGTCCCTGCACACCTGGGAGGCTTGGTCCACAGGGGAATCAAACAGAAGTTTCTGTTTGGGGAGTAGGCGGGGCTTAGATCACTGTTGCTACATCCTCCAAGAAGGGACTCTTTGATGGCGGAGAAAAGGCCATCAGACCCCACACAGCTGAGCTCGGACAAATGCTCCCTCAGCCTTGACCCTGGGCGCAGAGAATCGTACATACTCTCCCTATAAGTTTCTGCAGACAGATTTGGAGCGGAAACATCAATCATACTAAGAAACTTGAAAGGGAAGTCGGGGGATATTCAGTAGAATAAAAAGGCTTTGAACTTGAAGTCATTTCAGAAGATTATTTCATTGCATGAGAGAAACAACGGGGTGATTGTTAGAGACGGTGGTCTACGGAAGGGCAGTAGGAGCCTCGGTGGGCTGTGCAGAGGGGGCGGAGGTGCGGAGGGGCCTTCCCGTGTCCCCGCAGGTTCTTGGGCACCTTCTCCAGGCTGCCTGGCGCTGACCCGAATCGTCACCGTGCCTCAGGCTTCCTGTTGGGCTCAGCCTATATGGGAGGCATCGGCAGAATTTCGTCCAGTATAAAAAAGTATCTATAGCGCCTGACCAGGCGGTGGCGCAGTGGGTAGAGCATCGGACAGGAACGTGGAGGAACAAGGTTCAAAGCCCGTGATCCTCAGCTTGAGCGCAGGCTCACCAGCTTGAGTGGGTGGTCGCTGGCTCGAGTGTTGGATCATAAACATGACCCCATGGTCACTGGTTTGAGCACCAAAGACCGCTGGTTTGAGCCCAAGGTTGCTGGCTTGAGCAAGGGGTCACTCGCTCTGCTGTAGCTCCCCCCCCCCCCACATCAATGAACAGTTAAGGTGCTGCAATGAAAAATTAATGCTTCTTTTTTTTTTTAATTTTTTTTAATTAATTTATTTATTTATTCATTCATTTTTAGAGAGGAGAGAGAGACAGAGAGAGAAAGGGGGGAGGAGCAGGAAGCATCAACTCCCATATGTGCCTCGACCAGGCAAGCCCAGGGTTTCGAACCGGCGACCTCAGCATTCCAGGTCGACGCTTTATCCACTGCACCACCACAGGTCAGGCGAAAAATTAATGCTTCTTATCTCTCTCTCTTCCTGTCTGTCCCTCTCTTTGCCCCCCCTCTCTGTCTCTGTCAAAAAAAAGAAACAAAAGAAAGACTGAACTCTTGTACATTTTCTAAGACCCCCCTCTCCTCCAACACCCCACCCCACAATCAGGGGGTCAAAAAAGATCCACACACTGGAACTAAGATGCACCACCCCAAACCTCCTCATCTCCATCGACAGAGCCCAAGTGAGAGCCCCAGACCCCTGCCCCTCCCACCTCCCTCTCTCACACTCACCACCATCTGCCCTGAACCCACCAGGACTGACCTCATTCTCTTCTTTCCCCTGTCTGTCTCAGTCACCCCTGGTCCCCCAAACATCCTGCACACTGATCTCCACAGGCTCTGTGCACCCCTACTCTGCCTCCCCTCACACCCCCTCCCCAGCTCCTGAAACCTTCCCACTGTGTCCCCCGGAGGCCTCAGCCCAGGATCAGCCAAATCCACACAGTCCTCCCAGGGTGTTCCTGCACCTGCAGCTCTGACAGGGACCTGGGTCTCCCTGAGGACACGGCTCCCTCTGAAGTCCTGCCATGGGGGTGTCTCCCCTCCCACAGACCTTGTGCCCTGGACCTGGAGGTGGGTGGGGTCCTTCTCCTCAACTGTTTTGACTTTTCCCTTCTCTCCTCCCTAACATCCCCTAATCCATCATCAGATTGGAGCCCCCACTCCCCTCATTGTAGGTAATCCCTGGGGACCCCCAGGCCATCACCTCATTTCTTTTAGCTCCTGGCTCACTGTCACCTCCCCAGAGTGCCACCTCCTTGACCTCGGTGATTTCAACATAATCAGATGTGGAAGGATGAACTGTGGTCCCCAAAAGTGTGCAGCCTGAATCCTTCCAGCCTGTGGACAGGCTTCCTTACATGACAAAGGGACTTCATGTAATCTGATATCTGTCATCAACACTTGATGTAATGAAGGTTAAGGACCTTAGGACAGGGAGACCATCCTGGATCACCTGGCTGGGCACAATTATGTCACATAAACCTAAAAGCAGAGAGGTTTCTCTGGCTGGAGTCAGAGATGCTGCAGGAGAGATGAGGGTGAGGGGAGGCAGAGAGGTTCCATGTGGGGGAAGGATAGTGTGTGCTGTGGGGGCCACGTTCCAGGACTGAAGACATCCTCTGGGAGCTCAGGGTGATTCCAGGTGACACCCAGCAAGGAAACAGGGACTCAGTCCCACATCTGCAAGAATCTGAGTTCAGACAGCACAGTGAATGAACTTGGCAGTGGATTCTTCCAGAGCCCCAGTGAGGGGCAGAGACCTGCCAATCCCTTATTCGTAGCCCAGTGAGGACATGTCAAACCAGTAATTTACTCAACTGTCAGATAATAAAGAGTTGCTGTTTAAAAAATGCTATTGCTGACTTATTTTGTCGGGGGCACTGACCTCTTTTCCCCTAAAGTGTCAAATGAAAAATGGCAACAGCCAACACAACAATAGCAATCCATCCAGTGTGAATGATCAAAATTACACGTATTTTTTTTGGTCAGATTCGCAAAAAATATACTTTTTGGTGTACTGCAACATTTTAGTAATTAATTTATGTGTGCTATGAGATGAAAATGATTGAAACTTGTTGCGTTAATACTTTCTCAAATGTTGAACTAGCCTTGCACACCTGGGATAGATCCCACGTGGCTGTGATGGACAGTTCTCCTTATACACTGAGGGCTTGATGTGCTGATATTTTGTTGAGGATGTTTATGTCTGTGTTGATGACAGATATCAGTCTGTAGCTTTCCTGTAATGTGTCTCTGGTGTTGGTATTAGGACAATGCTGCCCTCACAGAATGAATTGGGAGGTACTCCCCTCCCGTCTTCTAAAGGAGACTGTGGAGAATTGGTATAATTTCTCCCCCGGACGTTTGGTGGAATTCACCAGTGAACCCACTGGGGCTTGGTGCTTTCTGTTTTGGAATTTTACTCATTACTGATTCAATTTCTGTCTTTTTATCTTTCTTTCTTTCTTTCCTTCTTTCTTTCCTTCTTTCTTTTTTGACAGAGACAGAGAGAGAGTAAGAGAGAGGGATAGCTGGGGAAAGATAGACAGGAAGGGAGAGAGATGAGAAACATCAATTTTTGTCATGGCATATTAGTTTTTCAATGATTGCTTTCTCATATGTGCCTTGACTGGGGGCTACAGAAGAATGAGTGACCCCTTGCTTAAACCAGCGACCTTGGCCTCAAGCCAGAGACTATGGGGTCATGTATATGATCCCACACTCAAGCCAGCAACATCGGGGTTTTGAACCTGGGTCCTCTATGTCCCAGTCTGATGTTTTATCCACTGCGCCACTGCCTGGTCAGGCAGTGATTCAATTACTTTCATAAATATTATTCTATTTGAATTGTCTATTTCATTTCACTTTTGCAAAGTATTTTTGAGTAATGTTCGATTTACCAGAAGTTGTAAAGGTAGAAAACAGAGCTCCCATGTGTCCATCACTCAGCTTCCCTTAATGTTAACATGTAACAGAGTCATGCTGAGACTAAGAAACTCAGTAATTTAACATTGAACACTACTGTCAGCTTAACTACAGACTTTATTTGAATGTCATCATTTTTCCAGTAATGGTCTTTTTCTGTTTTGGGATCAAATCTGGGAACCTTAATGCATTAAGTTGTTGTGTTTCCTTAGTCTCCTCTGATCTGCTAAATGGTTTTCCCCGTTCGCATGACCTTGAAAGATTTGAAGGATCCCGAGCAGATAATTTGCAGAATGTCTTTCATTGTAGGTTTGTTTGATGTTTTGTCATGATTAGGTTGGGATGTGGGTTTGGGGAAGAATTCCATAAGGACAAGTGTCTCCTCGTCACATCTTGTCGGGATGCATGATATTAACATCATGTGATTACGGTGATTCCTACAGAGTTCCTCCCTGTAAATACAGTTGATCTTTGAACAATATGGGTGGTAGGGTCACCATTCACTCTGCTCGGTAGAAAATCTGTGTATAACTTTTGACTTGCCGAAAACTTAACCACTAGTAGGCCAGACGCCTTCTCGTCTACAAAAGGTGCTGGTCCAGCAGTTCTTCCCTTTTCCTCTCTTGTCATTTTTTACTCCACTAGGTCACGTGGCAGCATGAGAATGCACACCCAGACCTCAGCCTGAAGGAACATAACTGACCAATGGCCCCACTGCTGTGCTCTCAAATCTGCTGCTCCATTTGCTCTGGGACCTTGCTTCTCACAGGCTCCTTCCTGTCAAAGATTGAGAGCAGCAGGGAAACTGAGGCAGGGTCATTGCCCCTCTGAAGGGTGACTTAGGCTCCAGGCTCCCTGACACCCTCTCTGAACTCATCTTACTCTGCCCTGTGTCTGGGACGCCTCCAGCCAACCTTTTTTCTCACTCTTTCCGTTATTTGGATGACTGCATTGAGCATTTGTAATTTCTAGGATGTACATGCTCCTGTTGAAATGCACAGTGACACACGGCTTCCCTGGGCTTCTCTGTATTGAGGATACGGGGGACTCCTAAACTGAGCGTTACTGAGTAAAGATCATCCTACAATGTAACAATCCCGAGTCACAGACACACTCTGTGGGAAGTAGAATTCAGGAGCTTTGTGAGTCTGACTGCAGTGCTGATTAGACACATTTCTGTACAAGGGACTAAAATCACTTCTTTACAGATCAGCTTCCTGATGTTCAGGGTTCCCAAGACTGTGCTCCCCACTGGGGTTCACAGACAACAGGGAGACTGGTCTCTGAGAATCTCCATCCCGTGTTTTTAGACACAGCTCCTCCAGAGTTAAGAGAAACCCTGTCCCTCCACCTCCATTCCCAGGGCGAGCTCACTCTCTGACATTAGGTTACCTGAAGTGACATTTCTTCTAGAAGAGTGCAGTGGGAGAGATAATGGGTGGGAGGCAGGGAGTCCATTTCAGGGGGAGGAATTCCGGGAAGAGAAGAGGAGGAAGGGGCGGTTCCCAGCTTGGGGGTCTCTCCCTGGAGTCCTCACACAGCCCCTGGGCCAGGACTCAGGGAGACTGGGTGACAAAGCGCTCTCTGAGCCAGAGGAGGAGGGGTCAGGACACAGTCCCGGGTCACCAGGCCTGGCTCTCAGGGTCTCAGCGCGAGGGCGGAGTCTGGGCGGGAAGGTCAGTGTTGGGAAGTTCCTGTCACCCCGGGTTTCACTTCTGCTTCTGACCACCTGTGTCGGGTCCTCCTTCCTGGATACTCATGACGCAGCACCAGCTTTCACTCCCATTGGGTGCCCGGTTTCTAGAGAAGCCAATCAGCGTTCCCGAGGTCCTCAGATTGTCCGCAGACTCTGAGTATTCGGGTCATGGGGTCCCCAACCCTCCTCCTGCTATTCTCCGTGGCCCTGGTCCTTCTCCCAACGTGGGCGGGTGAGTGCGGGTCCTGAAGGAACGGCCTCTGCGAAGAGGAGCGAGAGGACTCGGCGGGGGCGCAGGACCCCGGGGAGGGCGCGTGTCCACCGCCCCGTCCTGACCTGTGGTCTGTTCCGGCCCCTTTTCCGTCTCTCGGGCTCGGGACCCGCACAAGGCGGGTGATCACGGGTCTCAGCCCCTCCCCGTCCCCAGGTTCGCACTCGCTGAGATTCTTAGACACCGCCGTGTCCCGGCCCGGCCGCGGGGAGCCCCGCTTCTTCTCCGTCGGCTACGTGGACGACACGGAGTTCGTGCGGTTCGACAGCAACGCCGCGAACCCGAGGATGGAGCCGCGGGCGCCGTGGATGGAGCAGCCGTGGGTGGAGCAGGAGCACCCGCAGTATTGGGACCAGCAGACGCAGACCTTCAAGCGCATCGCACAGATTTACCACATAAGCCTGAACAACCTGCGCGGCCACTACAACCAGAGCGAGGACGGTGAGCCACGCGGGCGGGTTCCGGACGCGACACCATCCCCACGGATGTGCCTGGGTCGCCCGAGTGTCCGGGTCCGAGCTCCACCCGAGACTTCTGGACCTCCCACCCCACCCGGGAGGAGCCCAGGGGACTTGGACCTGGTTTCATTTTCGATTTAGGTTTAATCCCCGCGGTTGGGGCGGGGGCGGGGCCGAGTGGGCGGGGCTGACCGCGGGGCGGGGTCAGGGTCTCACACCCTCCAGAAGATGCTCGGCTGCGAAATGGGGCCCGACGGGCGCCTCCTCCGCGGGTACAGCCAGGACGCCTACGACGGTACCGACTACATCACCCTGAACGAGGACCTGCGCTCCTGGACCGCGGCCGACGCGGCGGCTCAGATCACCCGGCGCAAGTGGGAGGAGTCCGGTGTGGCAGCGTATATGAGGAACTACCTGGAGGGGGAGTGCATTCAGTACCTCCGCCTTTACCTGGAAAAGGGGAAGGAGACGCTGCAGCGCGCAGGTACCGGGGCCGCGGGGCTTCCTCCTCTCCCCTCGGCCTGCGGCTTCTACCGGGAGACAGGAAATGGACCGGGGTCAGAACGACCTCTTGTGGGTCGGGACATTGAGTCCCCCGGGTTTTCAGATCCGGGACCAGACAGCAACTCCCCCTTCATTCAGGGACAATTAGGTGTAGTCTCTGGGATGGAGGGGACACCAACCCTGAAACCACCCATCAGCGGTTCCCCTTGACCCTGGCAGTGGCCCTGGGACCCATGGGGACTTTCTCCCTCAGGCCTTGTTCTTTGTCCCCCACCCAGTGTGTCTGAGGTCCGACCCATCTTTTCTGAGTCATTTGGCCTCCACCCAGGTCGGGACAAGAAATCCCTTTTCTCCTCTCAGAGACCTGCCTCCTACCCTGGGCTGTGTCCCTGTGACTCTAGAACTTTCCAAAGACTAGGAGATCATCCCAGGTCCCTCTGTATGGACTGTTCTCTGGGTTCTGTGCTCCCTCCCCCACCCCAGCTGTCCTGTCCACTCTCAGGATGGTCATGAGTGCTGCTGGAGTGGCCCATGACAAATGCAAAGTTCCTGGATTTTCTCACCCTTCTCCTCAGACCCCCCAAAGGCACATGTGACCCACCACCCCATCTCTGACCATGAGGTCACCCTGAGGTGCTGGGCCCTGGGCTTCTACCCTGCGGAGATCACCCTGACCTGGCAGCATGACGGGCAGGACCTGACCCAGGACATGGAGTTTGTGGAGACCAGGCCTGCGGGGGACGGGAGCTTCCAGAAGTGGGCGGCTGTGGTGGTGCCCCCTGGAGAGGAGCAGAGCTACACGTGCCATGTGCAGCATGAGGGGCTGCCCGAGCCCCTGACCCTGAGATGGGGTGAGGAGGGGACGTGAGCACAGAGCCTCTTCTCAGGGAGCAGGGGCCTCTGGAGGACTTCAGCAGAAATGCGGCTGCTGCAGGGAGTCAGGGCCCTCACCTCCCCTTCCTTCCCTTCCCAGAGCCTCCTCAGGCTACCATGCCCACCGTGGTCACCGTTGCTATCCTGGTCCTTGGAGCTATGGTCACTGGAGCTGTGGTGGGGGGAGCTGTGATATGGAGGAGGAGGCGCTCAGGTAGGGAAGGGTGGGGTCTGAGTTTCTTGTCCCATAAGGGGTTTCAAGCCCAGGAAGAAGTGTATTTGCTTCATTAATGGGAAGTACTGTCCCCATGTGTGTGCTTGCCCAGTCTGGGGCTGTTTGCTAACACTGATTCTTCAGTAAGGCGCGTGTGAACATGAGGGACAGAGTTATCACCTTGATGAGTCTGGTGATGGGGACCTGGTCCCCAACAGTCACAGGTCAGAGGGGAGGGTCCTGCTGAGGACAGACCTTCAGAAGGATAGATGGTCCAGTCCCCACACATGTACTTTCCTTGCATTTCCTGATGCTGCCCTGGGTCTGTACTCACAGTTCTAGAAACTTCTCGGGGGCCCAGGACTAGGGGTTCCTTTAGGACCTCATGGCCCTGCCTCCTCCCTGGTCTCTCACAGGATGTTTGCTTCCTGCAGTTGTGAAAGGAGGGAGCTACGCTCAGGCTGCCAGTGAGTATGGAGGGGGTGACCCCTGAGACCTTCTGTCTGTGTAGACAGGAGCCATGGGGGGCCCCACCCCCCATAGTTCCTCCTTTAGTCTCCTGTCCTGGGGGCTCTGACCACGTCCTGTTGTGTTCTACCCCAGGCAGTGACAGTGCCCAGGGCTCTGATGTGTCTCTCTTGGCTTCTAAAGGTGAGACCCTGATGTGGGGAGGGGTTGGGGCAGAGGGGACAGGGCTGGGTGATGGGGATTCCCTGTGACATTTTGAGCATGTCGTGAGCTATTGAGAATGTCACCAGTTACAATGACTGACCTGAATTTGTTTGTGATTATTTTCTTCTACAACGTGAGACAGCTGCCTTGTTGGGGACTGAGTGACAGAAGATGCTTCACACTCACTCACCCGCCAGCACTATTTGTGACTTCAGGAACATATTAGTTCTTTCTCTGCAAAGGGCGTCTGAACGTGTCTGCATTCCTATCAGCATAGTGTGAGGAGGTGGGAGGCTGGCCCACCCCTGCCCCCAGGTCCCCTCCCCACACTTTCCTGTCCAGCAGAGGGGGGCTGGCCCTCCCCATCCCTGTCTGTACTTCGTGGAGCACTGAGCTGCAGCTTCTTACTCCCTTATTGAAATAAGACTCTGGGTGTGAATTTGTGTTTTCAGTTCTTGCCATGAGGGGCTGTTGTGTTAATTAAAAGAGAAGACCCTAAAGTTTGAGAGGAAATAAATGGAAGCACCGAGAACTTTCCAGAACCTGTGTGTCTGCTGTGCTGAGTCTGTTGCAGGGACAGGAGAGGCTGTGAGGACCGAGCGTGGTTGGAGCCTGTGCCCAGTCGGTGCTCAGTGCACCGGGGACTTTGACGTGGTCACTCTGCAGCTGGGTCACCTCTCTGCCTCTTTGTCCTTATGTGTTCAGTAGAACCTTGTTCCATCAGGCCTTGTGATCACGGGGACTCAGATGTCATCCAGACCTTGTAAATTGTCCTAATAAAGAATCCTTTCGTGTCTGTGAGCTCCGATGGCATCATATGGTTTGTCAGCTGAGGCTCAGGCCTGGGTCCACCTATCTGCCCCGTCTCCTGGGTCTTTATTTGTTGTTTCTTTGTTTCTGTGGAGCAATATGACTGTTTTTATTCTTGTTAGGAGTTCCAGTCTCATTCTCCTCTGGGTGTCCCTGTCTGATAGCACCAGGTGATGACTTGTCTGTCATTGTCCCACAGAGCTAAGGGGGTCCCTGCACACAAGGTCTGGAATTGAGAGAAGAATTTTCAGACACATCCTGCTCTTTCCTCCTTTTGTGGCTTGATGGTTTTTTCCATCTTTTCCAAAGCTTCTCAGAAACAAGAAATAAAACAACAGGTTTTGGGATCAGCGGAGAGGAGGGATTACTCACCTTAGAGAAGTCCCTGCTGGAATTCTCTGCCTGCCCGCCCTCCCCTGCCCTGCGCTCCAAGGCTGGCTCAGTGCAGACTCCGGGACATGCAGAGCGGGGTCCACTGTAGATTTAGGGGGAGCAGCCCGGGGAAAGTGCAGGTGCATTGGGGTCAGTGTGAGGGCACCTTGTGCTGCAGCCGCCACAGGACAGCTGTGCTCTGAGGCCCCATCAATAGAGACGCGTCTCTAGTGCAGGGAGCTGCCCCACACGGACCACTCAGGAACCACGACTGGTTGTGTGCAGACGTGTGGCACTGTTGTTCACGTGGGGACATCACTGAAGTCAGATCAGGAACACTGGTGGCCTTGGGAGCCTGTGTCGTGTGGGGAGAGACAGGTGTGTATGAGCACAGTAAACAGGGAGGTGTCTGTGTCAGAAGGGGGAGGTGTCCTGGGAAAACGCAGTGGGGAAGGCGACCCTGAGTGTGGGCTGTGGGGACAGGAAGATGGCTGTGTGATTTGGCGGGTCAGTGTGGTCTCACTGGGAAGGTGTCCTTGAGGAAAGATGTGAAGGACATGAGGAATTGTCCACGAGGACGTGTGGGGAGTTCTGTCCAGGCAGGAACGTCCAGTGCTAATGGAGGCCTGCGTGGGAACCCACAGAGGCCCGGCCACACCCCGTGGGCCTGAGGACGTTAGAGGACACGGCTGTGCTCTGAGGTGGGAGCCGTGCTTTGTAGCAGCAGAGGGACATGGTCTGATGTCCCCTTTATTTTTACTTTATTTTATTACTTTTTAGTGAAATAGGATGGACAGTCAGGAAGAGAGAGAGAGATGAGAAGCATCAACTCATAGTAGCGGCACCTTAGTTATTTATTGATTGTTTTCTCACATGTGTCTTGACTGGGAGGGAGGGGCTCTAGAGAAGCCAGTGTCACCTTCCTCAAGCTGGGGACCTTGGGCTTCAAGTCAGTGACCTTTGGGCTCAGCCCAGTGACCACGGGTCATGTCTATGATCCCGCGCTCAAGCACGACGAGCCCAGGCTCAGACCACTGGCCTCTGGGTTTCTTTTGTTTTCTCTTTTTTTAAAAGGTGTTTTGAATATACGATTATTGAAAGGTCATCCACCATTTTCAGGAGAACAGGTTTTTTTTTCATTTGTTTTTTATTTTATTTATTTATTTATTTTACAGAGACAGACAGTCCAAGAGAAGGACAGGCAGGGAAAGACAGGAACGGAGAGAGATGAGAAGCATCAATCATCAGTTTTTCGTTGCGACACCTTAGTTGTTCATTGATTGATTGCTTTCTCATATGTGCCTTGTCAGTGGGCCTTCAGCAGACTGAGTAACCCCTTGCTCAAGCCAGCGACCTTGGGTCCAAGCTGGTGAGCTCTGCTCAAACCAGATGAGCCCGCGCTCAAGCTGGCGACCTCAGGGTTTTGAACCTGGATCCTTAGTGTCCCAGGCCGACGCTCTCTCTACTGTGCCACCACCTGGTCTGGTGGACGTTCCCTTTGAAGGGTCGCTGTGGCTGCTGTGCTGACAACAGATTTGGAGGTGAGGGGGGACAATGGGGAGCAGTGGGGTCTGTGCAGGCTCCAGGCTGGAGGTGCTTCCACGGGATGAGCAGTGGACGTAGTGGGCGTGGTGGGATCTGGTCCCTTCTGAGGATGGACTTCACACAATGGTGGGATTCAGCCGGTTCACACCAGTTCTGCAGAACTGATACCTCCTAATTTTTTGTTAAGTTCCGTGGACCAGTTATTAAAATGGCACTTGTCATCAAGGTTCCCTCTAAGGTGGGCGCCTGGGCAGCCGCCCCTGTGGAAATCACAAATTTATAATCCTCACTCTTCTTTAACATTCATCTTGTGCAACAGCGCATTCTAAATGCCCATAGTAATAGTCATTCCGTCCATGGGTGAAAACAGTTTGACAGAACTATGTTGTAATATGTACCTATAGATTGCATAAAACTCAATATACCTTTGATGAAATACCTCATTTTAATTCCCTCACGTTTGTTACTTCAGTAAACAAACATATAACATAAAGAGACAAAGTGCCAAACAGCCAGGGGTGACAAGTTGTCATTTGTTTCAGCTTTGTGTTGTGTCCCAAATTCCCCCGAGATATTATAAATGTGCTGGTGTTCCCTGATCAAGAAGCAATAAGAAAATATCTTAGGTAACAGTTTTATTGATTAGTGTTATTTAATATGTCTTCACTAATATTTCAAAAACTCTGACAATCTAGTTTTGTGTACCTCTTTTATCATTCTTATTTAAGTATTAAATGCATGAAATAATAAACTGCCTTTCAGTATATCGTTTTTTATATTCCTTTTTTTTTTTTTTTTTTTTTTTTACAGGGACAGAGAGAGAGTCAGATAGAGGAATAGATAGGGACAGACAGGAACTGAGAGAGATGAGAAGCATCAATCATCAGTTTTCCGTTGTAATGCCGTAGTTGTTCATTGATTGCTTTCTCATATGTGCCATGACCGCGGGCCTTCAGCAGACCGAGTAACCTCCTGCTCGAGCCAGTGACCTTGGGTCCATGCTAGCAATCCGGGGTCTCGAACCTGGGTCCTTCCACATCCCAGTCTGATGCTCTATCCACTGCGCCACCGCCTGGTCAGGCAGTATATCGTTTTTTAATACTTAAAACAGTCACTAGGGCAGAAAAGCAGTTGTTAAATTATTTGAATCCCACCACTGACTTTACAGCTTCCTAACGGGTTGATCTGGGGTGAGAGAGAGAGAGGAGTCAAGGTCCCTAAACATCTGAGGACACAAGTAGACAGACGCTGTCAGTGGAGATGGGGAGGCTCTGGAAGGAGCATATCTGAGGGGGCATCACAGGTGTTCATTGTAACAGATGTTGGAACTGAGACGTCTGTTAGAAATACAAGAAAGCCTGACCGGGAGGTGGTGCAATGGATGGAGTGTCGGATTGGGATGTGGAGGATACAAGTTCGAAACCCTGAGGTTTCTGCCTTGAGCGTGGGCTCACCAGCTTGAGCCCAGGGGTCGCTGGCTTGAGCAGGCTGTCATTCTCTCTGCTGCAGCCCCCTGGTGTGGGCACATGTGGGAGGGCAATCAATGAACAACTAAGGAGACTAAGGAGCTGCAACAAAGAATTAATGCTTCTCATCTCACTCCCTTCCTGTCTGTTTGTTCCTATCTGTCCCTCTCTCTGTCTCTGTCACAAAAAATAAAAAAAAGAGAAAGAAATACAAGAGAGTTGTCCAATTGGCAGTTGGACAGATAAAGTCGTAGATGAGGGAAGATCCCTGCCAGCTAGAGAAATTGATGTCAATGACAGAGACTGCAAAGAAAGAAGGCACGGCAGGTGTAAACATTCTGCTTCCCTCCAACTCACCTTTCACAGGTGAGTCCACTGAACCCTCCCGGAAGACTCCTGCTCTTCTGCACAGTATTCAGGAGAATGAGGGTATACAGGGAAAGCCAAACAACTCATTTATTAGGAATAAATAACATCAATCCTAATGCCAGTTAAGGAAGAAATGAAGAAAAAATAGGAAAATTATATTTAAGAAAGTAAATGTGAAAATCCTCAGAAAATTCAGCAGACTGTATCTATCAATGTGCTTTGAAGCAAATATCTTGACCAAGTTAGGTATTCCAGGAATAGAAGAGTATTTAAACTTGAAATGTCTTAATGAAATGCACCACTTCATTAAG